>NW_027473315.1:0-614448 GCF_050947335.1 Megachile rotundata | reverse complement strand
CTACTATACAATCACAATCATACAAAAACAATCATACAATCACAATCACACATTCACAATCATACAATCACAGTCATACATTCACAATCATACAGTCACAATCATACAATCACAATCATACAATCACAATAATACAATCACAATCATGCAATCTCAATCATACAATCACAATCATACAATCACAATCACACAATCCCAATCATACTATCGCAATCATACAATCACAATCATACAATCACAATCATACAATCACAATCATACTATCGCAATGATACAATCACAATCATACAACCACAATCATACGAAGACAATCATACAATTACTACTATACAATCACAATCATACAAAAACAATCATACAATCACAATCATACGATGACAATCCTACAATTACTACTATACAATCACAGTCACACAAAAACAATCATACAATCACAACCATACAATCACAATCATACAATCACAATCATACATTCACAATCATACAATCACAATCATACAATCACAATCATACAATCACAATAATACAATCACAATCATACAATCTCAATCATACAATCCCAATCATACAATCGCAATCATAAAATCGCAATCATACAATCACAATCATACAAACACAATCACACAATCACAATCATACTATCGCAATCATACAATCACAATCGTACAATCACAATCATACAATCACAATCATTCAATCACAATCATGCAATCACAATCATACAATCACAATCATACACTCACAATCATACACTCACAATCATTCAATCACAATGATACAATCACAATCATACCATCACAATCATACGACCACAATCATACGAAGACAATCATACAATTACTACTATACAATCACAATCATACGAAAACAATTATACAATCACAATCATACGATCACAATCATACGAAGACAATCATACAATTACTACTATACAATCACAATCATACAAAAGCAATCATACAATCACAATCATACGATGACAATCATACAATTACTACTATACAATCACAATCATACAAAAACAATCATACAATCACAATCATACAATCACAATCATACAATCACAATCATACAATCACAATCATACGATCACAATCATACGAAGACAATCATACAATTACTACTATACAATCACAATCATACAAAAACAATCATACAATCACAATCATACGATGACAATCATACAATTACTACTATACAATCACAATCATACAAAAACAACCATACAATCACAATCATACAATCTCAATCATACAATCACAATCATACATTCACAATCATACAATCACAATCATACAATCACAAGCATACGATCACAATCATACAATCACAATCATGCAATTACGATCATACAATCACAATCATACAATCACAATCATGCAATTACAATCATACGATCATAATCATACAAGAATAATCATACAATCACAATAATAGAACCATAATTATACAACCACAATAAAACGATAACAATCATACAATCACAATCATACAATCACAATCATACAATCACAATCATACCATACCCATCATACAATCACAATCATACAATCCCAATCATACAATCACAATCATACAATCACAATCATACATTCACAATCATACAATCACAATCATACAATCACAATCATACAATCACAATCATACAATCACAATCATACAATCTCAATCATACAATCACAATCATACAATCACAATCATACAATCACAATCATACCATCCCAATCATACAATCACAATCATACAATCACAATCATACAATCACAATCATACAATCACAATCATACAATCACAATCATACAACCACAATCATACAATCAGAATCATACAATCACAATCATTCCATCCCAATCATACAATCACAATCATACAATCACAATCATACAATCACAATCACACAATCGCAATCATACAATCACAATCATACAAAAACAATGATAGAATCACAATCATGCAATCACAATCATACAATCACAATCATACGATCACAATCATACGAAGACAATCATACAATTACTACTATACAATCACAATCATACAAAAACAATCATACAAACACAATCATACGATGACAATCATACAATTACTACTATACAATCACAATCATACAAAAACAATCATACAATCACAATCACACATTCACAATCATACAATCACAGTCATACATTCACAATCATACAGTCACAATCATACAATCACAATCATACAATCACAATAATACAATCACAATCATGCAATCTCAATCATACAATCACAATCATACAATCACAATCACACAATCCCAATCATACTATCGCAATCATACAATCACAATCATACAATCACAATCATACAATCACAATCATACTATCGCAATGATACAATCACAATCATACAACCACAATCATACGAAGACAATCATACAATTACTACTATACAATCACAATCATACAAAAACAATCATACAATCACAATCATACGATGACAATCCTACAATTACTACTATACAATCACAGTCACACAAAAACAATCATACAATCACAACCATACAATCACAATCATACAATCACAATCATACATTCACAATCATACAATCACAATCATACAATCACAATCATACAATCACAATAATACAATCACAATCATACAATCTCAATCATACAATCCCAATCATACAATCGCAATCATAAAATCGCAATCATACAATCACAATCATACAAACACAATCACACAATCACAATCATACTATCGCAATCATACAATCACAATCGTACAATCACAATCATACAATCACAATCATTCAATCACAATCATGCAATCACAATCATACAATCACAATCATACACTCACAATCATACACTCACAATCATTCAATCACAATGATACAATCACAATCATACCATCACAATCATACGACCACAATCATACGAAGACAATCATACAATTACTACTATACAATCACAATCATACGAAAACAATCATACAATCACAATCATACGATCACAATCATACGAAGACAATCATACAATTACTACTATACAATCACAATCATACAAAAGCAATCATACAATCACAATCATACGATGACAATCATACAATTACTACTATACAATCACAATCATACAAAAACAATCATACAATCACAATCATACAATCACAATCATACAATCACAATCATACAATCACAATCATACAATCACAATCATACGATCACAATCATACGAAGACAATCATACAATTACTACTATACAATCACAATCATACAAAAACAATCATACAATCACAATCATACGATGACAATCATACAATTACTACTATACAATCACAATCATACAAAAACAACCATACAATCACAATCATACAATCTCAATCATACAATCACAATCATACATTCACAATCATACAATCACAATCATACAATCACAAGCATACGATCACAATCATACAATCACAATCATGCAATTACGATCATACAATCACAATCATACAATCACAATCATGCAATTACAATCATACGATCATAATCATACAAGAATAATCATACAATCACAATAATAGAACCATAATTATACAACCACAATAAAACGATAACAATCATACAATCACAATCATACAATCACAATCATACAATCACAATCATACCATACCCATCATACAATCACAATCATACAATCCCAATCATACAATCACAATCATACAATCACAATCATACATTCACAATCATACAATCACAATCATACAATCACAATCATACAATCACAATCATACAATCACAATCATACAATCTCAATCATACAATCCCAATCATACAATCACAATCATACAATCACTATCATACAATCACAATCATACAACCACAATCATACAATCACAATCATACTATCACAATCATACAATCACAATCATACAATCACAATCATACAAAAACAATCATACAATCAAAATCATACAATCACAATCACACAATCACAATCATGCAATCACAATCATACCATCCCAATCATACAATCACAATCATACAATCACAATCATACAATCACAATCACACAATCGCAATCATACAATCACAATCATACAATCACAATCATACAATCACAATCATGCAATTACAATCATACGATCATAATCATACAAGAATAATCATACAATCACAATAATAGAACCATAATTATACAACCACAATCAAACGATAACAATCATACAATCACAATCATACAATCACAACCATACAATCACAATCATACAATCACAATCATACAATCACAATCATACCATCCCCATCATACAATCACAATCATACAATCACAATCATACAATCACAATCATACGATCACAATCATACGAAGACAATCATACAATTACTACTATACAATTACAATCATACAAAAGCAATCATACAATCACAATCATACGATGACAATCATACAATTACTACTATACAATCACAATCATACAAAAACAATCATACAATCACAATCATACATTCACAATCATACAATCACAATCATACAATCACAATCATACAATCACAATCATACAATCACAATCATACAATCACAATAATACAATCACAATCATACAATCTCAATCATACAATCGCAATCATAAAATCGCAATCATACAATCACAATCATACAAACACAATCACACAATCACAATCATACTATCGCAATCATACAATCACAATCGTACAATCACAATCATACAATCACAATCATTCAATCACAATCAGGCAATCACAATCATACAATCACAATCATACACTCACAATCATACACTCACAATCATTCAATCACAATGATACAATCACAATCATACCATCACAATCATACGACCACAATCATACGAAGACAATCATACAATTACTACTATACAATCACAATCATACGAAAACAATCATACGATCACAATCATACGAAGACAATCATACAATTACTACTATACAATCACAATCATACAAAAGCAATCATACAATCACAATCATACGATGACAATCATACAATTACTACTATACAATCACAATCATACAAAAACAATCATACAATCACAATCATACAATCACAATCATACAATCACAATCATACAATCACAATCATACAATCACAATCATACAATCACAATCATACGATCACAATCATACGAAGACAATCATACAATTACTACTATACAATCACAATCATACAAAAACAATCATACAATCACAATCATACGATGACAATCATACAATTACTACTATACAATCACAATCATACAAAAACAACCATACAATCACAATCATACAATCTCAATCATACAATCACAATCATACATTCACAATCATACAATCACAATCATACAATCACAAGCATACGATCACAATCATACAATCACAATCATGCAATTACGATCATACAATCACAATCATACAATCACAATCATGCAATTACAATCATACGATCATAATCATACAAGAATAATCATACAATCACAATAATAGAACCATAATTATACAACCACAATAAAACGATAACAATCATACAATCACAATCATACAATCACAATCATACAATCACAATCATACCATACCCATCATACAATCACAATCATACAACCCCAATCATACAATCACAATCATACAATCGCTATCATACAATCACAATCATACAATCGCAATCATACAATCACATTCATACAATCACAATCATACAATCACAATCATACAAATACAATCATACAATCACAATCATACTATCGCAATCATACAATCACAATCGTACAATCACAATCATACAATCACAATCATTCAATCACAATCATGCAATCACAATCATACAATCACAATCATACATTCACAATCATACAATCACAATCATACAATCACAATCATACAATCACAATCATACGATCACAATCATACGAAGACAATCATACAATTACTACTATACAATCACAATCATACAATCACGATCATACTATCGCAATCATACAATCACAATCGTACAGTCACAATCATACAATCACAATCGTACAATCACAATCATACAATCGCAATCATTCAATCACAATCATGCAATCACAATCATACAATCACAATCATACAATCACAATCATACAATCACAATCATGCAATCACAATCATGCAATCACAATCGTACAATCGCAATCCAACAATCAGAACCATATGATCACAATCATACAATCACAATCATATAATCTCAATCATACACGCGCCATCTTACAATCACAATCATACAATCGCAATCATACTATCGCAATCATACAATCACAATCATACAATCACAATCATACAATCACAATCATACAATCACAATCATACAATCACAATCATACAATCACAATCATGCAATTGCAATCATACGATCATAATCATACAATCACAATCATACATTCACAATCATACAATCACAATCATACAATCTCAATCATACAATCACAATCATACAATCACAATCATACAATCACAATCATACAATCACAATCATACAATCACAATCATACAATCACAATCATACAATCACAATCATACAATCACAACCATACAATCACAATCATACTATCGCAATCATTCAATCACAATCGTACAATCACAATCATACAATCACAATCATTCAATCACAATCTTTCAATCACAATCATGCAATCACAATCATACAATCACAATCATACAATCACAATCATACAATCACAATCATACATTCACAATCATACAATCACAATCATACAATCACAATCATACAATCACAATAATACAATCACAATCATACAATCTCAATCATACAATCCCAATCATACAATCACAATCATACAATCACTATCATACAATCACAATCATACAATCGCAATCTTAAAATCACATTCATACAATCACAATCATACAATCACAATCATACAAATACAATCATACAATCACAATCATACTATCGCAATCATACAATCACAATCGTACAATCAGAATCACACATTCACAATCATACAATCACAGTCATACATTCACAATCACACAATCACAATCATACAATCACAATCATACAATCACAATAATACAATCAGAATCTTGCAATCTCAATCATACAATCACAATCATACAATCACAATCACACAATCCCAATCATACTATCGCAATCATACAATCACAATCATACAATCACAATCATACAATCACAATCATACTATCGCAATGATGCTATCGCAATGATACAATCACAATCATACTATCGCAATGATACAATCACAATCATACAACCACAATCATACGAAGACAATCATACAATTACTACTATACCATCACAATCATACAGAAACAATCATACAATCACAATCATACGATGACAATCCTACAATTACTACTATAAAATCACAATCACACAAAAACAATCATACAATCACAATCATACAATCACAATCATACAATCACAATCATACATTCACAATCATATAATCACAATCATACAATCACAATCATACAATCACAATAATACAATCACAATCATACCATCACAATCATACGACCACAATCATACGAAGACAATCATACAATTACTACTATACAATCACAATCATACGAAAACAATCATACAATCACAATCATACGATCACAATCATACGAAGACAATCATACAATTACTACTATACAATCACAATCATACAAAAGCAATCATACAATCACAATCATACGATGACAATCATACAATTACTACTATACAATCACAATCATACAAAAACAATCATACAATCACAATCATACAATCACAATCATACAATCACAATCATACAATCACAATCATACAATCACAATCATACGATCACAATCATACGAAGACAATCATACAATTACTACTATACAATCACAATCATACAAAAACAATCATACAATCACAATCATACGATCACAATCATACGAAGACAATCATACAATTACTACTATACAATCACAATCATACAAAAACAATCATACAATCACAATCATACGATGACAATCATACAATTACTACTATACAATCACAATCATACAAAAACAACCATACAATCACAATCATACAATCTCAATCATACAATCACAATCATACATTCACAATCATACAATCACAATCATACAATCACAAGCATACGATCACAATCATACAATCACAATCATGCAATTACGATCATACAATCACAATCATACAATCACAATCATGCAATTACAATCATACGATCATAATCATACAAGAATAATCATACAATCACAATAATAGAACCATAATTATACAACCACAATAAAACGATAACAATCATACAATCACAATCATACAATCACAATCATACAATCACAATCATACCATACCCATCATACAATCACAATCATACAACCCCAATCATACAATCACAATCATACAATCGCTATCATACAATCACAATCATACAATCGCAATCATACAATCACATTCATACAATCACAATCATACAATCACAATCATACAAATACAATCATACAATCACAATCATACTATCGCAATCATACAATCACAATCGTACAATCACAATCATACAATCACAATCATTCAATCACAATCATGCAATCACAATCATACAATCACAATCATACATTCACAATCATACAATCACAATCATACAATCACAATCATACAATCACAATCATACGATCACAATCATACGAAGACAATCATACAATTACTACTATACAATCACAATCATACAATCACGATCATACTATCGCAATCATACAATCACAATCGTACAGTCACAATCATACAATCACAATCGTACAATCACAATCATACAATCGCAATCATTCAATCACAATCATGCAATCACAATCATACAATCACAATCATACAATCACAATCATACAATCACAATCATGCAATCACAATCATGCAATCACAATCGTACAATCGCAATCCAACAATCAGAACCATATGATCACAATCATACAATCACAATCATATAATCTCAATCATACACGCGCCATCTTACAATCACAATCATACAATCGCAATCATACTATCGCAATCATACAATCACAATCATACAATCACAATCATACAATCACAATCATACAATCACAATCATACAATCACAATCATACAATCACAATCATGCAATTGCAATCATACGATCATAATCATACAATCACAATCATACATTCACAATCATACAATCACAATCATACAATCTCAATCATACAATCACAATCATACAATCACAATCATACAATCACAATCATACAATCACAATCATACAATCACAATCATACAATCGCAATCATACAATCACATTCATACAATCACAATCATACAATCACAATCATACAAATACAATCATACAATCACAATCATACTATCGCAATCATACAATCACAATCGTACAATCAGAATCACACATTCACAATCATACAATCACAGTCATACATTCACAATCACACAATCACAATCATACAATCACAATCATACAATCACAATAATACAATCAGAATCTTGCAATCTCAATCATACAATCACAATCATACAATCACAATCACACAATCCCAATCATACTATCGCAATCATACAATCACAATCATACAATCACAATCATACAATCACAATCATACTATCGCAATGATACAATCACAATCATACTATCGCAATGATACAATCACAATCATACAACCACAATCATACGAAGACAATCATACAATTACTACTATACCATCACAATCATACAGAAACAATCATACAATCACAATCATACGATGACAATCCTACAATTACTACTATAAAATCACAATCACACAAAAACAATCATACAATCACAATCATACAATCACAATCATACAATCACAGTCATACATTCACAATCATATAATCACAATCATACAATCACAATCATACAATCACAATAATACAATCACAATCATACAATCTCAATCATACAATCCCAATCATACAATCACAATCATACAATCACTATCATACAATCACAATCATACAACCACAATCATACAATCACAATCATACTATCACAATCATACAATCACAATCATACAATCACAATCATACAAAAACAATCATACAATCAAAATCATACAATCACAATCATACAATCACAATCATGCAATCACAATCATACAATCACAATCATATGATCACAATCAAACAATCACAATGATATAATCACAATCATACAATCACAATCATACAATCACAATCATACAATCACAATCATACGATCACAATCATACGAAGACAATCATACAATTACTACTATACAATCACAATCATACAAAAACAATCATACAATCACAATCATACGATGACAATCATACAATTACTACTATACAATCACAATCATACAAAAACAATCATACAATCACAATCATACAATCACAATCATACAGTCACAATCATACATTCACAATCATACAATCACAATCATACAATCACAATAATACAATCACAATCATACAATCTCAATCATACAATCACAATCATACAATCACAATCATACAATCACAATCATACAATCACAATCATACAATCACAATCATACAATCACAATCATACAATCACAATCATACTATCGCAATCATTCAATCACAATCGTACAATCACAATCATACAATCACAATCATTCAATCACAATCATGCAATCACAATCATACAATCACAATCATACAATCACAATCATACAATCACAATCATACATTCACAATCATACAATCACAATCATACAATCACAATCATACAATCACAATCATACAATCACAATCATACAATCACAATAATACAATCACAATCATACAATCTCAATCATACAATCCCAATCATACAATCACAATCATACAATCACTATCATACAATCACAATCATACAATCGCAATCATACAATCACATTCATACAATCACAATCATACAATCACAATCATACAAATACAATCATACAACCACAATCATACTATCGCAATCATACAATCACAATCGTACAATCACAATCATACAATCACAATCATTCAATCACAATCATGCAATCACAATCATACAATCACAATCGTACATTCACAATCATACAATCACAATCATACAATCACAATCATACAATCACAATCATACGATCACAATCATACGAAGACAATCATACAATTACTACTATACAATCACAATCATACAAAAACAATCATACAATCACAGTCATACAATCGCAATCATACAATCACAATCATACATTCACAATCATACAATCACAATCATACAATCACCATCATACAATCACAATAATACAATCACAATCATACAATCTCAATCATACAATCACAATCATACAATCACAATCATACAATCACAATCATACAATCACAATCATACAATCACAATCATACAATCACGATCATACTATCGCAATCATACAATCACAATCGTACAATCACAATCATACAATCACAATCGTACAATCACAATCATACAATCGCAATCATTCAATCACAATCATGCAATCACAATCATACAATCACAATCATACAATCACAATCATACAATCACAATCATGCAATCACAATCATGCAATCACAATCGTACAATCGCAATCCAACAATCAGAACCATATGATCACAATCATACAATCACAATCATATAATCTCAATCATACACGCGCCATCTTACAATCACAATCATACAATCGCAATCATACTATCGCAATCATACAATCACAATCATACAATCACAATCATACAATCACAATCATACAATCACAATCATACAATCACAATCATACAATCACAATCATACAATCACAATCATACAATCACAATCATGCAATTACAATCATACGATCATAATCATACAATCACAATCATACATTCACAATCATACAATCACAATCATACAATCTCAATCATACAATCACAATCATACAATCACAATCATACAATCACAATCATACAATCACAATCATACAATCACAATCATACAATCACAGTCATACAATCACAATCGTACAATCACAATCATACAATCACAATCATTCAATCACAATCATGCAATCACAATCATACAATCACAATCATACAATCACAATCATACAATCACAATCATACATTCACAATCATACAATCACAATCATACAATCACAATCATACAATCACAAACATACAATCACAATCATACAATCACAATAATACAATCACAATCATACAATCTCAATCATACAATCCCAATCATACAATCACAATCATACAATCACTATCATACAATCACAATCATACAATCGCAATCATACAATCACATTCATACAATCACAACCATACAATTACAATCATACAAATACAATCATACAATCACAATCATACTATCGCAATCATACAATCAAAATCGTACAATCACAATCATACAATCACAATCATTCAATCACAATCATGCAATCACAATCATACAATCACAATCGTACATTCACAATCATACAATCACAATCATACAATCACAATCATACAATCACAATCATACGATCACAATCATACGAAGACAATCATACAATTACTACTATACAATCACAATCATACAAAAACAATCATACAATCACATTCATACAATCACAATCATACAATCACAATCATACAAATACAATCATACAATCACAATCATACTATCGCAATCATACAATCACAATCGTACAATCAGAATCACACATTCACAATCATACAATCACAGTCATACATTCACAATCATACAATCACAATCATACAATCACAATCATACAATCACAATAATACAATCACAATCTTGCAATCTCAATCATACAATCACAATCATACAATCACAATCACACAATCCCAATCATACTATCGCAATCATACAATCACAATCATACAATCACAATCATACAATCACAATCATACTATCGCAATGATACAATCACAATCATACAACCACAATCATACGAAGACAATCATACAATTACTACTATACCATCACAATCATACAGAAACAATCATACAATCACAGTCATACGATGACAATCCTACAATTAATACTATACAATCACAATCACACAAAAACAATCGTACAATCACGATCATACAATCACAATCATACAATCACAATCATACATTCACAATCATATAATCACAATCATACAATCACAATCATACAATCACAATAATAAAATCACAATCATACAATCTCAATCATACAATCCCAATCATACAATCACAATCATACAATCACTATCATACAATCACAATCTTGCAATCTCAATCATACAATCACAATCATACAATCACAATCACACAATCCCAATCATACTATCGCAATCATACAATCACAATCATACAATCACAATCATACAATCACAATCATACAATCACAATCATACAATCACAATCATACAATCACAATCATACAATCACAATCATACAACCACAATCATACAATCAGAATCATACAATCACAATCATACCATCCCAATCATACAATCACAATCATACAATCACAATCATACAATCACAATCACACAATCGCAATCATACAATCACAATCATACAAAAACAATGATACAATCACAATCATGCAATCACAATCATACAATCACAATCATACGATCACAATCATACGAAGACAATCATACAATTACTACTATACAATCACAATCATACAAAAACAATCATACAAACACAATCATACGATGACAATCATACAATTACTACTATACAATCACAATCATACAAAAACAATCATACAATCACAATCACACATTCACAATCATACAATCACAGTCATACATTCACAATCATACAGTCACAATCATACAATCACAATCATACAATCACAATAATACAATCACAATCATGCAATCTCAATCATACAATCACAATCATACAATCACAATCACACAATCCCAATCATACTATCGCAATCATACAATCACAATCATACAATCACAATCATACAATCACAATCATACTATCGCAATGATACAATCACAATCATACAACCACAATCATACGAAGACAATCATACAATTACTACTATACAATCACAATCATACAAAAACAATCATACAATCACAATCATACGATGACAATCCTACAATTACTACTATACAATCACAGTCACACAAAAACAATCATACAATCACAACCATACAATCACAATCATACAATCACAATCATACATTCACAATCATACAATCACAATCATACAATCACAATCATACAATCACAATAATACAATCACAATCATACAATCTCAATCATACAATCCCAATCATACAATCGCAATCATAAAATCGCAATCATACAATCACAATCATACAAACACAATCATACAATCACAATCATACAATCACAATAATACAATCACAATCATACAATCTCAATCATACAATCACAATCATACAATCACAATCATACAATCACAATCATACCATCCCAATCATACAATCACAATCATACAATCACAATCATACAATCACAATCATACAATCACAATCATACAATCACAATCATACAACCACAATCATACAATCAGAATCATACAATCACAATCATACCATCCCAATCATACAATCACAATCATACAATCACAATCATACAATCACAATCACACAATCGCAATCATACAATCACAATCATACAAAAACAATGATACAATCACAATCATGCAATCACAATCATACAATCACAATCATACGATCACAATCATACGAAGACAATCATACAATTACTACTATACAATCACAATCATACAAAAACAATCATACAAACACAATCATACGATGACAATCATACAATTACTACTATACAATCACAATCATACAAAAACAATCATACAATCACAATCACACATTCACAATCATACAATCACAGTCATACATTCACAATCATACAGTCACAATCATACAATCACAATCATACAATCACAATAATACAATCACAATCATGCAATCTCAATCATACAATCACAATCATACAATCACAATCACACAATCCCAATCATACTATCGCAATCATACAATCACAATCATACAATCACAATCATACAATCACAATCATACTATCGCAATGATACAATCACAATCATACAACCACAATCATACGAAGACAATCATACAATTACTACTATACAATCACAATCATACAAAAACAATCATACAATCACAATCATACGATGACAATCCTACAATTACTACTATACAATCACAGTCACACAAAAACAATCATACAATCACAACCATACAATCACAATCATACAATCACAATCATACATTCACAATCATACAATCACAATCATACAATCACAATCATACAATCACAATAATACAATCACAATCATACAATCACAATCATACAATCACAATCATGCAATTACAATCATACGATCATAATCATACAATCACAATCATACATTCACAATCATACAATCACAATCATACAATCTCAATCATACAATCACAATCATACAATCACAATCATACAATCACAATCATACAATCACAATCATACAATCACAATCATACAATCACAGTCATACAATCACAATCGTACAATCACAATCATACAATCACAATCATTCAATCACAATCATGCAATCACAATCATACAATCACAATCATACTATCACAATCATACAATCACAATCATACATTCACAATCATACAATCACAATCATACAATCACAATCATACAATCACAAACATACAATCACAATCATACAATCACAATAATACAATCACAATCATACAATCTCAATCATACAATCCCAATCATACAATCACAATCATACAATCACTATCATACAATCACAATCATACAATCGCAATCATACAATCACATTCATACAATCACAACCATACAATTACAATCATACAAATACAATCATACAATCACAATCATACTATCGCAATCATACAATCAAAATCGTACAATCACAATCATACAATCACAATCATTCAATCACAATCATGCAATCACAATCATACAATCACAATCGTACATTCACAATCATACAATCACAATCATACAATCACAATCATACAATCACAATCATACGATCACAATCATACGAAGACAATCATACAATTACTACTATACAATCACAATCATACAAAAACAATCATACAATCACATTCATACAATCACAATCATACAATCACAATCATACAAATACAATCATACAATCACAATCATACTATCGCAATCATACAATCACAATCGTACAATCAGAATCACACATTCACAATCATACAATCACAGTCATACATTCACAATCATACAATCACAATCATACAATCACAATCATACAATCACAATAATACAATCACAATCTTGCAATCTCAATCATACAATCACAATCATACAATCACAATCACACAATCCCAATCATACTATCGCAATCATACAATCACAATCATACAATCACAATCATACAATCACAATCATACTATCGCAATGATACAATCACAATCATACAACCACAATCATACGAAGACAATCATACAATTACTACTATACCATCACAATCATACAGAAACAATCATACAATCACAGTCATACGATGACAATCCTACAATTAATACTATACAATCACAATCACACAAAAACAATCATACAATCACGATCATACAATCACAATCATACAATCACAATCATACATTCACAATCATATAATCACAATCATACAATCACAATCATACAATCACAATAATAAAATCACAATCATACAATCTCAATCATACAATCCCAATCATACAATCACAATCATACAATCACTATCATACAATCACAATCTTGCAATCTCAATCATACAATCACAATCATACAATCACAATCACACAATCCCAATCATACTATCGCAATCATACAATCACAATCATACAATCACAATCATACAATCACAATCATACAATCACAATCATACAATCACAATCATACAATCACAATCATACAATCACAATCATACAACCACAATCATACAATCAGAATCATACAATCACAATCATACCATCCCAATCATACAATCACAATCATACAATCACAATCATACAATCACAATCACACAATCGCAATCATACAATCACAATCATACAAAAACAATGATACAATCACAATCATGCAATCACAATCATACAATCACAATCATACGATCACAATCATACGAAGACAATCATACAATTACTACTATACAATCACAATCATACAAAAACAATCATACAAACACAATCATACGATGACAATCATACAATTACTACTATACAATCACAATCATACAAAAACAATCATACAATCACAATCACACATTCACAATCATACAATCACAGTCATACATTCACAATCATACAGTCACAATCATACAATCACAATCATACAATCACAATAATACAATCACAATCATGCAATCTCAATCATACAATCACAATCATACAATCACAATCACACAATCCCAATCATACTATCGCAATCATACAATCACAATCATACAATCACAATCATACAATCACAATCATACTATCGCAATGATACAATCACAATCATACAACCACAATCATACGAAGACAATCATACAATTACTACTATACAATCACAATCATACAAAAACAATCATACAATCACAATCATACGATGACAATCCTACAATTACTACTATACAATCACAGTCACACAAAAACAATCATACAATCACAACCATACAATCACAATCATACAATCACAATCATACATTCACAATCATACAATCACAATCATACAATCACAATCATACAATCACAATAATACAATCACAATCATACAATCTCAATCATACAATCCCAATCATACAATCGCAATCATAAAATCGCAATCATACAATCACAATCATACAAACACAATCATACAATCACAATCATACAATCACAATAATACAATCACAATCATACAATCTCAATCATACAATCACAATCATACAATCACAATCATACAATCACAATCATACCATCCCAATCATACAATCACAATCATACAATCACAATCATACAATCACAATCATACAATCACAATCATACAATCACAATCATACAACCACAATCATACAATCAGAATCATACAATCACAATCATACCATCCCAATCATACAATCACAATCATACAATCACAATCATACAATCACAATCACACAATCGCAATCATACAATCACAATCATACAAAAACAATGATACAATCACAATCATGCAATCACAATCATACAATCACAATCATACGATCACAATCATACGAAGACAATCATACAATTACTACTATACAATCACAATCATACAAAAACAATCATACAAACACAATCATACGATGACAATCATACAATTACTACTATACAATCACAATCATACAAAAACAATCATACAATCACAATCACACATTCACAATCATACAATCACAGTCATACATTCACAATCATACAGTCACAATCATACAATCACAATCATACAATCACAATAATACAATCACAATCATGCAATCTCAATCATACAATCACAATCATACAATCACAATCACACAATCCCAATCATACTATCGCAATCATACAATCACAATCATACAATCACAATCATACAATCACAATCATACTATCGCAATGATACAATCACAATCATACAACCACAATCATACGAAGACAATCATACAATTACTACTGTACAATCACAATCATACAAAAACAATCATACAATCACAATCATACGATGACAATCCTACAATTACTACTATACAATCACAGTCACACAAAAACAATCATACAATCACAACCATACAATCACAATCATACAATCACAATCATACATTCACAATCATACAATCACAATCATACAATCACAATCATACAATCACAATAATACAATCACAATCATACAATCTCAATCATACAATCCCAATCATACAATCGCAATCATAAAATCGCAATCATACAATCACAATCATACAAACACAATCACACAATCACAATCATACTATCGCAATCATACAATCACAATCGTACAATCACAATCATACAATCACAATCATTCAATCACAATCATGCAATCACAATCATACAATCACAATCATACACTCACAATCATACACTCACAATCATTCAATCACAATGATACAATCACAATCATACCATCACAATCATACGACCACAATCATACGAAGACAATCATACAATTACTACTATACAATCACAATCATACGAAAACAATCATACAATCACAATCATACGACCACAATCATACGAAGACAATCATACAATTACTACTATACAATCACAATCATACAAAAGCAATCATACAATCACAATCATACGATGACAATCATACAATTACTACTATACAATCACAATCATACAAAAACAATCATACAATCACAATCATACAATCACAATCATACAATCACAATCATACAATCACAATCATACAATCACAATCATACGATCACAATCATACGAAGACGATCATACAATTACTACTATACAATCACAATCATACAAAAACAATCATACAATCACAATCATACGATGACAATCATACAATTACTACTATACAATCACAATCATACAAAAACAACCATACAATCACAATCATACAATCTCAATCATACAATCACAATCATACATTCACAATCATACAATCACAATCATACAATCACAAGCATACGATCACAATCATACAATCACAATCATGCAATTACGATCATACAATCACAATCATACAATCACAATCATGCAATTACAATCATACGATCATAATCATACAAGAATAATCATACAATCACAATAATAGAACCACAATTATACAACCACAATAAAACGATAACAATCATACAATCACAATCATACAATCACAATCATACAATCACAATCATACAATCACAATCATACCATACCCATCATACAATCACAATCATACAATCCCAATCATACAATCACAATCATACAATCACAATCATACATTCACAATCATACAATCACAATCATACAATCACAATCATACAATCACAATCATACAATCACAATCATACAATCACAATAATACAATCACAATCATACAATCTCAATCATACAATCACAATCATACAATCACAATCATACAATCACAATCATACCATCCCAATCATACAATCACAATCATACAATCACAATCATACAATCACAATCATACAATCACAATCATACAATCACAATCATACAACCACAATCATACAATCAGGATCATACAATCACAATCATACCATCCCAATCATACAATCACAATCATACAATCACAATCATACAATCACAATCACACAATCGCAATCATACAATCACAATCATACAAAAACAATGGTACAATCACAATCATGCAATCACAATCATACAATCACAATCATACGATCACAATCATACGAAGACAATCATACAATTACTACTATACAATCACAATCATACAAAAACAATCATACAAACACAATCATACGATGACAATCATACAATTACTACTATACAATCACAATCATACAATCACAATCATGCAATTACAATCATACGATCATAATCATACAAGAATAATCATACAATCACAATAATAGAACCATAATTATACAACCACAATCAAACGATAACAATCATACAATCACAATCATACAATCACAACCATACAATCACAATCATACAATCACAATCATACAATCACAATCATACCATCCCCATCATACAATCACAATCATACAATCACAATCATACAATCACAATCATACGATCACAATCATACGAAGACAATCATACAATTACTACTATACAATCACAATCATACAAAAGCAATCATACAATCACAATCATACGATGACAATCATACAATTACTACTATACAATCACAATCATACAAAAACAATCATACAATCACAATCATACATTCACAATCATACAATCACAATCATACAATCACAATCATACAATCACAATCATACAATCACAATCATACAATCACAATAATACAATCACAATCATACAATCTCAATCATACAATCGCAATCATAAAATCGCAATCATACAATCACAATCATACAAACACAATCACACAATCACAATCATACTATCGCAATCATACAATCACAATCGTACAATCACAATCATACAATCACAATCATTCAATCACAATCATGCAATCACAATCATACAATCACAATCATACACTCACAATCATACACTCACAATCATTCAATCACAATGATACAATCACAATCATACCATCACAATCATATGATCACAATCATACAATCACAATGATACAATCACAATCATAAAATCACAATCATACAATCACAATCATACAATCACAATCATACAATCACAATCATACGATCACAATCATACGAAGACAATCATACAATTACTACTATACAATCACAATCATACAAAAACAATCATACAATCACAATCATACGATGACAATCATACAATTACTACTATACAATCACAATCATACAAAAACAACCATACAATCACAATCATACAATCTCAATCATACAATCACAATCATACATTCACAATCATACAATCACAATCATACAATCACAAGCATACGATCACAATCATACAATCACAATCATGCAATTACGATCATACAATCACAATCATACAATCACAATCATGCAATTACAATCATACGATCATAATCATACAAGAATAATCATACAATCACAATAATAGAACCATAATTATACAACCACAATAAAACGATAACAATCATACAATCACAATCATACAATCACAATCATACAATCACAATCATACCATACCCATCATACAATCACAATCATACAATCCCAATCATACAATCACAATCATACAATCGCTATCATACAATCACAATCATACAATCGCAATCATACAATCACATTCATACAATCACAATCATACAATCACAATCATACAAATACAATCATACAATCACAATCATACTATCGCAATCATACAATCACAATCGTACAATCACAATCATACAATCACAATCATTCAATCACAATCATGCAATCACAATCATACAATCACAATCATACATTCACAATCATACAATCACAATCATACAATCACAATCATACAATCACAATCATACGATCACAATCATACGAAGACAATCATACAATTACTACTATACAATCACAATCATACAATCACGATCATACTATCGCAATCATACAATCACAATCGTACAGTCACAATCATACAATCACAATCGTACAATCACAATCATACAATCGCAATCATTCAATCACAATCCTGCAATCACAATCATACAATCACAATCATACAATCCCAATCATACAATCACAATCATGCAATCACAATCATGCAATCACAATCGTACAATCGCAATCCAACAATCAGAACCATATGATCACAATCATACAATCACAATCATATAATCTCAATCATACACGCGCCATCTTACAATCACAATCATACAATCGCAATCATACTATCGCAATCATACAATCACAATCATACAATCACAATCATACAATCACAATCATACAATCACAATCATACAATCACAATCATACAATCACAATCATGCAATTACAATCATACGATCATAATCATACAATCACAATCATACAATCACAATCATACAATCACAATCATACAATCTCAATCATACAATCACAATCATACAATCACAATCATACAATCACAATCATACAATCACAATCATACAATCACAATCATACAATCACAATCATACAATCACAATCATACAATCACAATCATACAATCACAACCATACAATCACAATCATACTATCGCAATCATTCAATCACAATCGTACAATCACAATCATACAATCACAATCATTCAATCACAATCTTTCAATCACAATCATGCAATCACAATCATACAATCACAATCATACAATCACAATCATACAATCACAATCATACATTCACAATCATACAATCACAATCATACAATCACAATCATACAATCACAATAATACAATCACAATCATACAATCTCAATCATACAATCCCAATCATACAATCACAATCATACAATCACTATCATACAATCACAATCATACAATCGCAATCATACAATCACATTCATACAATCACAATCATACAATCACAATCATACAAATACAATCATACAATCACAATCATACTATCGCAATCATACAATCACAATCGTACAATCAGAATCACACATTCACAATCATACAATCACAGTCATACATTCACAATCACACAATCACAATCATACAATCACAATCATACAATCACAATAATACAATCAGAATCTTGCAATCTCAATCATACAATCACAATCATACAATCACAATCATACTATCGCAATGATACAATCACAATCATACTATCGCAATGATACAATCACAATCATACAACCACAATCATACGAAGACAATCATACAATTACTACTATACCATCGCAATCATACAGAAACAATCATACAATCACAATCATACGATGACAATCCTACAATTACTACTATAAAATCACAATCACACAAAAACAATCATACAATCACAATCATACAATCACAATCATACAATCACAATCATACATTCACAATCATATAATCACAATCATACAATCACAATCATACAATCACAATAATACAATCACAATCATACAATCTCAATCATACAATCCCAATCATACAATCACAATCATACAATCACTATCATACAATCACAATCATACAACCACAATCATACAATCACAATCATACTATCACAATCATACAATCACAATCATACAATCACAATCATACAAAAACAATCATACAATCAAAATCATACAATCACAATCATACAATCACAATCATGCAATCACAATCATACAATCACAATCATATGATCACAATCAAACAATCACAATGATATAATCACAATCATACAATCACAATCATACAATCACAATCATACAATCACAATCATACGATCACAATCATACGAAGACAATCATACAATTACTACTATACAATCACAATCATACAAAAACAATCATACAATCACAATCATACGATGACAATCATACAATTACTACTATACAATCACAATCATACAAAAACAATCATACAATCACAATCATACAGTCACAATCATACATTCACAATCATACAACCACAATCATACAATCACAATCATACTATCACAATCATACAATCACAATCATACAATCACAATCATACAAAAACAATCATACAATCAAAATCATACAATCACAATCATACAATCACAATCATACGATCACAATCATACGAAGACAATCATACAATTACTACTATACAATCACAATCATACAAAAACAATCATACAATCACAGTCATACAATCGCAATCATACAATCACAATCATACATTCACAATCATACAATCACAATCATACAATCACCATCATACAATCACAATAATACAATCACAATCATACAATCTCAATCATACAATCACAATCATACAATCACAATCATACAATCACAATCATACAATCACGATCATACTATCGCAATCATACAATCACAATCGTACAATCACAATCATACAATCACAATCGTACAATCACAATCATACAATCGCAATCATTCAATCACAATCATGCAATCACAATCATACAATCACAATCATACAATCACAATCATACAATCACAATCATGCAATCACAATCATGCAATCACAATCGTACAATCGCAATCCAACAATCAGAACCATATGATCACAATCATACAATCACAATCATATAATCTCAATCATACACGCGCCATCTTACAATCACAATCATACAATCACTATCATACAATCACAATCATACAATCGCAATCATACAATCACATTCATACAATCACAATCATACAATCACAATCATACAAATACAATCATACAATCACAATCATACTATCGCAATCATACAATCACAATCATACAAATACAATCATACAATCACAATCATACTATCGCAATCATACAATCACAATCATACAATCACAATCATACAATCACAATCATGCAATTACAATCATACGATCATAATCATACAAGAATAATCATACAATCACAATAATAGAACCATAATTATACAACCACAATCAAACGATAACAATCATACAATCACAATCATACAATCACAATCATACAATCACAACCATACAATCACAATCATACAATCACAATCATACAATCACAATCATACCATCCCCATCATACAATCACAATCATACAATCACAATCATACAATCACAATCATACAATCACAATCATACGATCACAATCATACGAAGACAATCATACAATTACTACTATACAATCACAATCATACAAAAGCAATCATACAATCACAATCATACGATGACAATCATACAATTACTACTATACAATCACAATCATACAAAAACAATCATACAATCACAATCATACATTCACAATCATACAATCACAATCATACAATCACAATCATACAATCACAATCATACAATCACAATAATACAATCACAATCATACAATCTCAATCATACAACCGCAATCATAAAATCGCAATCATACAATCACAATCATACAAACACAATCACACAATCACAATCATACTATCGCAATCATACAATCACAATCGTACAATCACAATCATACAATCACAATCATACAATCACAATCATACACTCACAATCATACACTCACAATCATTCAATCACAATGATACAATCACAATCATACCATCACAATCATACGACCACAATCATACGAAGACAATCATACAATTACTACTATACAATCACAATCATACGAAAACAATCATACAATCACAACCATACAATCACAATCATACAATCTCAATCATACAATCACAATCATACATTCACAATCATACAATCACAATCATACAATCACAAGCATACGATCACAATCATACAATCACAATCATGCAATTACGATCATACAATCACAATCATACAATCACAATCGTGCAATTACAATCATACGATCATAATCATACAAGAATAATCATACAATCACAATAATAGAACCATAATTATACAACCACAATAAAACGATAACAATCATACAATCACAATCATACAATCACAATCATACCATACCCATCATACAATCACAATCATACAATCACAATCATACAATCACAATCATACAATCACAATCATACGATCACAATCATACGAAGACAATCATACAATTACTACTATACAATCACGATCATACAAAAACAATCACACAAAAACAATCATACAATCACAATCATACAATCACAATCATACATTCACAATCATACAATCACAATCATACAATCACAATCATACAATCACAATAATACAATCACAATCATACCATCTCAATCATACAATCCCAATCATACAATCACAATCATACAATCTCAATCATACAATCGCAATCATACAGTCACAATTATACAATCACAATCATACAATCACAATCATACAAACACAATCATACAATGACAATCATACTATCGCAATCATACAATCACAATCATTCAATCACAATCATGCAATCACAATCATACAATCACAATCATACAATCACAATCATACGATCACAATCATACGGAGACAATCATACAATTACTACTATACAATCACAATCACACAAAAACAATCATACAATCACAATCATACGATGACAATCATACAATTACTACTATACAATCACAATCACACAAAAACAATCATACAATCACAATCATACAATCACAATCATACAATCACAATCATACAATCACAATCATACAATCACAATCATACAATCACAATCATACAATCACAATCATACAATCACAATCATACAATCACAATCATACATTCACAATCATACAATCACAATCATACAATCACAATCATACAACCACAATAATACAATCACAATCATACAATCTCAATCATACAGTCACAATCATACAATCACAATCATACGATGACAATCATACAATTACTACTATACAATCACAATCATACAAAAACAAGCATAAAATCACAATCATACAATCACAATCATACAATCACAATCATACAATCACAATCATACATTCACAATCATACAATCACAATCATACAGTCACAATCATACAACCACAATAATACAATCACAATCATACAATCTCAATCATACAATCACAATCATACAATCGCAATCATACAATCACAATCATACAATCACAATCATACAATCACAATCATACAATCACAATCATACAATCACAATCATACAATCACAATCATACAATCACAATCATACTATCGCTATGATACAATCACAATCATACAACCACAATCATACGAAGACAATCATACAATTACTACTATACAATCACGATCATACAAAAACAATCACACAAAAACAATCATACAATCACAATCATACTATCACAATCATACATTCACAATCATACAATCACAATCATACAATCACAATCATACAATCACAATAATACAATCACAATCATACAATCTCAATCATACAATCCCAATCATACAATCACAATCATACAATCTCAATCATACAATCGCAATCATACAGTCACAATCATACAATCACAATCATACAATCACAATCATACAAACACAATCATACAATCACAATCATACTATCGCAATCATACAATCACAATCGTACAATCACAATCATACAATCACAATCATTCAATCACAATCACGCAATCACAATCATACAATCACAATCATACAATCACAATCATACAATCACAATCATACAATCACAATCATACAATCACAATCATACAATCCCAATAATACAATCACAATCATACAATCTCAATCATACAATCACAATCATACAATCACAATCATACAATCACAATCATACCATCCCAATCATACAATCACAATCATACAATCACAATCATACAATCACAATCACACAATCGCAATCATACAATCACAAGCATACAATCACAATCATGCAATTACAATCATACGATCATAATCATACAAGAATAGTCATACAATCACAATAATAGAACCATAATTATACAACCATAATCAAACGATCACAATCATACAATCACAAACATACAATCACAATCATACAATCACAATCATACCATCCCAATCATACAATCACAATCATGCAATCACAATCATACAATCACAATCATACAATCACAATCATACAAAAACAATCATACAATCAAAATCATACAATCACAATCATACAATCACAATCATGCAATCACAATCATACAATCACAATCATACAATCACAATAATACAATCACAATCATACAATCTCAATCATACAATCCCAATCATACAATCACAATCATACAATCACTATCATACAATCACAATCATACAACCACAATCATACAATCACAATCATACTATCACAATCATACATTCACAATCATACAATCACAATCATACAAAAACAATCATACAATCAAAATCATACAATCACAATCATACAATCACAATCATGCAATCACAATCATACCATCCCAATCATACAATCACAATCATACCATCACAATCATACAATCACAATCACACAATCGCAATCATACAATCACAATCATACAATCACAACCATACAATCACAATCATACAATCACAATCATACTATCGCAATCATACAATCACAATCGTACAATCACAATCATACAATCACAATCATTCAATCACAATCATGCAATCACAATCATACAATCACAATCGTACATTCACAATCATACAATCACAATCATACAATCACAATCATACAATCACAATCATACGATCACAATCATACGAAGACAATCATACAATTACTACTATACAATCACAATCATACAAAAACAATCATACAATCACAGTCATACAATCGCAATCATACAATCACAATCATACATTCACAATCATACAATCACAATCATACAATCACCATCATACAATCACAATCATACAATCACAATCATACAATCACAATCATACAATCACAATCATACCACCCCAATCATACAATCACAATCATACAATCACAATCATACAATCACAATCACACAATCGCAATCATACAATCACAAGCATACAATCACAATCATGCAATTACAATCATACGATCATAATCATACAAGAATAGTCATACAATCACAATAATAGAACCATAATTATACAACCATAATCAAACGATCACAATCATACAATCACAAACATACAATCACAATCATACAATCACAATCATACCATCCCAATCATACAATCACAATCATGCAATCACAATCATACAATCACAATCATACAATCACAATCATACAATCACAATCATACAATCACAATCATACAATCACAATCATACAATCACAATCATACAATCACAATCATACAATCACAATAATACAATCACAATCATACAATCTCAATCATACAATCGCAATCATACAATCACAATTATACAATCACAATCATACAATCACAATCATACAAACACAATCATACAATGACAATCATACTATCGCAATCATACAATCACAATCATACAATCACAATCATACAATCACAATCATACAATCACAATCATACAATCACAATAATACAATCACAATCATGCAATCTCAATCATACAATCACAATCATACAATCACAATCACACAATCCCAATCATACTATCGCAATCATACAATCACAATCATACAATCACAATCATACAATCACAATCATACTATCGCTATGATACAATCACAATCATACAACCACAATCATACGAAGACAATCATACAATTACTACTATACAATCACGATCATACAAAAACAATCACACAAAAACAATCATACAATCACAATCATACAATCACAATCATACATTCACAATCATACAATCACAATCATACAATCACAATCATACAATCACAATAATACAATCACAATCATACAATCTCAATCATACAATCTCAATCATACAAACACAATCATACAATCTCAATCATACAACCGCAATCATACAGTCACAATCATACAATCACAATCATACAATCACAATCATACAAACACAATCATACAATCACAATCATACTATCGCAATCATACAATCACAATCGTACAATCACAATCATACAATCACAATCATTCAATCACAATCACGCAATCACAATCATACAATCACAATCATACAATCACAATCATACAATCACAATCATACAATCACAATCATACAATCACAATCATACAATCACAATAATACAATCACAATCTTGCAATCTCAATCATACAATCACAATCATACAATCACAATCACACAATCCCAATCATACAATCACAATCATACAATCACAATCATACAATCACAATCATGCATTCACAATCATACAATCACAATCATACAATCACAATCATACAATCACAATAATACAATCACAATCATACAATCTCAATGATACAATCACAATCATACAATCACAATCATACAATCACAATCATACAATCACAATCATACAAGCACAATCATACAATCACAATCATACAATCACAATCATACAATCACAATCATACTATCGCAATCATTCAATCACAATCGTACAATCACAATCATACAATCACAATCATACATTCACAATCATACAATCACAATCATACAATCACAATCATACAATCACAATCATACAATCACAATAATACAATCACAATCATACAATCTCAATCATACAATCACAATCATACAATCACAATCATACAATCACAATCATACCATCCCAATCATACAATCACAATCATACAATCACAATCATACAATCACAATCATACAATCACAATCATACAATCACAATCATACAACCACAATCATACAATCAGAATCATACAATCACAATCATACCATCCCAATCATACAATCACAATCATACAATCACAATCATACAATCACAATCACACAATCGCAATCATACAATCACAATCATACAAAAACAATGATACAATCACAATCATGCAATCACAATCATACAATCACAATCATACGATCACAATCATACGAAGACAATCATACAATTACTACTATACAATCACAATCATACAAAAACAATCATACAAACACAATCATACGATGACAATCATACAATTACTACTATACAATCACAATCATACAAAAACAATCATACAATCACAATCACACATTCACAATCATACAATCACAGTCATACATTCACAATCATACAGTCACAATCATACAATCACAATCATACAATCACAATAATACAATCACAATCATGCAATCTCAATCATACAATCACAATCATACAATCACAATCACACAATCCCAATCATACTATCGCAATCATACAATCACAATCATACAATCACAATCATACAATCACAATCATACTATCGCAATGATACAATCACAATCATACAACCACAATCATACGAAGACAATCATACAATTACTACTATACAATCACAATCATACAAAAACAATCATACAATCACAATCATACGATGACAATCCTACAATTACTACTATACAATCACAGTCACACAAAAACAATCATACAATCACAACCATACAATCACAATCATACAATCACAATCATACATTCACAATCATACAATCACAATCATACAATCACAATCATACAATCACAATCATACAATCACAATAATACAATCACAATCATGCAATCTCAATCATACAATCACAATCATACAATCACAATCACACAATCCCAATCATACTATCGCAATCATACAATCACAATCATACAATCACAATCATACAATCACAATCATACAATCACAATCATACAATCACAATCATACAATCACAATTATACAATCACAATCATACAATCACAATCATACAAACACAATCATACAATGACAATCATACTATCGCAATCATACAATCACAATCATACAATCACAATCATACAATCACAATCATACAATCACAATCATACAATCACAATAATACAATCACAATCATGCAATCTCAATCATACAATCACAATCATACAATCACAATCACACAATCCCAATCATACTATCGCAATCATACAATCACAATCATACAATCACAATCATACAATCACAATCATACAATCACAATCATACAATCACAATCATACTATCGCTATGATACAATCACAATCATACAACCACAATCATACGAAGACAATCATACAATTACTACTATACAATCACGATCATACAAAAACAATCACACAAAAACAATCATACAATCACAATCATACAATCACAATCATACAATCACAATCATACAATCACAATCATACAATCACAATAATACAATCACAATCATACAATCTCAATCATACAATCGCAATCATACAATCACAATTATACAATCACAATCATACAATCACAATCATACAAACACAATCATACAATGACAATCATACTATCGCAATCATACAATCACAATCATACAATCACAATCATACAATCACAATCATACAATCACAATCATACAATCACAATAATACAATCACAATCATGCAATCTCAATCATACAATCACAATCATACAATCACAATCACACAATCCCAATCATACTATCGCAATCATACAATCACAATCATACAATCACAATCATACAATCACAATCATACAATCACAATCATACAATCACAATAATACAATCACAATCATGCAATCTCAATCATACAATCACAATCATACAATCACAATCACACAATCCCAATCATACTATCGCAATCATACAATCACAATCATACAATCACAATCATACAATCACAATCATACAATCACAATCATACAATCACAATCATACAATCACAATCATACTATCGCTATGATACAATCACAATCATACAACCACAATCATACGAAGACAATCATACAATTACTACTATACAATCACGATCATACAAAAACAATCACACAAAAACAATCATACAATCACAATCATACAATCACAATCATACAATCACAATCATACATTCACAATCATACAATCACAATCATACAATCACAATCATACAATCACAATAATACAATCACAATCATACAATCTCAATCATACAATCCCAATCATACAATCACAATCATACAATCACTATCATACAATCACAATCATACAACCACAATCATACAATCACAATCATACTATCACAATCATACAATCACAATCATACAATCACAATCATACAAAAACAATCATACAATCAAAATCATACAATCACAATCATACAATCACAATCATGCAATCACAATCATACAATCACAATCATACAATCACAATCATACGATCACAATCATACGAAGACAATCATACAATTACTACTATACAATCACAATCATACAAAAGCAATCATACAATCACAATCATACGATGACAATCATACAATTACTACTATACAATCACAATCATACAAAAACAATCATACAATCACAATCATACAATCACAATCATACAATCACAATCATACAATCACAATCATACGATCACAATCATACGAAGACAATCATACAATTACTACTATACAATCACAATCATACAAAAACAATCATACAATCACAATCATACGATGACAATCATACAATTACTACTATACAATCACAATCATACAAAAACAACCATACAATCACAATCATACAATCTCAATCATACAATCACAATCATACATTCACAATCATACAATCACAATCATACAATCACAAGCATACGATCACAATCATACAATCACAATCATGCAATTACGATCATACAATCACAATCATACAATCACAATCATGCAATTACAATCATACGATCATAATCATACAAGAATAATCATACAATCACAATAATAGAACCATAATTATACAACCACAATAAAACGATAACAATCATACAATCACAATCATACAATCACAATCATACAATCACAATCATACCATACCCATCATACAATCACAATCATACAATCACAATCATACAATCACAATCATACAATCACAATCATACGATCACAATCATACGAAGACAATCATACAATTACTACTATACAATCACAATCATACAAAAGCAATCATACAATCACAATCATACGATGACAATCATACAATTACTACTATACAATCACAATCATACAAAAACAATCATACAATCACAATCATACAATCACAATCGTACAATCACAATCATACATTCACAATCATACAATCACAATCATACAATCACAATCATACAATCACAATAATACAATCACAATCATACAATCTCAATCATACAATCGCAATCATACAGTCACAATCATACAATCACAATCATACAATCACAATCATACAAACACAATCATACAATCACAATCATACATTCACAATCATACAATCACAATCATACAATCACAATCATACAATCACAATAATACAATCACAATCATACAATCTCAATCATACAATCCCAATCATACAATCACAATCATACAATCACTATCATACAATCACAATCATACAACCACAATCATACAATCACAATCATACTATCACAATCATACATTCACAATCATACAATCACAATCATACAAAAACAATCATACAATCAAAATCATACAATCACAATCATACAATCACAATCATGCAATCACAATCATACCATCCCAATCATACAATCACAATCATACCATCACAATCATACAATCACAATCACACAATCGCAATCATACAATCACAATCATACAATCACAACCATACAATCACAATCATACAATCACAATCATACTATCGCAATCATACAATCACAATCGTACAATCACAATCATACAATCACAATCATTCAATCACAATCATGCAATCACAATCATACAATCACAATCGTACATTCACAATCATACAATCACAATCATACAATCACAATCATACAATCACAATCATACGATCACAATCATACGAAGACAATCATACAATTACTACTATACAATCACAATCATACAAAAACAATCATACAATCACAGTCATACAATCGCAATCATACAATCACAATCATACATTCACAATCATACAATCACAATCATACAATCACCATCATACAATCACAATCATACAATCACAATCATACAATCACAATCATACAATCACAATCATACCACCCCAATCATACAATCACAATCATACAATCACAATCATACAATCACAATCACACAATCGCAATCATACAATCACAAGCATACAATCACAATCATGCAATTACAATCATACGATCATAATCATACAAGAATAGTCATACAATCACAATAATAGAACCATAATTATACAACCATAATCAAACGATCACAATCATACAATCACAAACATACAATCACAATCATACAATCACAATCATACCATCCCAATCATACAATCACAATCATGCAATCACAATCATACAATCACAATCATACAATCACAATCATACAATCACAATCATACAATCACAATCATACAATCACAATCATACAATCACAATCATACAATCACAATCATACAATCACAATCATACAATCACAATAATACAATCACAATCATAGAATCTCAATCATACAATCGCAATCATACAATCACAATTATACAATCACAATCATACAATCACAATCATACAAACACAATCATACAATGACAATCATACTATCGCAATCATACAATCACAATCATACAATCACAATCATACAATCACAATCATACAATCACAATCATACAATCACAATAATACAATCACAATCATGCAATCTCAATCATACAATCACAATCATACAATCACAATCACACAATCCCAATCATACTATCGCAATCATACAATCAGAATCATACAATCACAATCATACAATCACAATCATACTATCGCTATGATACAATCACAATCATACAACCACAATCATACGAAGACAATCATACAATTACTACTATACAATCACGATCATACAAAAACAATCACACAAAAACAATCATACAATCACAATCATACAATCACAATCATACATTCACAATCATACAATCACAATCATACAATCACAATCATACAATCACAATAATACAATCACAATCATACAATCTCAATCATACAATCTCAATCATACAAACACAATCATACAATCTCAATCATACAACCGCAATCATACAGTCACAATCATACAATCACAATCATACAATCACAATCATACAAACACAATCATACAATCACAATCATACTATCGCAATCATACAATCACAATCGTACAATCACAATCATACAATCACAATCATTCAATCACAATCACGCAATCACAATCATACAATCACAATCATACAATCACAATCATACAATCACAATCATACAATCACAATCATACAATCACAATCATACAATCACAATAATACAATCACAATCTTGCAATCTCAATCATACAATCACAATCATACAATCACAATCACACAATCCCAATCATACAATCACAATCATACAATCACAATCATACAATCACAATCATACATTCACAATCATACAATCACAATCATACAATCACAATCATACAATCACAATAATACAATCACAATCATACAATCTCAATGATACAATCACAATCATACAATCACAATCATACAATCACAATCATACAATCACAATCATACAAGCACAATCATACAATCACAATCATACAATCACAATCATACAATCACAATCATACTATCGCAATCATTCAATCACAATCGTACAATCACAATCATACAATCACAATCATACATTCACAATCATACAATCACAATCATACAATCACAATCATACAATCACAATCATACAATCACAATAATACAATCACAATCATACAATCTCAATCATACAATCACAATCATACAATCACAATCATACAATCACAATCATACCATCCCAATCATACAATCACAATCATACAATCACAATCATACAATCACAATCATACAATCACAATCATACAATCACAATCATACAACCACAATCATACAATCAGAATCATACAATCACAATCATACCATCCCAATCATACAATCACAATCATACAATCACAATCATACAATCACAATCACACAATCGCAATCATACAATCACAATCATACAAAAACAATGATACAATCACAATCATGCAATCACAATCATACAATCACAATCATACGATCACAATCATACGAAGACAATCATACAATTACTACTATACAATCACAATCATACAAAAACAATCATACAAACACAATCATACGATGACAATCATACAATTACTACTATACAATCACAATCATACAAAAACAATCATACAATCACAATCACACATTCACAATCATACAATCACAGTCATACATTCACAATCATACAGTCACAATCATACAATCACAATCATACAATCACAATAATACAATCACAATCATGCAATCTCAATCATACAATCACAATCATACAATCACAATCACACAATCCCAATCATACTATCGCAATCATACAATCACAATCATACAATCACAATCATACAATCACAATCATACTATCGCAATGATACAATCACAATCATACAACCACAATCATACGAAGACAATCATACAATTACTACTATACAATCACAATCATACAAAAACAATCATACAATCACAATCATACGATGACAATCCTACAATTACTACTATACAATCACAGTCACACAAAAACAATCATACAATCACAACCATACAATCACAATCATACAATCACAATCATACATTCACAATCATACAATCACAATCATACAATCACAATCATACAATCACAATAATACAATCACAATCATACAATCTCAATCATACAATCCCAATCATACAATCACAATCATACAATCACTATCATACAATCACAATCATACAACCACAATCATACAATCACAATCATACTATCACAATCATACAATCACAATCATACAATCACAATCATACAAAAACAATCATACAATCAAAATCATACAATCACAATCACACAATCACAATCATGCAATCACAATCATACCATCCCAATCATACAATCACAATCATACAATCACAATCATACAATCACAATCACACAATCGCAATCATACAATCACAATCATACAATCACAATCATACAATCACAATCATGCAATTACAATCATACGATCATAATCATACAAGAATAATCATACAATCACAATAATAGAACCATAATTATACAACCACAATTAAACGATAACAATCATACAATCACAATCATACAATCACAACCATACAATCACAATCATACAATCACAATCATACAATCACAATCATACCATCCCCATCATACAATCACAATCATACAATCACAATCATACAATCACAATCATACAATCACAATCATACGATCACAATCATACGAAGACAATCATACAATTACTACTATACAATCACAATCATACAAAAGCAATCATACAATCACAATCATACGATGACAATCATACAATTACTACTATACAATCACAATCATACAAAAACAATCATACAATCACAATCATACATTCACAATCATACAATCACAATCATACAATCACAATCATACAATCACAATCATACAATCACAATAATACAATCACAATCATACAATCTCAATCATACAACCGCAATCATAAAATCGCAATCATACAATCACAATCATACAAACACAATCACACAATCACAATCATACTATCGCAATCATACAATCACAATCGTACAATCACAATCATACAATCACAATCATTCAATCACAATCATGCAATCACAATCATACAATCACAATCATACACTCACAATCATACACTCACAATCATTCAATCACAATGATACAATCACAATCATACCATCACAATCATACGACCACAATCATACGAAGACAATCATACAATTACTACTATACAATCACAATCATACGAAAATAATCATACAATCACAACCATACAATCACAATCATACAATCTCAATCATACAATCACAATCATACATTCACAATCATACAATCACAATCATACAATCACAAGCATACGATCACAATCATACAATCACAATCATGCAATTACGATCATACAATCACAATCATACAATCACAATCATGCAATTACAATCATACGATCATAATCATACAAGAATAATCATACAATCACAATAATAGAACCATAATTATACAACCACAATAAAACGATAACAATCATACAATCACAATCATACAATCACAATCATACCATACCCATCATACAATCACAATCATACAATCCCAATCATACAATCACAATCATACAATCACAATCATACGATCACAATCATACGAAGACAATCATACAATTACTACTATACAATCACAATCATACAAAAGCAATCATACAATCACAATCATACGATGACAATCATACAATTACTACTATACAATCACAATCATACAAAAACAATCATACAATCACAATCATACAATCACAATCGTACAATCACAATCATACATTCACAATCATACAATCACAATCATACAATCACAATCATACAATCACAATCATACAATCACAATCATACAATCTCAATCATACAATCGCAATCATACAGTCACAATCATACAATCACAATCATACAATCACAATCATACAAACACAATCATACAATCACAATCATACTATCGCAATCATACAATCACAATCGTACAATCACAATCATACAATCACAATCATTCAATCACAATCACGCAATCACAATCATACAATCACAATCATACAATCACAATCATACAATCACAATCATACAATCACAATCATACAATCCCAATAATACAATCACAATCATACAATCTCAATCATACAATCACAATCATACAATCACAATCATACAATCACAATCATACCATCCCAATCATACAATCACAATCATACAATCACAATCATACAATCACAATCACACAATCGCAATCATACAATCATAAGCATACAATCACAATCATGCAATTACAATCATACGATCATAATCATACAAGAATAGTCATACAATCACAATAATAGAACCATAATTATACAACCATAATCAAACGATCACAATCATACAATCACAAACATACAATCACAATCATACAATCACAATCATACAATCACAATCATACAATCACAATCATACAATCACAATCATACAATCACAATCATACAATCACAATAATACAATCACAATCATACAATCTCAATCATACAATCGCAATCATACAATCACAATTATACAATCACAATCATACAATCACAATCATACAAACACAATCATACAATGACAATCATACTATCGCAATCATACGATCACAATCATACAATCACAATCATACAATCACAATCATACAATCACAATCATACAATCACAATAATACAATCACAATCATGCAATCTCAATCATACAATCACAATCATACAATCACAATCACACAATCCCAATCATACTATCGCAATCATACAATCACAATCATACAATCACAATCATACAATCACAATCATACAATCACAATCATACAATCACAATCATACTATCGCTATGATACAATCACAATCATACAACCACAATCATACGAAGACAATCATACAATTACTACTATACAATCACGATCATACAAAAACAATCACACAAAAACAATCATACAATCACAATCATACAATCAGAATCATACATTCACAATCATACAATCACAATCATACAATCACAATCATACAATCACAATAATACAATCACAATCATACAATCTCAATCATACAATCCCAATCATACAATCACAATCATACAATCTCAATCATACAATCGCAATCATACAGTCACAATCATACAATCACAATCATACAATCACAATCATACAACCACAATCATACAATCACAATCATACTATCGCAATCATACAATCACAATCGTACAATCACAATCATACAATCACAATCATTCAATCACAATCACGCAATCACAATCATACAATCACAATCATACAATCACAATCATACAATCACAATCATACAATCACAATCATACAATCCCAATAATACAATCACAATCATACAATCTCAATCATACAATCACAATCATACAATCACAATCATACAATCACAATCATACCATCCCAATCATACAATCACAATCATACAATCACAATCATACAATCACAATCACACAATCGCAATCATACAATCACAAGCATACAATCACAATCATGCAATTACAATCATACGATCATAATCATACAAGAATAGTCATACAATCACAATAATAGAACCATAATTATACAACCATAATCAAACGATCACAATCATACAATCACAAACATACAATCACAATCATACAATCACAATCATACCATCCCAATCATACAATCACAATCATGCAATCACAATCATACAATCACAATCATACAATCACAATCATACAATCACAATCATACAATCACAATCATACAATCACAATCATACAATCACAATCATACAATCACAATCATACAATCACAATAATACAATCACAATCATACAATCTCAATCATACAATCGCAATCATACAATCACAATTATACAATCACAATCATACAATCACAATCATACAAACACAATCATACAATGACAATCATACTATCGCAATCATACAATCACAATCATACAATCACAATCATACAATCACAATCATACAATCACAATAATACAATCACAATCATGCAATCTCAATCATACAATCACAATCATACAATCACAATCACACAATCCCAATCATGCTATCGCAATCATACAATCACAATCATACAATCACAATCATACAATCACAATCATACAATCACAATCATACAATCACAATCATACAATCACAATCATACAATCACAATCATACTATCGCTATGATACAATCACAATCATACAACCACAATCATACGAAGACAATCATACAATTACTACTATACAATCACGATCATACAAAAACAATCACACAAAAACAATCATACAATCACAATCATACAATCACAATCATACATTCACAATCATACAATCACAATCATACAATCACAATCATACAATCACAATAATACAATCACAATCATACAATCTCAATCATACAATCCCAATCATACAATCACAATCATACAATCTCAATCATACAATCGCAATCATACCGTCACAATCATACAATCACAATCATACAATCACAATCATACAAACACAATCATACAATCACAATCATACTATCGCAATCATACAATCACAATCGTACAATCACAATCATACAATCACAATCATTCAATCACAATCACGCAATCACAATCATACAATCACAATCATACAATCACAATCATACAATCACAATCATACAATCACAATCATACAATCCCAATAATACAATCACAATCATACAATCTCAATCATACAATCACAATCATACAATCACAATCATACAATCACAATCATACCATCCCAATCATACAATCACAATCATACAATCACAATCATACAATCACAATCACACAATCGCAATCATACAATCACAAGCATACAATCACAATCATGCAATTACAATCATACGATCATAATCATACAAGAATAGTCATACAATCACAATAATAGAACCATAATTATACAACCATAATCAAACGATCACAATCATACAATCACAAACATACAATCACAATCATACAATCACAATCATACCATCCCAATCATACAATCACAATCATGCAATCACAATCATACAATCACAATCATACAATCACAATCATACAATCACAATCATACAATCACAATCATACAATCACAATCATACAATCACAATAATACAATCACAATCATACAATCTCAATCATACAATCGCAATCATACAATCACAATTATACAATCACAATCATACAATCACAATCATACAAACACAATCATACAATGACAATCATACTATCGCAATCATACAATCACAATCATACAATCACAATCATACAATCACAATCATACAATCACAATCATACAATCACAATAATACAATCACAATCATGCAATCTCAATCATACAATCACAATCATACAATCACAATCACACAATCCCAATCATACTATCGCAATCATACAATCACAATCATACAATCACAATCATACAATCACAATCATACAATCACAATCATACAATCACAATCATACTATCGCTATGATACAATCAGAATCATACAACCACAATCATACGAAGACAATCATACAATTACTACTATACAATCACGATCATACAAAAACAATCACACAAAAACAATCATACAATCACAATCATACAATCACAATCATACAATCACAATCATACATTCACAATCATACAATCACAATCATACAATCACAATCATACAATCACAATAATACAATCACAATCATACAATCTCAATCATACAATCCCAATCATACAATCACAATCATACAATCACTATCATACAATCACAATCATACAACCGCAATCATACAATCACAATCATACTATCACAATCATACAATCACAATCATACAATCACAATCATACAAAAACAATCATACAATCAAAATCATACAATCACAATCATACAATCACAATCATGCAATCACAATCATACAATCACAATCATACAATCACAATCATACGATCACAATCATACGAAGACAATCATACAATTACTACTATACAATCACAATCATACAAAAGCAATCATACAATCACAATCATACGATGACAATCATACAATTACTACTATACAATCACAATCATACAAAAACAATCATACAATCACAATCATACAATCACAATCATACAATCACAATCATACAATCACAATCATACAATCACAATCATACGATCACAATCATACGAAGACAATCATACAATTACTACTATACAATCACAATCATACAAAAACAATCATACAATCACAATCATACGATGACAATCATACAATTACTACTATACAATCACAATCATACAATCACAATCATACAATCACAATCATACAAACACAATCATACAATCACAATCATACTATCGCAATCATACAATCACAATCGTACAATCACAATCATACAATCACAATCATTCAATCACAATCACGCAATCACAATCATACAATCACAATCATACAATCACAATCATACAATCACAATCATACAATCACAATCATACAATCACAATCATACAATCACAATAATACAATCACAATCTTGCAATCTCAATCATACAATCACAATCATACAATCACAATCACACAATCCCAATCATACAATCACAATCATACAATCACAATCATACAATCACAATCATACATTCACAATCATACAATCACAATCATACAATCACAATCATACAATCACAATAATACAATCACAATCATACAATCTCAATGATACAATCACAATCATACAATCACAATCATACAATCACAATCATACAATCACAATCATACAAGCACAATCATACAATCACAATCATACAATCACAATCATACAATCACAATCATACTATCGCAATCATTCAATCACAATCGTACAATCACAATCATACAATCACAATCATACATTCACAATCATACAATCACAATCATACAATCACAATCATACAATCACAATCATACAATCACAATAATACAATCACAATCATACAATCTCAATCATACAATCACAATCATACAATCACAATCATACAATCACAATCATACCATCCCAATCATACAATCACAATCATACAATCACAATCATACAATCACAATCATACAATCACAATCATACAATCACAATCATACAACCACAATCATACAATCAGAATCATACAATCACAATCATATCATCCCAATCATACAATCACAATCATACAATCACAATCATACAATCACAATCACACAATCGCAATCATACAATCACAATCATACAAAAACAATGATACAATCACAATCATGCAATCACAATCATACAATCACAATCATACGATCACAATCATACGAAGACAATCATACAATTACTACTATACAATCACAATCATACAAAAACAATCATACAAACACAATCATACGATGACAATCATACAATTACTACTATACAATCACAATCATACAAAAACAATCATACAATCACAATCACACATTCACAATCATACAATCACAGTCATACATTCACAATCATACAGTCACAATCATACAATCACAATCATACAATCACAATAATACAATCACAATCATGCAATCTCAATCATACAATCACAATCATACAATCACAATCACACAATCCCAATCATACTATCGCAATCATACAATCACAATCATACAATCACAATCATACAATCACAATCATACTATCGCAATGATACAATCACAATCATACAACCACAATCATACGAAGACAATCATACAATTACTACTATACAATCACAATCATACAAAAACAATCATACAATCACAATCATACGATGACAATCCTACAATTACTACTATACAATCACAGTCACACAAAAACAATCATACAATCACAACCATACAATCACAATCATACAATCACAATCATACATTCACAATCATACAATCACAATCATACAATCACAATCATACAATCACAATAATACAATCACAATCATACAATCTCAATCATACAATCCCAATCATACAATCACAATCATACAATCACTATCATACAATCACAATCATACAACCACAATCATACAATCACAATCATACTATCACAATCATACAATCACAATCATACAATCACAATCATACAAAAACAATCATACAATCAAAATCATACAATCACAATCACACAATCACAATCATGCAATCACAATCATACCATCCCAATCATACAATCACAATCATACAATCACAATCATACAATCACAATCACACAATCGCAATCATACAATCACAATCATACAATCACAATCATACAATCACAATCATGCAATTACAATCATACGATCATAATCATACAAGAATAATCATACAATCACAATAATAGAACCATAATTATACAACCACAATTAAACGATAACAATCATACAATCACAATCATACAATCACAACCATACAATCACAATCATACAATCACAATCATACAATCACAATCATACCATCCCCATCATACAATCACAATCATACAATCACAATCATACAATCACAATCATACAATCACAATCATACGATCACAATCATACGAAGACAATCATACAATTACTACTATACAATCACAATCATACAAAAGCAATCATACAATCACAATCATACGATGACAATCATACAATTACTACTATACAATCACAATCATACAAAAACAATCATACAATCACAATCATACATTCACAATCATACAATCACAATCATACAATCACAATCATACAATCACAATCATACAATCACAATAATACAATCACAATCATACAATCTCAATCATACAACCGCAATCATAAAATCGCAATCATACAATCACAATCATACAAACACAATCACACAATCACAATCATACTATCGCAATCATACAATCACAATCGTACAATCACAATCATACAATCACAATCATTCAATCACAATCATGCAATCACAATCATACAATCACAATCATACACTCACAATCATACACTCACAATCATTCAATCACAATGATACAATCACAATCATACCATCACAATCATACGACCACAATCATACGAAGACAATCATACAATTACTACTATACAATCACAATCATACGAAAACAATCATACAATCACAACCATACAATCACAATCATACAATCTCAATCATACAATCACAATCATACATTCACAATCATACAATCACAATCATACAATCACAAGCATACGATCACAATCATACAATCACAATCATGCAATTACGATCATACAATCACAATCATACAATCACAATCATGCAATTACAATCATACGATCATAATCATACAAGAATAATCATACAATCACAATAATAGAACCATAATTATACAACCACAATAAAACGATAACAATCATACAATCACAATCATACAATCACAATCATACCATACCCATCATACAATCACAATCATACAATCCCAATCATACAATCACAATCATACAATCACAATCATACGATCACAATCATACGAAGACAATCATACAATTACTACTATACAATCACAATCATACAAAAGCAATCATACAATCACAATCATACGATGACAATCATACAATTACTACTATACAATCACAATCATACAAAAACAATCATACAATCACAATCATACAATCACAATCGTACAATCACAATCATACATTCACAATCATACAATCACAATCATACAATCACAATCATACAATCACAATCATACAATCACAATCATACAATCTCAATCATACAATCGCAATCATACAGTCACAATCATACAATCACAATCATACAATCACAATCATACAAACACAATCATACAATCACAATCATACTATCGCAATCATACAATCACAATCGTACAATCACAATCATACAATCACAATCATTCAATCACAATCACGCAATCACAATCATACAATCACAATCATACAATCACAATCATACAATCACAATCATACAATCACAATCATACAATCCCAATAATACAATCACAATCATACAATCTCAATCATACAATCACAATCATACAATCACAATCATACAATCACAATCATACCATCCCAATCATACAATCACAATCATACAATCACAATCATACAATCACAATCACACAATCGCAATCATACAATCATAAGCATACAATCACAATCATGCAATTACAATCATACGATCATAATCATACAAGAATAGTCATACAATCACAATAATAGAACCATAATTATACAACCATAATCAAACGATCACAATCATACAATCACAAACATACAATCACAATCATACAATCACAATCATACAATCACAATCATACAATCACAATCATACAATCACAATCATACAATCACAATCATACAATCACAATAATACAATCACAATCATACAATCTCAATCATACAATCGCAATCATACAATCACAATTATACAATCACAATCATACAATCACAATCATACAAACACAATCATACAATGACAATCATACTATCGCAATCATACGATCACAATCATACAATCACAATCATACAATCACAATCATACAATCACAATCATACAATCACAATAATACAATCACAATCATGCAATCTCAATCATACAATCACAATCATACAATCACAAACACACAATCCCAATCATACTATCGCAATCATACAATCACAATCATACAATCACAATCATACAATCACAATCATACAATCACAATCATACAATCACAATCATACTATCGCTATGATACAATCACAATCATACAACCACAATCATACGAAGACAATCATACAATTACTACTATACAATCACGATCATACAAAAACAATCACACAAAAACAATCATACAATCACAATCATACAATCAGAATCATACATTCACAATCATACAATCACAATCATACAATCACAATCATACAATCACAATAATACAATCACAATCATACAATCTCAATCATACAATCCCAATCATACAATCACAATCATACAATCTCAATCATACAATCGCAATCATACAGTCACAATCATACAATCACAATCATACAATCACAATCATACAACCACAATCATACAATCACAATCATACTATCGCAATCATACAATCACAATCGTACAATCACAATCATACAATCACAATCATTCAATCACAATCACGCAATCACAATCATACAATCACAATCATACAATCACAATCATACAATCACAATCATACAATCACAATCATACAATCCCAATAATACAATCACAATCATACAATCTCAATCATACAATCACAATCATACAATCACAATCATACAATCACAATCATACCATCCCAATCATACAATCACAATCATACAATCACAATCATACAATCACAATCACACAATCGCAATCATACAATCACAAGCATACAATCACAATCATGCAATTACAATCATACGATCATAATCATACAAGAATAGTCATACAATCACAATAATAGAACCATAATTATACAACCATAATCAAACGATCACAATCATACAATCACAAACATACAATCACAATCATACAATCACAATCATACCATCCCAATCATACAATCACAATCATGCAATCACAATCATACAATCACAATCATACAATCACAATCATACAATCACAATCATACAATCACAATCATACAATCACAATCATACAATCACAATCATACAATCACAATCATACAATCACAATAATACAATCACAATCATACAATCTCAATCATACAATCGCAATCATACAATCACAATTATACAATCACAATCATACAATCACAATCATACAAACACAATCATACAATGACAATCATACTATCGCAATCATACAATCACAATCATACAATCACAATCATACAATCACAATCATACAATCACAATAATACAATCACAATCATGCAATCTCAATCATACAATCACAATCATACAATCACAATCACACAATCCCAATCATGCTATCGCAATCATACAATCACAATCATACAATCACAATCATACAATCACAATCATACAATCACAATCATACAATCACAATCATACAATCACAATCATACAATCACAATCATACAATCACAATCATACTATCGCTATGATACAATCACAATCATACAACCACAATCATACGAAGACAATCATACAATTACTACTATACAATCACGATCATACAAAAACAATCACACAAAAACAATCATACAATCACAATCATACAATCACAATCATACATTCACAATCATACAATCACAATCATACAATCACAATCATACAATCACAATAATACAATCACAATCATACAATCTCAATCATACAATCCCAATCATACAATCACAATCATACAATCTCAATCATACAATCGCAATCATACCGTCACAATCATACAATCACAATCATACAATCACAATCATACAAACACAATCATACAATCACAATCATACTATCGCAATCATACAATCACAATCGTACAATCACAATCATACAATCACAATCATTCAATCACAATCACGCAATCACAATCATACAATCACAATCATACAATCACAATCATACAATCACAATCATACAATCACAATCATACAATCCCAATAATACAATCACAATCATACAATCTCAATCATACAATCACAATCATACAATCACAATCATACAATCACAATCATACCATCCCAATCATACAATCACAATCATACAATCACAATCATACAATCACAATCACACAATCGCAATCATACAATCACAAGCATACAATCACAATCATGCAATTACAATCATACGATCATAATCATACAAGAATAGTCATACAATCACAATAATAGAACCATAATTATACAACCATAATCAAACGATCACAATCATACAATCACAAACATACAATCACAATCATACAATCACAATCATACCATCCCAATCATACAATCACAATCATGCAATCACAATCATACAATCACAATCATACAATCACAATCATACAATCACAATCATACAATCACAATCATACAATCACAATCATACAATCACAATAATACAATCACAATCATACAATCTCAATCATACAATCGCAATCATACAATCACAATTATACAATCACAATCATACAATCACAATCATACAAACACAATCATACAATGACAATCATACTATCGCAATCATACAATCACAATCATACAATCACAATCATACAATCACAATCATACAATCACAATCATACAATCACAATAATACAATCACAATCATGCAATCTCAATCATACAATCACAATCATACAATCACAATCACACAATCCCAATCATACTATCGCAATCATACAATCACAATCATACAATCACAATCATACAATCACAATCATACAATCACAATCATACAATCACAATCATACAATCACAATCATACTATCGCTATGATACAATCACAATCATACAACCACAATCATACGAAGACAATCATACAATTACTACTATACAATCACGATCATACAAAAACAATCACACAAAAACAATCATACAATCACAATCATACAATCACAATCATACAATCACAATCATACATTCACAATCATACAATCACAATCATACAATCACAATCATACAATCACAATAATACAATCACAATCATACAATCTCAATCATACAATCCCAATCATACAATCACAATCATACAATCACTATCATACAATCACAATCATACAACCGCAATCATACAATCACAATCATACTATCACAATCATACAATCACAATCATACAATCACAATCATACAAAAACAATCATACAATCAAAATCATACAATCACAATCATACAATCACAATCATGCAATCACAATCATACAATCACAATCATACAATCACAATCATACGATCACAATCATACGAAGACAATCATACAATTACTACTATACAATCACAATCATACAAAAGCAATCATACAATCACAATCATACGATGACAATCATACAATTACTACTATACAATCACAATCATACAAAAACAATCATACAATCACAATCATACAATCACAATCATACAATCACAATCATACAATCACAATCATACAATCACAATCATACGATCACAATCATACGAAGACAATCATACAATTACTACTATACAATCACAATCATACAAAAACAATCATACAATCACAATCATACGATGACAATCATACAATTACTACTATACAATCACAATCATACAAAAACAACCATACAATCACAATCATACAATCTCAATCATACAATCACAATCATACATTCACAATCATACAATCACAATCATACAATCACAAGCATACGATCACAATCATACAATCACAATCATGCAATTACGATCATACAATCACAATCATACAATCACAATCATGCAATTACAATCATACGATCATAATCATACAAGAATAATCATACAATCACAATAATAGAACCATAATTATACAACCACAATAAAACGATAACAATCATACAATCACAATCATACAATCACAATCATACAATCACAATCATACCATACCCATCATACAATCACAATCATACAATCACAATCATACAATCACAATCATACAATCACAATCATACAATCACAATCATACGATCACAATCATACGAAGACAATCATACAATTACTACTATACAATCACAATCATACAAAAGCAATCATACAATCACAATCATACGATGACAATCATACAATTACTACTATACAATCACAATCATACAAAAACAATCATACAATCACAATCATACAATCACAATCGTACAATCACAATCATACATTCACAATCATACAATCACAATCATACAATCACAATCATACAATCACAATAATACAATCACAATCATACAATCTCAATCATACAATCGCAATCATACAGTCACAATCATACAATCACAATCATACAATCACAATCATACAAACACAATCATACAATCACAATCATACTATCGCAATCATACAATCACAATCGTACAATCACAATCATACAATCACAATCATTCAATCACAATCACGCAATCACAACCATACAATCACAATCATACAATCACAATCATACAATCACAATCATACCATCCCAATCATACAATCACAATCATACAATCACAATCATACAATCACAATCACACAATCGCAATCATACAATCACAAGCATACAATCACAATCATGCAATTACAATCATACGATCATAATCATACAAGAATAGTCATACAATCACAATAATAGAACCATAATTATACAACCATAATCAAACGATCACAATCATACAATCACAAACATACAATCACAATCATACAATCACAATCATACCATCCCAATCATACAATCACAATCATGCAATCACAATCATACAATCACAATCATACAATCACAATCATACAATCACAATCATACAATCACAATAATACATTCACAATCATACAATCTCAATCATACAATCACAATCATACAATCACAATCATACAATCACAATCATGCAATCACAATCATACAATCACAATCATACAATCACAATCATACAACCACAATCATACAATCAGAATCATACAATCACAATCATACCATCCCAATCATACAATCACAATCATACAATCACAATCATACAATCACAATCACACAATCGCAATCATACAATCACAATCATACAAAAACAATGATACAATCACAATCATGCAATCACAATCATACCATCACAATCATACAATCACAATCACACAATCGCAATCATACAATCACAATCATACAATCACAACCATACAATCACAATCATACAATCACAATCATACTATCGCAATCATACAATCACAATCGTACAATCACAATCATACAAACACAATCATACAATGACAATCATACTATCGCAATCATACAATCACAATCATACAATCACAATCATACAATCACAATCATACAATCACAATCATACAATCACAATAATACAATCACAATCATGCAATCACAATCATACAATCACAATAATACAATCACAATCATGCAATCTCAATCATACAATCACAATCATGCAATCACAATCATACAATCACAATCATACAATCACAATCATACAATCACAATCATGCAATCACAATCATACAATCACAATCATACAATCACAATCATACAACCACAATCATACAATCAGAATCATACAATCACAATCATACCATCCCAATAATACAATCACAATCATACAATCTCAATCATACAATCACAATCATACAATCACAATCATACAATCACAATCATACCATCCCAATCATACAATCACAATCATACAATCACAATCATACAATCACAATCACACAATCGCAATCATACAATCACAAGCATACAATCACAATCATGCAATTACAATCATACGATCATAATCATACAAGAATAGTCATACAATCACAATAATAGAACCATAATTATACAACCATAATCAAACGATCACAATCATACAATCACAAACATACAATCACAATCATACAATCACAATCATACCATCCCAATCATACAATCACAATCATGCAATCACAATCATACAATCACAATCATACAATCACAATCATACAATCACAATCATACAATCACAATCATACAATCACAATCATACAATCACAATAATACAATCACAATCATACAATCTCAATCATACAATCGCAATCATACAATCACAATTATACAATCGCAATCATACAATCACAATCATAGAAACACAATCATACAATGACAATCATACTATCGCAATCATACAATCACAATCATACAATCACAATCATACAATCACAATCATACAATCACAATCATACAATCACAATCATACAATCACAATCATACAATCACAATAATACAATCACAATCATGCAATCTCAATCATACAATCACAATCATACAATCACAATCACACAATCCCAATCATACTATCGCAATCATACAATCACAATCATACAATCACAATCATACAATCACAATCATACAATCACAATCATACAATCACAATCATACTATCGCTATGATACAATCACAATCATACAACCACAATCATACGAAGACAATCATACAATTACTACTATACAATCACGATCATACAAAAACAATCACACAAAAACAATCATACAATCACAATCATACAATCACAATCATACAATCACAATCATACATTCACAATCATACAATCACAATCATACAATCACAATCATACAATCACAATAATACAATCACAATCATACAATCTCAATCATACAATCCCAATCATACAATCACAATCATACAATCACTATCATACAATCACAATCATACAACCACAATCATACAATCACAATCACACTATCACAATCATACAATCACAATCATACAATCACAATCATACAAAAACAATCATACAATCAAAATCATACAATCACAATCATACAATCACAATCATGCAATCACAATCATACAATCACAATCATACAATCACAATCATACGATCACAATCATACGAAGACAATCATACAATTACTACTATACAATCACAATCATACAAAAACAATCATACAATCACAATCATACGATGACAATCATACAATTACTACTATACAATCACAATCATACAAAAACAACCATACAATCACAATCATACAATCTCAATCATACAATCACAATCATACATTCACAATCATACAATCACAATCATACAATCACAAGCATACGATCACAATCATACAATCACAATCATGCAATTACGATCATACAAAAACAATCATACAATCAAAATCATACAATCACAATCATACAAAAACAATGATACAATCACAATCATGCAATCACAATCATACAATCACAATCATACGATCACAATCATACGAAGACAATCATACAATTACTACTATACAATCACAATCATACAAAAACAATCATACAAACACAATCATACGATGACAATCATACAATTACTACTATACAATCACAATCATACAAAAACAATCATACAATCACAATCACGCATTCACAATCATACAATCACAGTCATACATTCAGAATCATACAGTCACAATCATACAATCACAATCATACAATCACAGTAATAAAATCACAATCATGCAATCTCAATCATACAATCACAATCATACAATCACAATCACACAATCCCAATCATACTATCGCAATCATACAATCACAATCATACAATCACAATCATACTATCGCAATGATACAACCACAATCATACAACCACAATCATACGAAGACAATCATACAATTACTACTATACAATCACAATCATACAAAAACAATCATACAATCACAATCATACGATGACAATCCTACAATTACTACTATACAATCACAGTCACACAAAAACAATCATACAATCACAATCATACAATCACAATCATACAATCACAATCATACATTCACAATCATACAATCACAATCATACAATCACAATCATACAATCACAATAATACAATCACAATCATACAATCTCAATCATACAATCCCAATCATACAATCACAATCATACAATCACTATCATACAATCACAATCATACAACCACAATCATACAATCACAATCATACTATCACAATCATACATTCACAATCATACAATCACAATCATACAAAAACAATCATACAATCAAAATCATACAATCACAATCATACAATCACAATCATGCAATCACAATCATACCATCCCAATCATACAATCACAATCATACCATCACAATCATACAATCACAATCACACAATCGCAATCATACAATCACAATCATACAATCACAACCATACAATCACAATCATACAATCACAATCATACAATCACAATCATACCATCCCCATCATACAATCACAATCATACAATCACAATCATACAATCACAATCATACAATCACAATCATACGATCACAATCATACGAAGACAATCATACAATTACTACTATACAATCACAATCATACAAAAGCAATCATACAATCACAATCATACGATGACAATCATACAATTACTACTATACAATCACAATCATACAAAAACAATCATACAATCACAATCATACAATCACAATCGTACAATCACAATCATACATTCACAATCATACAATCACAATCATACAATCACAATCATACAATCACAATAATACAATCACAATCATACAATCTCAATCATACAATCGCAATCATACAGTCACAATCATACAATCACAATCATACAATCACAATCATACAAACACAATCATACAATCACAATCATACTATCGCAATCATACAATCACAATCGTACAATCACAATCGTACAATCACAATCATTCAATCACAATCACGCAATCACAATCATACAATCACAATCATACAATCACAATCATACAATCACAATCATACAATCACAATCATACAATCACAATCATACAATCACAATCATACAATCTCAATCATACAATCTCAATCATACAATCACAATCATACAATCACAATCATACAATCACAATCATACCATCCCAATCATACAATCACAATCATACAATCACAATCATACAATCACAATCACACAATCGCAATCATACAATCACAAGCATACAATCACAATCATGCAATTACAATCATACGATCATAATCATACAAGAATAGTCATACAATCACAATAATAGAACCATAATTATACAACCATAATCAAACGATCACAATCATACAATCACAAACATACAATCACAATCATACAATCACAATCATACCATCCCAATCATACAATCACAATCATGCAATCACAATCATACAATCACAATCATACAATCACAATCATACAATCACAATCATACAATCACAATAATACAATCACAATCATACAATCTCAATCATACAATCGCAATCATACAATCACAATTATACAATCACAATCATACAATCACAATCATACAAACACAATCATACAATGACAATCATACTATCGCAATCATACAATCACAATCATACAATCACAATCATACAATCACAATCAAACAATCACAATCATACAGTCAGAATCATACAATCACAATCATACCATCCCAATCATACAATCACAATCATACAATCACAATCATACAATCACAATCACACAATCGCAATCATACAATCACAATCATACAAAAACAATGATACAATCACAATCATACAATCACAATCATTAAATCACAATCATACAGTCAGAATCATACAATCACAATCATACCATCCCAATCATACAATCACAATCATACAATCACAATCATACAATCACAATCACACAATCGCAATCATACAATCACAATCATACAAAAACAATGATACAATCACAATCATGCAATCACAATCATACAATCACAATCATACGATCACAATCATACGAAGACAATCATACAATTACAACTATACAATCACAATCATACAAAAACAATCATACAAACACAATCATACGATGACAATTATACAATTACTACTATACAATCACAATCATACAAAAACAATCATACAATCACAATCACACATTCACAATCATACAATCACAGTCATACATTCACAATCATACAATCACAATCATACAATCACAATCATACAATCACAATAATACAATCACAATCATGCAATCTCAATCATACAATCAGAATCATACAATCACAATCACACAATCCCAATCATACTATCGCAATCATACATTCACAATCATACAATCACAATCATACAATCACAATCATACAATCACAATCATACTATCGCTATGATACAATCACAATCATACAACCACAATCATACGAAGACAATCATACAATTACTACTATACAATCACAATCATACAAAAACAATCACACAAAAACAATCATACAATCACAATCATACAATCACAATCATACAATCACAATCATACATTCACAATCATACAATCACAATCATACAATCACAATCATACAATCACAATAATACAATCACAATCATACAATCTCAATCATACAATCCCAATCATACAATCACAATCATACAATCACTATCATACAATCACAATCATACAACCACAATCATACAATCACAATCATACTATCACAATCATACAATCACAATCATACAATCACAATCATACAATCACAATCATACAAAAACAATCATACAATCAAAATCATACAATCACAATCATACAATCACAATCATGCAATCACAATCATACAATCACAATCATATGATCACAATCAAACAATCACAATGATACAATCACAATCATACAATCACAATCATACAATCACAATCATACGATCACAATCATACGATCACAATCATACGAAGACAATCATACAATTACTACTATACAATCACAATCATACAAAAGCAATCATACAATCACAATCATACGATGACAATCATACAATTACTACTATACAATCACAATCATACAAAAACAATCATACAATCACAATCATACAATCACAATCATACAATCACAATCATACAATCACAATCATACGATCACAATCATACGAAGACAATCATACAATTACTACTATACAATCACAATCATACAAGAACAATCATACAATCACAATCATACGATGACAATCATACAATTACTACTATACAATCACAATCATACAAAAACAATCATACAATCACAATCATACAATCACAAGCATACGATCACAATCATACAATCACGATCATGCAATTACGATCATACAATCACAATCATACAATCACAATCATGCAATTACAATCATACGATCATAATCATACAAGAATAATCATACAATCACAATAATAGAACCATAATTATACAACCACAATAAAACGATAACAATCATACAATCACAATCATACAATCACAATCATACAATTACAATCATACCATACCCATCATACAATCACAATCATACAATCACAATCATACAATCACAATCATACGATCACAATCATACGAAGACAATCATACAGTTACTACTATACAATCACAATCATACAAAAGCAATCATACAATCACAATCATACGATGACAATCATACAATTACTACTATACAATCACAATCATACAAAAACAATCATACAATCACAATCATACAATCACAATCGTACAATCACAATCATACATTCACAATCATTCAACCACAATCATACAATCACAATCATACAATCACGATAATACAATCACAATCATACAATCTCAATCATACAATCGCAATCATACAGTTACAATCATACAATCACAATCATACAATCACAATCATACAAACACAATCATACAATCACAATCATACTATCGCAATCAAACAATCACAATCGTACAATCACAATCATACAATCACAATCATTCAATCACAATCACGCAATCACAACCATACAATCACAATCATACAATCACAATCATACAATCACAATCACACAATCACAATCATACAATCCCAATAATACAATCACAATCATACAATCTCAATCATACAATCACAATCATACAATCACAATCATACAATCACAATCATACCATCCCAATCATACAATCACAATCATACAATCACAATCATACAATCACAATCACACAATCGCAATCATACAATCACAAGCATACAATCACAATCATGCAATTACAATCATACGATCATAATCATACAAGAATAGTCATACAATCACAATAATAGAACCATAATTATACAACCATAATCAAACGATCACAATCATACAATCACAAACATACAATCACAATCATACAATCACAATCATACCATCCCAATCATACAATCACAATCATGCAATCACAATCATACAATCACAATCATACAATCACAATCATACAATCACAATCATACAATCACAATCATACAATCACAATCATACAATCACAATAATACAATCACAGTCATACAATCTCAATCAGACAATCGCAATCATACAATCACAATTATACAATCACAATCATACAATCACAATCATACAAACACAATCATACAATGACAATCATACTATCGCAATCATACAATCACAATCATACAATCACAATCATACAATCACAATCATACAATCACAATCATACAATCACAATAATACAATCACAATCATGCAATCTCAATCATACAATCACAATCATACAATCACAATCACACAATCCCAATCATACTATCGCAATCATACAATCACAATCATACAATCACAATCATACAATCACAATCATACAATCACAATCATACAATCACAATCATACTATCGCTATGATACAATCACAATCATACAACCACAATCATACGAAGACAATCATACAATTACTACTATACAATCACGATCATACAAAAACAATCACACAAAAACAATCATACAATCACAATCATACAATCACAATCATACATTCACAATCATACAATCACAATCATACAATCACAATCATACAATCACAATAATACAATCACAATCATACAATCTCAATCATACAATCCCAATCATACAATCACAATCATACAATCTCAATCATACAATCGCAATCATACAGTCACAATCATACAATCACAATCATACAATCACAATCATACAAACACTATCATACAATCACAATCATACTATCGCAATCATACAATCACAATCGTACAATCACAATCATACAATCACAATCATTCAATCACAATCACGCAATCACAATCATACAATCACAATCATACAATCACAATCATACAATCACAATCATACAATCACAATCATACAATCCCAATAATACAATCACAATCATACAATCTCAATCATACAATCACAATCATACAATCACAATCATACAATCACAATCATACCATCCCAATCATACAATCACAATCATACAATCAGAATCATACAATCACAATCACACAATCGCAATCATACAATCACAAGCATACAATCACAATCATGCAATTACAATCATACGATCATAATCATACAAGAATAGTCATACAATCACAATAATAGAACCATAATTATACAACCATAATCAAACGATCACAATCATACAATCACAAACATACAATCACAATCATACAATCACAATCATACCATCCCAATCATACAATCACAATCATGCAATCACAATCATACAATCACAATCATACAATCACAATCATACAATCACAATCATACAATCACAATCATACAATCACAATCATACAATCACAATCATACAATCACAATCATACAATCACAATAATACAATCACAATCATACAATCTCAATCATACAATCGCAATCATACAATCACAATTATACAATCACAGTCATACATTCACAATCATACAATCACAATCATACAATCACAATCATACAATCACAATAATACAATCACAATCATGCAATCTCAATCATACAATCAGAATCATACAATCACAATCACACAATCCCAATCATACTATCGCAATCATACATTCACAATCATACAATCACAATCATACAATCACAATCATACAATCACAATCATACTATCGCTATGATACAATCACAATCATACAACCACAATCATACGAAGACAATCATACAATTACTACTATACAATCACAATCATACAAAAACAATCACACAAAAACAATCATACAATCACAATCATACAATCACAATCATACAATCACAATCATACATTCACAATCATACAATCACAATCATACAATCACAATCATACAATCACAATAATACAATCACAATCATACAATCTCAATCATACAATCCCAATCATACAATCACAATCATACGAAGACAATCATACAGTTACTACTATACAATCACAATCATACAAAAGCAATCATACAATCACAATCATACGATGACAATCATACAATTACTACTATACAATCACAATCATACTAAAACAATCATACAATCACAATCATACAATCACAATCGTACAATCACAATCATACATTCACAATCATTCAACCACAATCATACAATCACAATCATACAATCACGATAATACAATCACAATCATACAATCTCAATCATACAATCGCAATCATACAGTTACAATCATACAATCACAATCATACAATCACAATCATACAAACACAATCATACAATCACAATCATACTATCGCAATCAAACAATCACAATCGTACAATCACAATCATACAATCACAATCATTCAATCACAATCACGCAATCACAACCATACAATCAACATCATACAATCACAATCATACAATCACAATCACACAATCACAATCATACAATCCCAATAATACAATCACAATCATACAATCTCAATCATACAATCACAATCATACAATCACAATCATACAATCACAATCATACCATCCCAATCATACAATCACAATCATACAATCACAATCATACAATCACAATCACACAATCGCAATCATACAATCACAAGCATACAATCACAATCATGCAATTACAATCATACGATCATAATCATACAAGAATAGTCATACAATCACAATAATAGAACCATAATTATACAACCATAATCAAACGATCACAATCATACAATCACAAACATACAATCACAATCATACAATCACAATCATACCATCCCAATCATACAATCACAATCATGCAATCACAATCATACAATCACAATCATACAATCACAATCATACAATCACAATCATACAATCACAATCATACAATCACAATCATACAATCACAATCATACAATCACAATCATACAATCACAATCATACAATCACAATAATACAATCACAATCATACAATCTCAATCATACAATCGCAATCATACAATCACAATTATACAATCACAATCATACAATCACAATCATACAAACACAATCATACAATGACAATCATACTATCGCAATCATACAATCACAATCATACAATCACAATCATACAATCACAATCATACAATCACAATCATACAATCACAATAATACAATCACAATCATGCAATCTCAATCATACAATCACAATCATACAATCACAATCACACAATCCCAATCATACTATCGCAATCATACAATCACAATCATACAATCACAATCATACAATCACAATCATACAATCACAATCATACAATCACAATCATACTATCGCTATGATACAATCACAATCATACAACCACAATCATACGAAGACAATCATACAATTACTACTATACAATCACGATCATACAAAAACAATCACACAAAAACAATCATACAATCACAATCATACAATCACAATCATACAAACACAATCATACAATGACAATCATACTATCGCAATCATACAATCACAATCATACAATCACAATCATACAATCACAATCATACAATCACAATAATACAATCACAATCATGCAATCTCAATCATACAATCACAATCATACAATCACAATCACACAATCCCAATCATGCTATCGCAATCATACAATCACAATCATACAATCACAATCATACAATCACAATCATACAATCACAATCATACAATCACAATCATACAATCACAATCATACAATCACAATCATACTATCGCTATGATACAATCACAATCATACAACCACAATCATACGAAGACAATCATACAATTACTACTATACAATCACGATCATACAAAAACAATCACACAAAAACAATCATACAATCACAATCATACAATCACAATCATACATTCACAATCATACAATCACAATCATACAATCACAATCATACAATCACAATAATACAATCACAATCATACAATCTCAATCATACAATCCCAATCATACAATCACAATCATACAATCTCAATCATACAATCGCAATCATACCGTCACAATCATACAATCACAATCATACAATCACAATCATACAAACACAATCATACAATCACAATCATACTATCGCAATCATACAATCACAATCGTACAATCACAATCATACAATCACAATCATTCAATCACAATCACGCAATCACAATCATACAATCACAATCATACAATCACAATCATACAATCACAATCATACAATCACAATCATACAATCCCAATAATACAATCACAATCATACAATCTCAATCATACAATCACAATCATACAATCACAATCATACAATCACAATCATACCATCCCAATCATACAATCACAATCATACAATCACAATCATACAATCACAATCACACAATCGCAATCATACAATCACAAGCATACAATCACAATCATGCAATTACAATCATACGATCATAATCATACAAGAATAGTCATACAATCACAATAATAGAACCATAATTATACAACCATAATCAAACGATCACAATCATACAATCACAAACATACAATCACAATCATACAATCACAATCATACCATCCCAATCATACAATCACAATCATGCAATCACAATCATACAATCACAATCATACAATCACAATCATACAATCACAATCATACAATCACAATCATACAATCACAATCATACAATCACAATAATACAATCACAATCATACAATCTCAATCATACAATCGCAATCATACAATCACAATTATACAATCACAATCATACAATCACAATCATACAAACACAATCATACAATGACAATCATACTATCGCAATCATACAATCACAATCATACAATCACAATCATACAATCACAATCATACAATCACAATCATACAATCACAATAATACAATCACAATCATGCAATCTCAATCATACAATCACAATCATACAATCACAATCACACAATCCCAATCATACTATCGCAATCATACAATCACAATCATACAATCACAATCATACAATCACAATCATACAATCACAATCATACAATCACAATCATACTATCGCTATGATACAATCACAATCATACAACCACAATCATACGAAGACAATCATACAATTACTACTATACAATCACGATCATACAAAAACAATCACACAAAAACAATCATACAATCACAATCATACAATCACAATCATACAATCACAATCATACATTCACAATCATACAATCACAATCATACAATCACAATCATACAATCACAATAATACAATCACAATCATACAATCTCAATCATACAATCCCAATCATACAATCACAATCATACAATCACTATCATACAATCACAATCATACAACCGCAATCATACAATCACAATCATACTATCACAATCATACAATCACAATCATACAATCACAATCATACAAAAACAATCATACAATCAAAATCATACAATCACAATCATACAATCACAATCATGCAATCACAATCATACAATCACAATCATACAATCACAATCATACGATCACAATCATACGAAGACAATCATACAATTACTACTATACAATCACAATCATACAAAAGCAATCATACAATCACAATCATACGATGACAATCATACAATTACTACTATACAATCACAATCATACAAAAACAATCATACAATCACAATCATACAATCACAATCATACAATCACAATCATACAATCACAATCATACAATCACAATCATACGATCACAATCATACGAAGACAATCATACAATTACTACTATACAATCACAATCATACAAAAACAATCATACAATCACAATCATACGATGACAATCATACAATTACTACTATACAATCACAATCATACAAAAACAACCATACAATCACAATCATACAATCTCAATCATACAATCACAATCATACATTCACAATCATACAATCACAATCATACAATCACAAGCATACGATCACAATCATACAATCACAATCATGCAATTACGATCATACAATCACAATCATACAATCACAATCATGCAATTACAATCATACGATCATAATCATACAAGAATAATCATACAATCACAATAATAGAACCATAATTATACAACCACAATAAAACGATAACAATCATACAATCACAATCATACAATCACAATCATACAATCACAATCATACCATACCCATCATACAATCACAATCATACAATCACAATCATACAATCACAATCATACAATCACAATCATACGATCACAATCATACGAAGACAATCATACAATTACTACTATACAATCACAATCATACAAAAGCAATCATACAATCACAATCATACGATGACAATCATACAATTACTACTATACAATCACAATCATACAAAAACAATCATACAATCACAATCATACAATCACAATCGTACAATCACAATCATACATTCACAATCATACAATCACAATCATACAATCACAATCATACAATCACAATAATACAATCACAATCATACAATCTCAATCATACAATCGCAATCATACAGTCACAATCATACAATCACAATCATACAATCACAATCATACAAACACAATCATACAATCACAATCATACTATCGCAATCATACAATCACAATCGTACAATCACAATCATACAATCACAATCATTCAATCACAATCACGCAATCACAACCATACAATCACAATCATACAATCACAATCATACAATCACAATCATACCATCCCAATCATACAATCACAATCATACAATCACAATCATACAATCACAATCACACAATCGCAATCATACAATCACAAGCATACAATCACAATCATGCAATTACAATCATACGATCATAATCATACAAGAATAGTCATACAATCACAATAATAGAACCATAATTATACAACCATAATCAAACGATCACAATCATACAATCACAAACATACAATCACAATCATACAATCACAATCATACCATCCCAATCATACAATCACAATCATGCAATCACAATCATACAATCACAATCATACAATCACAATCATACAATCACAATCATACAATCACAATAATACATTCACAATCATACAATCTCAATCATACAATCACAATCATACAATCACAATCATACAATCACAATCATGCAATCACAATCATACAATCACAATCATACAATCACAATCATACAACCACAATCATACAATCAGAATCATACAATCACAATCATACCATCCCAATCATACAATCACAATCATACAATCACAATCATACAATCACAATCACACAATCGCAATCATACAATCACAATCATACAAAAACAATGATACAATCACAATCATGCAATCACAATCATACCATCACAATCATACAATCACAATCACACAATCGCAATCATACAATCACAATCATACAATCACAACCATACAATCACAATCATACAATCACAATCATACTATCGCAATCATACAATCACAATCGTACAATCACAATCATACAAACACAATCATACAATGACAATCATACTATCGCAATCATACAATCACAATCATACAATCACAATCATACAATCACAATCATACAATCACAATCATACAATCACAATAATACAATCACAATCATGCAATCACAATCATACAATCACAATAATACAATCACAATCATGCAATCTCAATCATACAATCACAATCATGCAATCACAATCATACAATCACAATCATACAATCACAATCATACAATCACAATCATGCAATCACAATCATACAATCACAATCATACAATCACAATCATACAACCACAATCATACAATCAGAATCATACAATCACAATCATACCATCCCAATAATACAATCACAATCATACAATCTCAATCATACAATCACAATCATACAATCACAATCATACAATCACAATCATACCATCCCAATCATACAATCACAATCATACAATCACAATCATACAATCACAATCACACAATCGCAATCATACAATCACAAGCATACAATCACAATCATGCAATTACAATCATACGATCATAATCATACAAGAATAGTCATACAATCACAATAATAGAACCATAATTATACAACCATAATCAAACGATCACAATCATACAATCACAAACATACAATCACAATCATACAATCACAATCATACCATCCCAATCATACAATCACAATCATGCAATCACAATCATACAATCACAATCATACAATCACAATCATACAATCACAATCATACAATCACAATCATACAATCACAATCATACAATCACAATAATACAATCACAATCATACAATCTCAATCATACAATCGCAATCATACAATCACAATTATACAATCGCAATCATACAATCACAATCATAGAAACACAATCATACAATGACAATCATACTATCGCAATCATACAATCACAATCATACAATCACAATCATACAATCACAATCATACAATCACAATCATACAATCACAATCATACAATCACAATCATACAATCACAATAATACAATCACAATCATGCAATCTCAATCATACAATCACAATCATACAATCACAATCACACAATCCCAATCATACTATCGCAATCATACAATCACAATCATACAATCACAATCATACAATCACAATCATACAATCACAATCATACAATCACAATCATACTATCGCTATGATACAATCACAATCATACAACCACAATCATACGAAGACAATCATACAATTACTACTATACAATCACGATCATACAAAAACAATCACACAAAAACAATCATACAATCACAATCATACAATCACAATCATACAATCACAATCATACATTCACAATCATACAATCACAATCATACAATCACAATCATACAATCACAATAATACAATCACAATCATACAATCTCAATCATACAATCCCAATCATACAATCACAATCATACAATCACTATCATACAATCACAATCATACAACCACAATCATACAATCACAATCACACTATCACAATCATACAATCACAATCATACAATCACAATCATACAAAAACAATCATACAATCAAAATCATACAATCACAATCATACAATCACAATCATGCAATCACAATCATACAATCACAATCATACAATCACAATCATACGATCACAATCATACGAAGACAATCATACAATTACTACTATACAATCACAATCATACAAAAACAATCATACAATCACAATCATACGATGACAATCATACAATTACTACTATACAATCACAATCATACAAAAACAACCATACAATCACAATCATACAATCTCAATCATACAATCACAATCATACATTCACAATCATACAATCACAATCATACAATCACAAGCATACGATCACAATCATACAATCACAATCATGCAATTACGATCATACAAAAACAATCATACAATCAAAATCATACAATCACAATCATACAAAAACAATGATACAATCACAATCATGCAATCACAATCATACAATCACAATCATACGATCACAATCATACGAAGACAATCATACAATTACTACTATACAATCACAATCATACAAAAACAATCATACAAACACAATCATACGATGACAATCATACAATTACTACTATACAATCACAATCATACAAAAACAATCATACAATCACAATCACGCATTCACAATCATACAATCACAGTCATACATTCAGAATCATACAGTCACAATCATACAATCACAATCATACAATCACAGTAATACAATCACAATCATGCAATCTCAATCATACAATCACAATCATACAATCACAATCACACAATCCCAATCATACTATCGCAATCATACAATCACAATCATACAATCACAATCATACTATCGCAATGATACAACCACAATCATACAACCACAATCATACGAAGACAATCATACAATTACTACTATACAATCACAATCATACAAAAACAATCATACAATCACAATCATACGATGACAATCCTACAATTACTACTATACAATCACAGTCACACAAAAACAATCATACAATCACAATCATACAATCACAATCATACAATCACAATCATACATTCACAATCATACAATCACAATCATACAATCACAATCATACAATCACAATAATACAATCACAATCATACAATCTCAATCATACAATCCCAATCATACAATCACAATCATACAATCACTATCATACAATCACAATCATACAACCACAATCATACAATCACAATCATACTATCACAATCATACATTCACAATCATACAATCACAATCATACAAAAACAATCATACAATCAAAATCATACAATCACAATCATACAATCACAATCATGCAATCACAATCATACCATCCCAATCATACAATCACAATCATACCATCACAATCATACAATCACAATCACACAATCGCAATCATACAATCACAATCATACAATCACAACCATACAATCACAATCATACAATCACAATCATACAATCACAATCATACCATCCCCATCATACAATCACAATCATACAATCACAATCATACAATCACAATCATACAATCACAATCATACGATCACAATCATACGAAGACAATCATACAATTACTACTATACAATCACAATCATACAAAAGCAATCATACAATCACAATCATACGATGACAATCATACAATTACTACTATACAATCACAATCATACAAAAACAATCATACAATCACAATCATACAATCACAATCGTACAATCACAATCATACATTCACAATCATACAATCACAATCATACAATCACAATCATACAATCACAATAATACAATCACAATCATACAATCTCAATCATACAATCGCAATCATACAGTCACAATCATACAATCACAATCATACAATCACAATCATACAAACACAATCATACAATCACAATCATACTATCGCAATCATACAATCACAATCGTACAATCACAATCGTACAATCACAATCATTCAATCACAATCACGCAATCACAATCATACAATCACAATCATACAATCACAATCATACAATCACAATCATACAATCACAATCATACAATCACAATCATACAATCACAATCATACAATCTCAATCATACAATCTCAATCATACAATCACAATCATACAATCACAATCATACAATCACAATCATACCATCCCAATCATACAATCACAATCATACAATCACAATCATACAATCACAATCACACAATCGCAATCATACAATCACAAGCATACAATCACAATCATGCAATTACAATCATACGATCATAATCATACAAGAATAGTCATACAATCACAATAATAGAACCATAATTATACAACCATAATCAAACGATCACAATCATACAATCACAAACATACAATCACAATCATACAATCACAATCATACCATCCCAATCATACAATCACAATCATGCAATCACAATCATACAATCACAATCATACAATCACAATCATACAATCACAATCATACAATCACAATAATACAATCACAATCATACAATCTCAATCATACAATCGCAATCATACAATCACAATTATACAATCACAATCATACAATCACAATCATACAAACACAATCATACAATGACAATCATACTATCGCAATCATACAATCACAATCATACAATCACAATCATACAATCACAATCAAACAATCACAATCATACAGTCAGAATCATACAATCACAATCATACCATCCCAATCATACAATCACAATCATACAATCACAATCATACAATCACAATCACACAATCGCAATCATACAATCACAATCATACAAAAACAATGATACAATCACAATCATACAATCACAATCATTAAATCACAATCATACAGTCAGAATCATACAATCACAATCATACCATCCCAATCATACAATCACAATCATACAATCACAATCATACAATCACAATCACACAATCGCAATCATACAATCACAATCATACAAAAACAATGATACAATCACAATCATGCAATCACAATCATACAATCACAATCATACGATCACAATCATACGAAGACAATCATACAATTACAACTATACAATCACAATCATACAAAAACAATCATACAAACACAATCATACGATGACAATTATACAATTACTACTATACAATCACAATCATACAAAAACAATCATACAATCACAATCACACATTCACAATCATACAATCACAGTCATACATTCACAATCATACAATCACAATCATACAATCACAATCATACAATCACAATAATACAATCACAATCATGCAATCTCAATCATACAATCAGAATCATACAATCACAATCACACAATCCCAATCATACTATCGCAATCATACATTCACAATCATACAATCACAATCATACAATCACAATCATACAATCACAATCATACTATCGCTATGATACAATCACAATCATACAACCACAATCATACGAAGACAATCATACAATTACTACTATACAATCACAATCATACAAAAACAATCACACAAAAACAATCATACAATCACAATCATACAATCACAATCATACAATCACAATCATACATTCACAATCATACAATCACAATCATACAATCACAATCATACAATCACAATAATACAATCACAATCATACAATCTCAATCATACAATCCCAATCATACAATCACAATCATACAATCACTATCATACAATCACAATCATACAACCACAATCATACAATCACAATCATACTATCACAATCATACAATCACAATCATACAATCACAATCATACAATCACAATCATACAAAAACAATCATACAATCAAAATCATACAATCACAATCATACAATCACAATCATGCAATCACAATCATACAATCACAATCATATGATCACAATCAAACAATCACAATGATACAATCACAATCATACAATCACAATCATACAATCACAATCATACGATCACAATCATACGATCACAATCATACGAAGACAATCATACAATTACTACTATACAATCACAATCATACAAAAGCAATCATACAATCACAATCATACGATGACAATCATACAATTACTACTATACAATCACAATCATACAAAAACAATCATACAATCACAATCATACAATCACAATCATACAATCACAATCATACAATCACAATCATACGATCACAATCATACGAAGACAATCATACAATTACTACTATACAATCACAATCATACAAGAACAATCATACAATCACAATCATACGATGACAATCATACAATTACTACTATACAATCACAATCATACAAAAACAATCATACAATCACAATCATACAATCACAAGCATACGATCACAATCATACAATCACGATCATGCAATTACGATCATACAATCACAATCATACAATCACAATCATGCAATTACAATCATACGATCATAATCATACAAGAATAATCATACAATCACAATAATAGAACCATAATTATACAACCACAATAAAACGATAACAATCATACAATCACAATCATACAATCACAATCATACAATTACAATCATACCATACCCATCATACAATCACAATCATACAATCACAATCATACAATCACAATCATACGATCACAATCATACGAAGACAATCATACAGTTACTACTATACAATCACAATCATACAAAAGCAATCATACAATCACAATCATACGATGACAATCATACAATTACTACTATACAATCACAATCATACAAAAACAATCATACAATCACAATCATACAATCACAATCGTACAATCACAATCATACATTCACAATCATTCAACCACAATCATACAATCACAATCATACAATCACGATAATACAATCACAATCATACAATCTCAATCATACAATCGCAATCATACAGTTACAATCATACAATCACAATCATACAATCACAATCATACAAACACAATCATACAATCACAATCATACTATCGCAATCAAACAATCACAATCGTACAATCACAATCATACAATCACAATCATTCAATCACAATCACGCAATCACAACCATACAATCACAATCATACAATCACAATCATACAATCACAATCACACAATCACAATCATACAATCCCAATAATACAATCACAATCATACAATCTCAATCATACAATCACAATCATACAATCACAATCATACAATCACAATCATACCATCCCAATCATACAATCACAATCATACAATCACAATCATACAATCACAATCACACAATCGCAATCATACAATCACAAGCATACAATCACAATCATGCAATTACAATCATACGATCATAATCATACAAGAATAGTCATACAATCACAATAATAGAACCATAATTATACAACCATAATCAAACGATCACAATCATACAATCACAAACATACAATCACAATCATACAATCACAATCATACCATCCCAATCATACAATCACAATCATGCAATCACAATCATACAATCACAATCATACAATCACAATCATACAATCACAATCATACAATCACAATCATACAATCACAATCATACAATCACAATCATACAATCACAATCATACAATCACAATAATACAATCACAATCATACAATCTCAATCATACAATCGCAATCATACAATCACAATTATACAATCACAATCATACAATCACAATCATACAAACACAATCATACAATGACAATCATACTATCGCAATCATACAATCACAATCATACAATCACAATCATACAATCACAATCATACAATCACAATCATACAATCACAATAATACAATCACAATCATGCAATCTCAATCATACAATCACAATCATACAATCACAATCACACAATCCCAATCATACTATCGCAATCATACAATCACAATCATACAATCACAATCATACAATCACAATCATACAATCACAATCATACAATCACAATCATACTATCGCTATGATACAATCACAATCATACAACCACAATCATACGAAGACAATCATACAATTACTACTATACAATCACGATCATACAAAAACAATCACACAAAAACAATCATACAATCACAATCATACAATCACAATCATACATTCACAATCATACAATCACAATCATACAATCACAATCATACAATCACAATAATACAATCACAATCATACAATCTCAATCATACAATCCCAATCATACAATCACAATCATACAATCTCAATCATACAATCGCAATCATACAGTCACAATCATACAATCACAATCATACAATCACAATCATACAAACACTATCATACAATCACAATCATACTATCGCAATCATACAATCACAATCGTACAATCACAATCATACAATCACAATCATTCAATCACAATCACGCAATCACAATCATACAATCACAATCATACAATCACAATCATACAATCACAATCATACAATCACAATCATACAATCCCAATAATACAATCACAATCATACAATCTCAATCATACAATCACAATCATACAATCACAATCATACAATCACAATCATACCATCCCAATCATACAATCACAATCATACAATCAGAATCATACAATCACAATCACACAATCGCAATCATACAATCACAAGCATACAATCACAATCATGCAATTACAATCATACGATCATAATCATACAAGAATAGTCATACAATCACAATAATAGAACCATAATTATACAACCATAATCAAACGATCACAATCATACAATCACAAACATACAATCACAATCATACAATCACAATCATACCATCCCAATCATACAATCACAATCATGCAATCACAATCATACAATCACAATCATACAATCACAATCATACAATCACAATCATACAATCACAATCATACAATCACAATCATACAATCACAATCATACAATCACAATCATACAATCACAATAATACAATCACAATCATACAATCTCAATCATACAATCGCAATCATACAATCACAATTATACAATCACAGTCATACATTCACAATCATACAATCACAATCATACAATCACAATCATACAATCACAATAATACAATCACAATCATGCAATCTCAATCATACAATCAGAATCATACAATCACAATCACACAATCCCAATCATACTATCGCAATCATACATTCACAATCATACAATCACAATCATACAATCACAATCATACAATCACAATCATACTATCGCTATGATACAATCACAATCATACAACCACAATCATACGAAGACAATCATACAATTACTACTATACAATCACAATCATACAAAAACAATCACACAAAAACAATCATACAATCACAATCATACAATCACAATCATACAATCACAATCATACATTCACAATCATACAATCACAATCATACAATCACAATCATACAATCACAATAATACAATCACAATCATACAATCTCAATCATACAATCCCAATCATACAATCACAATCATACGAAGACAATCATACAGTTACTACTATACAATCACAATCATACAAAAGCAATCATACAATCACAATCATACGATGACAATCATACAATTACTACTATACAATCACAATCATACTAAAACAATCATACAATCACAATCATACAATCACAATCGTACAATCACAATCATACATTCACAATCATTCAACCACAATCATACAATCACAATCATACAATCACGATAATACAATCACAATCATACAATCTCAATCATACAATCGCAATCATACAGTTACAATCATACAATCACAATCATACAATCACAATCATACAAACACAATCATACAATCACAATCATACTATCGCAATCAAACAATCACAATCGTACAATCACAATCATACAATCACAATCATTCAATCACAATCACGCAATCACAACCATACAATCAACATCATACAATCACAATCATACAATCACAATCACACAATCACAATCATACAATCCCAATAATACAATCACAATCATACAATCTCAATCATACAATCACAATCATACAATCACAATCATACAATCACAATCATACCATCCCAATCATACAATCACAATCATACAATCACAATCATACAATCACAATCACACAATCGCAATCATACAATCACAAGCATACAATCACAATCATGCAATTACAATCATACGATCATAATCATACAAGAATAGTCATACAATCACAATAATAGAACCATAATTATACAACCATAATCAAACGATCACAATCATACAATCACAAACATACAATCACAATCATACAATCACAATCATACCATCCCAATCATACAATCACAATCATGCAATCACAATCATACAATCACAATCATACAATCACAATCATACAATCACAATCATACAATCACAATCATACAATCACAATCATACAATCACAATCATACAATCACAATCATACAATCACAATAATACAATCACAATCATACAATCTCAATCATACAATCGCAATCATACAATCACAATTATACAATCACAATCATACAATCACAATCATACAAACACAATCATACAATGACAATCATACTATCGCAATCATACAATCACAATCATACAATCACAATCATACAATCACAATCATACAATCACAATCATACAATCACAATAATACAATCACAATCATGCAATCTCAATCATACAATCACAATCATACAATCACAATCACACAATCCCAATCATACTATCGCAATCATACAATCACAATCATACAATCACAATCATACAATCACAATCATACAATCACAATCATACAATCACAATCATACTATCGCTATGATACAATCACAATCATACAACCACAATCATACGAAGACAATCATACAATTACTACTATACAATCACGATCATACAAAAACAATCACACAAAAACAATCATACAATCACAATCATACAATCACAATCATACATTCACAATCATACAATCACAATCATACAATCACAATCATACAATCACAATAATACAATCACAATCATACAATCTCAATCATACAATCCCAATCATACAATCACAATCATACAATCTCAATCATACAATCGCAATCATACAGTCACAATCATACAATCACAATCATACAATCACAATCATACAAACACTATCATACAATCACAATCATACTATCGCAATCATACAATCACAATCGTACAATCACAATCATACAATCACAATCATTCAATCACAATCACGCAATCACAATCATACAATCACAATCATACAATCACAATCATACAATCACAATCATACAATCACAATCATACAATCCCAATAATACAATCACAATCATACAATCTCAATCATACAATCACAATCATACAATCACAATCATACAATCACAATCATACCATCCCAATCATACAATCACAATCATACAATCACAATCATACAATCACAATCACACAATCGCAATCATACAATCACAAGCATACAATCACAATCATGCAATTACAATCATACGATCATAATCATACAAGAATAGTCATACAATCACAATAATAGAACCATAATTATACAACCATAATCAAACGATCACAATCATACAATCACAAACATACAATCACAATCATACAATCACAATCATACCATCCCAATCATACAATCACAATCATGCAATCACAATCATACAATCACAATCATACAATCACAATCATACAATCACAATCATACAATCACAATCATACAATCACAATCATACAATCACAATCATACAATCACAATCATACAATCACAATAATACAATCACAATCATACAATCTCAATCATACAATCGCAATCATACAATCACAATTATACAATCACAATCATACAATCACAATCATACAAACACAATCATACAATGACAATCATACTATCGCAATCATACAATCACAATCATACAATCACAATCATACAATCACAATCATACAATCACAATCATACAATCACAATAATACAATCACAATCATGCAATCTCAATCATACAATCACAATCATACAATCACAATCACACAATCCCAATCATACTATCGCAATCATACAATCACAATCATACAATCACAATCATACAATCACAATCATACAATCACAATCATACAATCACAATCATACAATCACAATCATACAATCACAATCATACTATCGCTATGATACAATCACAATCATACAACCACAATCATACGAAGACAATCATACAATTACTACTATACAATCACGATCATACAAAAACAATCACACAAAAACAATCATACAATCACAATCATACAATCACAATCATACATTCACAATCATACAATCACAATCATACAATCACAATCATACAATCACAATAATACAATCACAATCATACAATCTCAATCATACAATCCCAATCATACAATCACAATCATACAATCTCAATCATACAATCGCAATCATACAGTCACAATCATACAATCACAATCATACAATCACAATCATACAAACACAATCATACAATCACAATCATACTATCGCAATCATACAATCACAATCGTACAATCACAATCATACAATCACAATCATTCAATCACAATCACGCAATCACAATCATACAATCACAATCATACAATCACAATCATACAATCACAATCATACAATCACAATCATACAATCACAATCATACAATCCCAATAATACAATCACAATCATACAATCTCAATCATACAATCACAATCATACAATCACAATCATACAATCACAATCATACCATCCCAATCATACAATCACAATCATACAATCACAATCATACAATCACAATCACACAATCGCAATCATACAATCACAAGCATACAATCACAATCATGCAATTACAATCATACGATCATAATCATACAAGAATAGTCATACAATCACAATAATAGAACCATAATTATACAACCATAATCAAACGATCACAATCATACAATCACAAACATACAATCACAATCATACAATCACAATCATACCATCCCAATCATACAATCACAATCATGCAATCACAATCATACAATCACAATCATACAATCACAATCATACAATCACAATCATACAATCACAATCATACAATCACAATCATACAATCACAATCATACAATCACAATCATACTATCACAATCATACATTCACAATCATACAATCACAATCATACAAAAACAATCATACAATCAAAATCATACAATCACTATCATACAATCACAATCATACAACCACAATCATACAATCACAATCATACAATCACAATCATACAATCCCAATAATACAATCACAATCATACAATCTCAATCATACAATCACAATCATACAATCACAATCATACAATCACAATCATACCATCCCAATCATACAATCACAATCATACAATCACAATCATACAATCACAATCACACAATCGCAATCATACAATCACAAGCATACAATCACAATCATGCAATTACAATCATACGATCATAATCATACAAGAATAGTCATACAATCACAATAATAGAACCATAATTATACAACCATAATCAAACGATCACAATCATACAATCACAAACATACAATCACAATCATACAATCACAATCATACCATCCCAATCATACAATCACAATCATGCAATCACAATCATACAATCACAATCATACAATCACAATCATACAATCACAATCATACAATCACAATAATACAATCACAATCATACAATCTCAATCATACAATCGCAATCATACAATCACAATTATACAATCACAATCATACAATCACAATCATACAAACACAATCATACAATGACAATCATACTATCGCAATCATACAATCACAATCATACAATCACAATCATACAATCACAATCAAACAATCACAATCATACAGTCAGAATCATACAATCACAATCATACCATCCCAATCATACAATCACAATCATACAATCACAATCATACAATCACAATCACACAATCGCAATCATACAATCACAATCATACAAAAACAATGATACAATCACAATCATACAATCACAATCATTCAATCACAATCATACAGTCAGAATCATACAATCACAATCATACCATCCCAATCATACAATCACAATCATACAATCACAATCATACAATCACAATCACACAATCGCAATCATACAATCACAATCATACAAAAACAATGATACAATCACAATCATGCAATCACAATCATACAATCACAATCATACGATCACAATCATACGAAGACAATCATACAATTACAACTATACAATCACAATCATACAAAAACAATCATACAAACACAATCATACGATGACAATTATACAATTACTACTATACAATCACAATCATACAAAAACAATCATACAATCACAATCACACATTCACAATCATACAATCACAGTCATACATTCACAATCATACAATCACAATCATACAATCACAATCATACAATCACAATAATACAATCACAATCATGCAATCTCAATCATACAATCAGAGTCATACAATCACAATCACACAATCCCAATCATACTATCGCAATCATACATTCACAATCATACAATCACAATCATACAATCACAATCATACAATCACAATCATACAATCACAATCATACAATCACAATCATACTATCGCTATGATACAATCACAATCATACAACCACAATCATACGAAGACAATCATACAATTACTACTATACAATCACAATCATACAAAAACAATCACACAAAAACAATCATACAATCACAATCATACAATCACAATCATACAATCACAATCATACATTCACAATCATACAATCACAATCATACAATCACAATCATACAATCACAATAATACAATCACAATCATACAATCTCAATCATACAATCCCAATCATACAATCACAATCATACAATCACTATCATACAATCACAATCATACAACCACAATCATACAATCACAATCATACTATCACAATCATACAATCACAATCATACAATCACAATCATACAATCACAATCATACAAAAACAATCATACAATCAAAATCATACAATCACAATCATACAATCACAATCATGCAATCACAATCATACAATCACAATCATATGATCACAATCAAACAATCACAATGATACAAAAACAATCATACAATCACAATCATACAATCACAAGCATACGATCACAATCATACAATCACAATCATGCAATTACGATCATACAATCACAATCATACAATCACAATCATGCAATTACAATCATACGATCATAATCATACAAGAATAATCATACAATCACAATAATAGAACCATAATTATACAACCACAATAAAACGATAACAATCATACAATCACAATCATACAATCACAATCATACAATTACAATCATACCATACCCATCATACAATCACAATCATACAATCACAATCATACAATCACAATCATACGATCACAATCATACGAAGACAATCATACAGTTACTACTATACAATCACAATCATACAAAAGCAATCATACAATCACAATCATACGATGACAATCATACAATTACTACTATACAATCACAATCATACAAAAACAATCATACAATCACAATCATACAATCACAATCGTACAATCACAATCATACATTCACAATCATACAACCACAATCATACAATCACAATCATACAATCACGATAATACAATCACAATCATACAATCTCAATCATACAATCGCAATCATACAGTTACAATCATACAATCACAATCATACAATCACAATCATACAAACACAATCATACAATCACAATCATACTATCGCAATCAAACAATCACAATCGTACAATCACAATCATACAATCACAATCATTCAATCACAATCACGCAATCACAACCATACAATCACAATCATACAATCACAATCATACAATCACAATCACACAATCACAATCATACAATCCCAATAATACAATCACAATCATACAATCTCAATCATACAATCACAATCATACAATCACAATCATACAATCACAATCATACCATCCCAATCATACAATCACAATCATACAATCACAATCATACAATCACAATCACACAATCGCAATCATACAATCACAAGCATACAATCACAATCATGCAATTACAATCATAGGATCATAATCATACAAGAATAGTCATACAATCACAATAATAGAACCATAATTATACAACCATAATCAAACGATCACAATCATACAATCACAAACATACAATCACAATCATACAATCACAATCATACCATCCCAATCATACAATCACAATTATGCAATCACAATCATACAATCACAATCATACAATCACAATCATACAATCACAATCATACAATCACAATCATACAATCACAATCATACAATCACAATAATACAATCACAATCATACAATCTCAATCATACAATCGCAATCATACAATCACAATTATACAATCACAATCATACAACCACAATCATAAAATCACAATCATACAATCACAATCACACAATCGCAATCATACAATCACAATCATACAAAAACAATGATACAATCACAATCATACAATCACAATCATACAACCACAATTATACAATCAGAATCATACAATCACAATCATACCATCCCAAACATACAATCACAATCATACAATCACAATCATTCAATCACAATCACACAATCGCAATCATACAATCACAATCATACAAAAACAATGATACAATCACAATCATGCAATCACAATCATACAATCACAATCATACGATCACAATCATACGATCACAATCATACGAAGGCAATCATACAATTACTACTATACAATCACAATCATAAAAAAACAATCATACAAACACAATCATACGATGACAATCATACAATTACTACTATACAATCACAATCATACAAAAACAATCATACAATCACAATCACACATTCACAATCATACAATCACAGTCATACATTCACAATCATACAGTCACAATCATACAATCACAGTCATACAATCACAATAATACAATCACAATCATGCAATCTCAATCACACAATCACAATCATACAATCACAATCACACAATCCCAATCATACTATCGCAATCATAGAATCACAATCATACAATCACAATCATACTATCGCAATGATACAATCACAATCATACAACCACAATCATACGAAGACAATCATACAATTACTACTATACAATCACAATCATACAAAAACAATCATACAATCACAATCATACGATGACAATCCTACAATTACTACTATACAATCACAGTCACACAAAAACAATCATACAATCACAATCATACAATCACAATCATACAATCACAATCATACATTCACAATCATACAATCACAATCATACAATCACAATCATACAATCACAATCATACAATCACAATAATACAATCACAATCATACAATCTCAATCATACAATCCCAATCATACAATCACAATCATACAATCACTATCATACAATCACAATCATACAACCACAATCATACAATCACAATCATACTATCACAATCATACAATCACAGTCATACAATCACAATCATACAAAAACAATCATACAATCAAAATCATACAATCACAATCATACAATCACAATCATGCAATCACAATCATACAATCACAATCATATGATCACAATCAAACAATCACAATGATACAATCACAATCATACAATCACAATCATGCAATCACAATCATACAATCACAATCATATGATCACAATCAAACAATCACAATGATACAATCACAATCATACAATCACAATCATACAATCACAATCATACAATCACAATCATACGATCACAATCATACGAAGACAATCATACAATTACTACTATACAATCAAAATCATACAAAAGCAATCATACAATCACAATCATACGATGACAATCATACAATTACTACTATACAATCACAATCATACAAAAACAATCATACAATCACAATCATACAATCACAATCATACAATCACAATCGTACATTCACAATCATACAATCACAATCATACAATCACAATCATACAATCACAATAATACAATCACAATCATACTATCACAATCATACAATCACAATCATACAATCACAATCATACAATCACAATCATACAAAAACAATCATACAATCAAAATCATACAATCACAATCATACAATCACAATCATGCAATCACAATCATACAATCACAATCATATGATCACAATCAAACAATCACAATGATACAATCACAATCATACAATCACAATCATACAATCACAATCATACGATCACAATCATACGATCACAATCATACGAAGACAATCATACAATTACTACTATACAATCACAATCATACAAAAGCAATCATACAATCACAATCATACGATGACAATCATACAATTACTACTATACAATCACAATCATACAAAAACAATCATACAATCACAATCATACAATCACAATCATACAATCACAATCATACAATCACAATCATACGATCACAATCATACGAAGACAATCATACAATTACTACTATACAATCACAATCATACAAGAACAATCATACAATCACAATCATACGATGACAATCATACAATTACTACTATACAATCACAATCATACAAAAACAATCATACAATCACAATCATACAATCACAAGCATACGATCACAATCATACAATCACAATCATGCAATTACGATCATACAATCACAATCATACAATCACAAACATGCAATTACAATCATACGATCATAATCATACAAGAATAATCATACAATCACAATAATAGAACCATAATTATACAACCACAATAAAACGATAACAATCATACAATCACAATCATACAATCACAATCATACAATCACAATCATACAATTACAATCATACCATACCCATCATACAATCACAATCATACAATCACAATCATACAATCACAATCATACGATCACAATCATACGAAGACAATCATACAGTTACTACTATACAATCACAATCATACAAAAGCAATCATACAATCACAATCATACGATGACAATCATACAATTACTACTATACAATCACAATCATACAAAAACAATCATACAATCACAATCATACAATCACAATCGTACAATCACAATCATACATTCACAATCATACAACCACAATCATACAATCACAATCATACAATCACAATAATACAATCACAATCATACAATCTCAATCATACAATCGCAATCATACAGTTACAATCATACAATCACAATCATACAATCACAATCATACAAACACAATCATACAATCACAATCATACTATCGCAATCAAACAATCACAATCGTACAATCACAATCATACAATCACAATCATTCAATCACAATCACGCAATCACAACCATACAATCACAATCATACAATCACAATCATACAATCACAATCATACAATCACAATCACACAATCACAATCATACAATCCCAATAATACAATCACAATCATACAATCTCAATCATACAATCACAATCATACAATCACAATCATACAATCACAATCATACCATCCCAATCATACAATCACAATCATACAATCACAATCATACAATCACAATCACACAATCGCAATCATACAATCACAAGCATACAATCACAATCATGCAATTACAATCATAGGATCATAATCATACAAGAATAGTCATACAATCACAATAATAGAACCATAATTATACAACCATAATCAAACGATCACAATCATACAATCACAAACATACAATCACAATCATACAATCACAATCATACCATCCCAATCATACAATCACAATCATGCAATCACAATCATACAATCACAATCATACAATCACAATCATACAATCACAATCACACAATCGCAATCATACAATCACAATCATACAAAAACAATGATACAATCACAATCATACAATCACAATCATACAACCACAATCATACAATCAGAATCATACAATCACAATCATACCATCCCAAACATACAATCACAATCATACAATCACAATCATTCAATCACAATCACACAATCGCAATCATACAATCACAATCATACAAAAACAATGATACAATCACAATCATGCAATCACAATCATACAATCACAATCATACGATCACAATCATACGAAGGCAATCATACAATTACTACTATACAATCACAATCATACAAAAACAATCATACAAACACAATCATACGATGACAATCATACAATTACTACTATACAATCACAATCATACAAAAACAATCATACAATCACAATCACACATTCACAATCATACAATCACAGTCATACATTCACAATCATACAGTCACAATCATACAATCACAGTCATACAATCACAATAATACAATCACAATCATGCAATCTCAATCACACAATCACAATCATACAATCACAATCACACAATCCCAATCATACTATCGCAATCATAGAATCACAATCATACAATCACAATCATACTATCGCAATGATACAATCACAATCATACAACCACAATCATACGAAGACAATCATACAATTACTACTATACAATCACAGTCACACAAAAACAATCATACAATCACAATCATACAATCACAATCATACAATCACAATCATACATTCACAATCATACAATCACAATCATACAATCACAATCATACAATCACAATAATACAATCACAAACATACAATCTCAATCATACAATCCCAATCATACAATCACAATCATACAATCACTATCATACAATCACAATCATACAACCACAATCATACAATCACAATCATACTATCACAATCATACAATCACAATCATACAATCACAATCATACAAAAACAATCATACAATCAAAATCATACAATCACAATCATACAATCACAATCATGCAATCACAATCATACAATCACAATCATATGATCACAATCAAACAATCACAATGATACAATCACAATCATACAATCACAATCATGCAATCACAATCATACAATCACAATCATATGATCACAATCAAACAATCACAATGATACAATCACAATCATACAATCACAATCATACAATCACAATCATACAATCACAATCATACGATCACAATCATACGAAGACAATCATACAATTACTACTATACAATCAAAATCATACAAAAGCAATCATACAATCACAATCATACGATGACAATCATACAATTACTACTATACAATCACAATCATACAAAAACAATCATACAATCACAATCATACAATCACAATCATACAATCACAATCATACATTCACAATCATGCAATCACAATCATACAATCACAATCATACAATCACAATAATACAATCACAATTATACAATCTCAATCATACAATCGCAATCATACAATCACAATCATACAATCACAATCATACAATCACAATCATACAAACACAATCATACAATCACAATCATACTATCGCAATCATACAATCGCAATCATACAATCACAATCATACAATCACAATCATACAATCACAATCATACAATCACAATCATACAATCACAATAAAACAATCACAATCATACAATCTCAATCATACAATCACAATCATGCAATCTCAATCATACAATCACAATCATACAATTACTACTATACAATCACAGTCATACAAAAACAATCATACAATCACAATCATACAATCACTATCATACAATCACAATCATACATTCACAATCATACAATCACAATCATACAATCACAATCATACAATCACAATAATACAATCACAATCATACAATCTCAATCATACAATCACAATCATACAATCACAATCATACAATCACAATCATACTATCGCAATCATACAATCACAATCATACAATCACAATCATACAATCACAATCATACGATCACAATCATGCAATCACAATCATACAATCACAATCATACAATCACAATCATACAATCACAATCATACAATCACAATCATACAAAAACAATGATACAATCGCAATCATACAATTCAAATCATACAATCACAATCATACAATCACAATCATACAATCACAATCATACGATCACAATCATACGAAGACAATCATACAATTACGACTATACAATCACAATCATACAAAAACAATCATACAATCACAATCATACAATCACAATCATACAATCACAATCATACATTCACAATCATGCAATCACAATCATACAATCACAATCATACAATCACAATAATACAATCACAATCATACAAACACAATCATACAATCACAATCATACTATCGCAATCATACAATCGCAATCATACAATCACAATCATACAATCACAATCATACAATCACAATCATACAATCACAATCATACAATCACAATAAAACAATCACAATCATACAATCTCAATCATACAATCACAATCATGCAATCTCAATCATACAATCACAATCATACAATTACTACTATACAATCACAGTCATACAAAAACAATCATACAATCACAATCATACAATCACTATCATACAATCACAATCATACATTCACAATCATACAATCACAATCATACAATCACAATCATACAATCACAATAATACAATCACAATCATACAATCTCAATCATACAATCACAATCATACAATCACAATCATACAATCACAATCATACTATCGCAATCATACAATCACAATCATACAATCACAATCATACAATCACAATCATTCAATCACAATCATGCAATCACAATCATACAATCACAATCATACAATCACAATCATACAATCACAATCATACAATCACAATCATACAAAAACAATGATACAATCGCAATCATACAATTCAAATCATACAATCACAATCATACAATCACAATCATACAATCACAATCATACGATCACAATCATACGAAGACAATCATACAATTACGACTATACAATCACAATCATACAAAAACAATCATACAATCACAATCATACAATCACAATCATACAATCACAATCATACATTCACAATCATGCAATCACAATCATACAATCACAATCATACAATCACAATAATACAATCACAATCATACAATCTCAATCATACAATCGCAATCATACAATCACAATCATACAATCACAATAATACAATCACAATCATACAAACACAATCATACAATCACAATCATACTATCGCAAACATACAATCACAATCGTACAATCACAATCATACAATCACAATCATTCAATCACAATCATGCAATCACAATCATGCAATCACAATCATACGATCACAATCATACGAAGACAATCATACAATTACGACTATACAATCACAATCATACAAAAACAATCATACAATCACAATCATTCAATCACAATCATGCAATCACAATCATACAATCACAATCATACAATCACAATCATACAATCACAATCATACAATCACAATCATACAAAAACAATGATACAATCGCAATCATACAATCACAATCATGCAATCACAATCATACAATCACAATCATACAATCACAATCATACCATCCCAATCATACAATCAAAATCATACAATCACAATCATACAATCACAATCATGCAATCACAATCATACAATCTCAATCATACAATCCCAATCATACAATCACAATCATACAATCACAATCATACAATCACAATCATACAATCACAATAATACAATCACAATCATGCAATCTCAATCATACAATCAGAATCATACAATCACAATCACACAATCCCAATCATACTATCGCAATCATACAATCACAATCATACAATCACAATCATACAATCACAATCATACAATCACAATCATACAATCACAATCATACAATCACAATCATACTATCGCTATGATACAATCACAATCATACAACGACAATCATACGAAGACAATCATACAATTACTACTATACAATCACGATCATACAAAAACAATCACACAAAAACAATCATACAATCACAATCATACAATCACAATCATACAATCACAATCATACATTCACAATCATACAATCACAATCATACAATCACAATCATACAATCACAATAATACAATCACAATCATACAATCTCAATCATACAATCCCAATCATACAATCACAATCATACAATCACTATCATACAATCACAATCATACAACCACAATCATGCAATCACAATCACACTATCACAATCATACAATCACAATCATACAATCACAATCATACAATCACAATCATACAAAAACAATCATACAATCAAAATCATACAATCACAATCATACAATCACAATCATGCAATCACAATCATACAATCACAATCATATGATCACAATCAAACAATCACAATGATACAATCACAATCATACAATCACAATCATACAATCACAATCATACAATCACAATCATACAATCACAATCATACGATCACAATCATACGAAGACAATCATACAATTACTACTATACAATCACAATCATACAAAAGCAATCATACAATCACAATCATACGATGACAATCATACAATTACTACTATACAATCACAATCATACAAAAACAATCATACAATCACAATCATACAATCACAATCATACAATCACAATCATGCAATTACGATCATACAATCACAATCATACAATCACAATCATGCAATTACAATCATACGATCATAATCATACAAGAATAATCATACAAACACAATAATAGAACCATAATTATACAACCACAATAAAACGATAACAATCATACAATCACAATCATACAATCACAATCATACAATCACAATCATACCATACCCATCATACAATCACAATCATACAATCACAATCATACAATCACAATCATACGATCACAATCATACGAAGACAATCATACAATTACTACTATACAATCACAATCATACAAAAGCAATCATACAATCACAATCATACGATGACAATCATACAATTACTACTATACAATCACAATCATACAAAAACAATCATACAATCACAATCATACAATCACAATCGTACAATCACAATCATACATTCACAATCATACAATCACAATCATACAATCACAATCATACAATCACAATCATACAATCACAATAATACAATCACTATCATACAACCTCAATCATACAATCGCAATCATACAGTTACAATCATACAATCACAATCATACAATCACAATCATACAAACACAATCATACAATCACAATCATACTATCGCAATCAAACAATCACAATCGTACAATCACAATCATACAATCACAATCATTCAATCACAATCACGCAATCACAACCATACAATCACAATCATACAATCACAATCATACAATCACAATCATACAATCACAATCATACAATCCCAATAATACAATCACAATCATACAATCTCAATCATACAATCACAATCATACAATCACAATCATACAATCACAATCATACCATCCCAATCATACAATCACAATCATACAATCACAATCATACAATCACAATCACACAATCGCAATCATACAATCACAAGCATACAATCACAATCATGCAATTACAATCATAGGATCATAATCATACAAGAATAGTCATACAATCACAATAATAGAACCATAATTATACAACCATAATCAAACGATCACAATCATACAATCACAAACATACAATCACAATCATACAATCACAATCATACCATCCCAATCATACAATCACAATCATGCAATCACAATCATACAATCACAATCATACAATCACAATCATACAATCACAATCATACAATCACAATAATACAATCACAATCATACAATCTCAATCATACAATCGCAATCATACAATCACAATTATACAATCACAATCATACAATCACAATCATACAACCACAATCATAAAATCACAATCATACAATCACAATCACACAATCGCAATCATACAATCACAATCATACAAAAACAATGATACAATCACAATCATACAATCACAATCATACAACCACAATCATACAATCAGAATCATACAATCACAATCATACCATCCCAAACATACAATCACAATCATACAATCACAATCATTCAATCACAATCACACAATCGCAATCATACAATCACAATCATACAAAAACAATGATACAATCACAATCATGCAATCACAATCATACAATCACAATCATACGATCACAATCATACGAAGGCAATCATACAATTACTACTATACAATCACAATCATACAAAAACAATCATACAAACACAATCATACGATGACAATCATACAATTACTACTATACAATCACAATCATACAAAAACAATCATACAATCACAATCACACATTCACAATCATACAATCACAGTCATACATTCACAATCATACAGTCACAATCATACAATCACAGTCATACAATCACAATAATACAATCACAATCATGCAATCTCAATCATACAATCACAATCATACAATCACAATCACACAATCCCAATCATACTATCGCAATCATAGAATCACAATCATACAATCACAATCATACTATCGCAATGATACAATCACAATCATACAACCACAATCATACGAAGACAATCATACAATTACTACTATACAATCACAATCATACAAAAACAATCATACAATCACAATCATACGATGACAATCCTACAATTACTACTATACAATCACAGTCACACAAAAACAATCATACAATCACAATCATACAATCACAATCATACAATCACAATCATACATTCACAATCATACAATCACAATCATACAATCACAATCATACAATCACAATAATACAATCACAATCATACAATCTCAATCATACAATCCCAATCATACAATCACAATCATACAATCACTATCATACAATCACAATCATACAACCACAATCATACAATCACAATCATACTATCACAATCATACAATCACAATCATACAATCACAATCATAGAAAAACAATCATACAATCAAAATCATACAATCACAATCATACAATCACAATCATGCAATCACAGTCATACAATCACAATCATATGATCACAATCAAACAATCACAATGATACAATCACAATCATACAATCACAATCATGCAATCACAATCATACAATCACAATCATATGATCACAATCAAACAATCACAATGATACAATCACAATCATACAATCACAATCATACAATCACAATCATACAATCACAATCATACAATCACAATCATACGATCACAATCATACGAAGACAATCATACAATTACTACTATACAATCAAAATCATACAAACGCAATCATACAATCACAATCATACGATGACAATCATACAATTACTACTATACAATCACAATCGTACAAAAACAATCATACAATCACAATCATACAATCACAATCATACAATCACAATCATACATTCACAATCATACAATCACAATCATACAATCACAATCATACAATCACAATAATACAATCACAATCATACAATCTCAATCATACAATCGCAATCATACAATCACAATCATACAATCACAATCATACAATCACAATCATACAAACACAATCATACAATCACAATCATACTATCGCAATCATACAATCGCAATCATACAATCACAATCATACAATCACAATCATACAATCACAATCATACAATCACAATCATACAATCACAATAATACAATCACAATCATACAATCTCAATCATACAATCACAATCATGCAATCTCAATCATACAATCACAATCATACAATTACTACTATACAATCACAGTCATACAAAAACAATCATACAATCACAATCATACAATCACTATCATACAATCACAATCATACATTCGCAATCATACAATCACAATCATACAATCACAATCATACAATCACAATAATACAATCACAATCATACAATCTCAATCATACAATCACAATCATACAATCACAATCATACAATCGCAATCATACAATCACAATCATACAATCACAATAATACAATCACAATCATACAAACACAATCATACAATCACAATCATACTATCGCAAACATACAATCACAATCGTACAATCACAATCATACAATCACAATCATTCAATCACAATCATGCAATCACAATCATACAATCACAATCATACAATCACAATCATACAATCACAATCATGCAATCACAATCATACAATCACAATCATACAATCACAATCATACCATCCCAATCATACAATCACAATCATACAATCACAATCATACAATCACAATCACACAATCGCAATCATACAATCACAATCATACAAAAACAATGATACAATCACAATCATACAATCACAATCATACAATCACAATCATACAATCAGAATCATACGATGACGATCATACAATCACAATCATACAATCACAATCATACAATCACAATAATACAATCACAATCATACAATCTCAATCATACAATCCCAATCATACAATCACAATCATACAATCACTATCATACAATCACAATCATACAACCACAATCATACAATCACAATCATACTATCACAATCATACAATCACAATCATACAATCACAATCATACAAAAACAATCATACAATCAAAATCATACAATCACAATCATACAATCACAATCATGCAATCACAATCATACAATCTCAATCATACAATCCCAATCATACAATGACAATCATACAATCACTATCATACAATCACAATCATACAACCACAATCATACAATCACAATCATACTATCTCAATCATACAATCACAATCATACAATCACAATCATACAATCACAATCACACAATCCCAATCATACTATCGCAATCATACAATCACAATCATACAATCACAATCATACTATCGCAATGATACAATCACAATCATACAACCACAATAATACGAAGACAATCATACAATTACTACTATACAATCACAATCATACAAAAACAATCATACAATCACAATCATACGATGACAATCCTACAATTACTACTATACAATCACAGTCACACAAAAACAATCATACAATCACAATCATACAATCACAATCATACAATCACAATCATACATTCACAATCATACAATCACAATCATACAATCACAATCATACAATCACAATAATACAATCACAATCATACAATCACAATCATACCATCCCAATCATACAATCACAATCATACAATCACAATCATACAATCACAATCACACAATCGCAATCATACAAACACAATCATACAAAAACAATGATACAATCACAATCATACAATCACAATCATACAATCACAATCATACAATCACAATCATACAATCAGAATCATACGATGACAATCATACAATTACTACTATACAATCACAATCATACAAAAACAATCATACAATCACAATCACACATTCACAATCATACAATCACAGTCATACATTCACAATCATACAATCACAATCATACAATCACAAACATACAATCACAATAATACAATCACAATCATGCAATCTCAATCATACAATCACAATCATACAATCACAATCACACAATCCCAATCATACTATCGCAATCATACAATCACAATCATACAATCACAATCATACTATCGCAATGATACAATCACAATCATACAACCACAATCATACGAAGACAATCATACAATTACTACTATACAGTCACAATCATACAAAAACAATCATACAATCACAATCATACGATGACAATCCTACAATTACTACTATCCAATCACAATCACACAAAAACAATCATACATTCACAATCATACAATCACAATCATACAATCACAATCATACATTCACAATCATACAATCACAATCATACAATCACAATCATACAATCACAATAATACAATCACAATCATACAATCTAAATCATACAATCCCAATCATACAATCACAATCATACAATCACTATCATACAATCACAATCATACAACCACAATCATACAATCACAATCACACAATCGCAATCATACAATCACAATCATACAAAAACAATGATACAATCACAATCATACAATCAAAATCATACAATCACAATCATACTATCGCAATGATACAATCACAATCATACAATCACAATCATTCAATCACAATCATGCAATCACAATCATACAATCACAATCATACAATCACAATCATACAATCACAATCATACAAAAACAATGATACAATCGCAATCATACAATTCAAATCATACAATCACAATCATACAATCACAATCATACAATCACAATCATACGATCACAATCATACGAAGACAATCATACAATTACGACTATACAATCACAATCATACAATCACAATCATACAATCACAATCATACAATCAGAATCATACGATGACGATCATACAATCACAATCATACAATCACAATCATACAATCACAATAATACAATCACAATCATACAATCTCAATCATACAATCCCAATCATACAATCACAATCATACAACCACAATCATACAATCACAATCATAATATCACAATCATACAATCACAATCATACAATCACAATCATACAAAAACAATCATACAATCAAAATCATACAATCACAATCATACAATCACAATCATGCAATCACAATCATACAATCTCAATCATACAATCCCAATCATACAATCACAATCATACAATCACTATCATACAATCACAATCATACAACCACAATCATACAATCACAATCATACTATCTCAATCATACAATCACAATCATACAACCACAATCAGACAATCCCAATCATACTATCGCAATCATACAATCACAATCATACAATCACAATCATACTATCGCAATGATACAATCACAATCATACAACCACAATCATACGAAGACAATCATACAATTACTACTATACAATCACAATCATACAAAAACAATCATACAATCACAATCATACGATGACAATCCTACAATTACTACTATACAATCACAGTCACACAAAAACAATCATACAATCACAATCATACAATCACAATCATACAATCACAATCATACATTCACAATCATACAATCACAATCATACAATCACAATCATACAATCACAATAATACAATCACAATCATACAATCACAATCATACCATCCCAATCATACAATCACAATCATACAATCACAATCATACAATCACAATCATACAATCACAATCACACAATCGCAATCATACAATCACAATCATACAAAAACAATGATACAATCACAATCATACAATCACAATCATACAATCACAATCATACAATCAGAATCATACGATGACAATCATACAATTACTACTATACAATCACAATCATACAAAAACAATCATACAATCACAATCACACATTCACAATCATACAATCACAGTCATACATTCACAATCATACAATCACAATCATACAATCACAATCATACAATCACAAACATACAATCACAATAATACAATCACAATCATGCAATCTCAATCATACAATCACAATCATACAATCACAATCACACAATCCCAATCATACTATCGCAATCATACAATCACAATCATACAATCACAATCATACTATCGCAATGATACAATCACAATCATACAACCACAATCATACGAAGACAATCATACAATTACTACTATACAATCACAATCATACAAAAACAATCATACAATCACAATCATACGATGACAATCCTACAATTACTACTATCCAATCACAATCACACAAAAACAATCATACATTCACAATCATACAATCACTATCATACAATCACAATCATACATTCACAATCATACAATCACAATCATACAATCACAATCATACAATCACAATAATACAATCACAATAATACAATCTCAATCATACAATCCCAATCATACAATCACAATCATACAATCACTATCATACAATCACAATCATACAACCACAATCATACAATCACAATCATACTATCACAATCATACAATCACAATCATACAATCACAATCATACAAAAACAATCATACAATCACAATCATACAATCACAATCATACAATCACAATCACGCAATCACCATCATACAATCCCAATCATATGATCACAATCAAACAATCACAATGATACAATCACAATCATACAATCACAATCATACAATCACAATCATACAATCACAATCATACGATCACAATCATACGAAGACAATCATACAATTACTACTATACAATCACAATCATACAAAAGCAATCATACAATCACAATCATACGATGACAATCATACAATTACTACTATACAATCACAATCATACAAAAACAATCATACAATCACAATCATACAATCACAATCATACAATCACAATCATACATTCACAATCATACAATCACAATCATACAATCACAATCATACAATCACAATAATACAATCACAATCATACAATCTCAATCATACAATCGCAATCATACAATCACAATCATACAATCACAATCATACAATCACCATCATACAATCACAATCATACAAACACAATCATACAATCACAATCATACTATCGCAATCATACAATCGCAATCATACAATCACAATCATACAATCACAATCATACAACCACAATCATACAATCACAATCACACAATCGCAATCATACAATCACAGTCATACAAAAACAATGATACAATCACCATCATACAATCACAATCATACAATCACAATCATACAATCAGAATCATACGATGACAATCATACAATTACTACTATACAATCACAATCATACAAAAACAATCATACAATCACAATCACACATTCACAATCATACAATCACAATCATACAATCACAATAATACAATCACAATCACACAATCTCAATCATACAATCGCAATCATGCAATCTCAATCATACAATCACAATCATACAATTACTACTATACAATCACAGTCATACAAAAACAATCATACAATCACAATCATACAATCACAATCATACAATCACAATAATACAATCACAATCACACAATCTCAATCATACAATCACAATCATGCAATCTCAATCATACAATCACAATCATACAATTACTACTATACAATCACAGTCATACAAAAACAATCATACAATCACAATCATACAATCACTATCATACAATCACAATCATACATTCACAATCATACAATCACAATCATACAATCACAATCATACAATCACAATAATACAATCACAATCATACAACCTCAATCATACAATCACAATCATACAATCACAATCATACAATCACAATCATACTATCGCAATCATACAATCACAATCATACAATCACAATCATACAATCACAATCATTCAATCACAATCATACAAAAACAATCATACAATCACAATCATACAATCACAATCATACAATCACAATCATACAATCACAATCATGCAATCACCATCATACAATCCCAATCATATGATCACAATCAAACAATCACAATGATACAATCACAATCATACAATCACAATCATACAATCACAATCATACAATCACAATCATACGATCACAATCATACGAAGACAATCATACAATTACTACTATACAATCACAATCATACAAAAGCAATCATACAATCACAATCATACGATGACAATCATACAATTACTACTATACAATCACAATCATACAAAAGCAATCATACAATCACAATCATACAATCACAATCATACAATCACAATCACACATTCACAATCATACAATCACAATCATACAATCACAATCATACAATCACAATAATACAATCACAATCATACAATCTCAGTCATACAATCGCAATCATACAATCACAATCATACAATCACAATCATACAATCACAATCATACAATCACAATCATACAATCACAATCATACAAACACAATCATACAATCACAATCATACTATCGCAATCATACAATCACAATCATACATTCACAATCATACAATCACAATCATACAATCACAATCATACAATCACAATAATACAATCACAATCATACAATCTCAATCATACAATCGCAATCATACAATCACAATCATACAATCACAATAATACAATCACAATCATACAAACACAATCATACAATCACAATCATACTATCGCAAACATACAATCACAATCGTACAATCACAATCATACAATCACAATCATTCAATCACAATCATGCAATCACAATCATACAATCACAATCATACAATCACAATCATACGATCACAATCATACGAAGACAATCATACAATTACTACTATACAATCGCAATCATACAAAAACAATCATACAAACACAATCATACGATGACAATCATACAATTACTACTATACAATCACAATCATACAAAAACTATCATACAATCACAATCACACATTCACAATCATACAATCACAGTCATACATTCACAATCATACAATCACAATCATACAATCACAATCATACAATCACAATCATACAATCACAATCATACAATCACAATCATACTATCGCAATGATACAATCACAATCATACAACCACAATCATACGAAGACAATCATACAATTCCTACTATACAATCACAATCATACGAAAACAATCATACAATCACAATCATACGATGACAATCATACAATTACTACTATACAATCACAATCATACAAAAACAATCATACAATCACAATCATACAATCACAATCACACAATCCCAATCATACTATCGCAATCATACAATCACAATCATACAATCACAATCATACAATCACAATCATACTATCGCAATGATACAATCACAATCATACAACCACAATCATACGAAGAAAATCATACAATTACTACTATACAATCACAATCATACAAAAACAATCATACAATCACAATCATACAATCACAATCATACAATCACAATCATACGATCACAATCATACGATCACAATCATACGAAGACAATCATACAATTACTACTATACAATCACAATCATACGAAAACAATCATACAATCACAATCATACGATGACAATCATACAATTACTACTATACAATCACAATCATACAAAAACAATCATACAATCACAATCACACAATCCCAATCATACTATCGCAATCATACAATCACAATCATACAATCACAATCATACAATCACAATCATACAATCACAATCATACTATCGCAATGATACAATCACAATCATACAACCACAATCATACGAAGACAATCATACAATTACTACTATACAATCACAATCATACAAAAACAATCATACAATCACAATCATACAATCACAATCATACAATCACAATCATACGATCACAATCATACGATCACAATCATACGAAGACAATCATACAATTACTACTATACAATCGCAATCATACAAAAACAATCATACAAACACAATCATACGATGACAATCATACAATTACTACTATACAATCACAATCATACAAAAGCAATCATACAATCACAATCATACGATGACAATCATACAATTACTACTATACAATCACAATCATACAAAAACAATCATACAATCACAATCATACAATCACAATCATACAATCACAATCATACAATCACAATCATACATTTACAATCATACAATCAGAATCATACAATCACAATCATACAATCTCAATAATACAATCACAATCATACAATCTCAATCATACAATCGCAATCATACAATCACAATCATGCAATCACAATCATACAATCACAATCATACAATCACAATCATACAATCACAATCATACAATCACAATCATACAATCACAATCATACAATCACAATCATACGATCACAATCATACGAAGACAATCATACAATTACTACTATACAATCACAATCATACGAAAACAATCATACAATCACAATCATACGATGACAATCATACAATTACTACTATACAATCACAATCATACAAAAACAATCATACAATCACAATCATACAATCACAATCATACATTCACAATCATACAATCACAATCATACGAAGACAATCATACAATTACTACTATACAATCACAATCATACAAAAGCAATCATACAATCACAATCATACGATGACAATCATACAATTACTACTATATAATCACAATCATACAAAAACAATCATACAATCACAATCATACAATCACAATCATACAATCACAATCATACAATCACAATCATACGATCACAATCATACGAAGACAATCATACAATTACTACTATACAGTTACAATCATACAAAAACAATCATACAATCACAATCATACGATCACAATCATACCATCCCAATCATACAATCACAATCATACAATCACAATCATACAATCACAATCACACAATCGCAATCATACAATCACAATCATACAAAAACAATGATACAATCACAATCATAAAATCACAATCATACAATCACAATCACACATTCACAATCATACAATCACAGTCATACATTCACAATCATACAATCACAATCATACAATCACAATCATACAATCACAATAATACAATCACAATCATGCAATCTCAATCATACAATCACAATCATACAATCACAATCACACAATCCCAATCATACTATCGGAATCATACAATCACAATCATACAATCACAATCATACAATCACAATCATACAATCACAATCATACTATCGCTATGATACAATCACAATCATACAACCACAATCATACGAAGACAATCATACAATTACTACTATACAATCACAATCATACAAAAACAATCATACAATCACAATCATACGATGACAATCCTATAATTACTACTATACAATCACAATCACACAAAAACAATCATACAAGCACAATCATACAATCACAATCATACAATCACAATCATACATTCACAATCATACAATCACAATCATACAATCACAATCATGCAATCACAATCATACAATCACAATCATACAATCACAATCATACAATCACAATCATACCATCCCAATCATACAATCACAATCATACAATCACAATCATACAATCACAATCACACAATCGCAATCATACAATCACAATCATACAAAACAATGATACAATCACAATCATACAATCACAATCATACAATCACAATCATACAATCAGAATCATACAATCACAATCATACCATCCCAATCATACAATCACAATCATACAATCACAATCATACAATCACAATCACAATCATACAATCACAATCACACAATCGCAATCATACAATCACAATCATACAAAAACAATGATACAATCACAATCATGCAATCACAATCATACAATCACAATCATACGATCACAATCATACGAAGACAATCATACAATTACTACTATACAATCGCAATCATACAAAAACAATCATACAAACACAATCATACGATGACAATCATACAATTACTACTATACAATCACAATCATACAAAAACAATCATACAATCACAATCATACAATCACAATCATGCAATCACAATCATACAATCACAATAATACAATCACAATCATACAATCTCAATCATACAATCACAATCATACAATCACAATCATACGAAGACAATCATACAATTACTACTATACAATCGCAATCATACAAAAACAATCATACAATCACAATCATACAATCACAATCATACAATCACAATCATACAATCACAATCATACAAACACAATCATACAATCACAATCATACTATCGCAATCATACAATCGCAATCATACAATCACAATCATACAATCACAATCATACAATCACAATCATACAATCACAATCATACAATCACAATAATACAATCACAATCACACAATCTCAATCATACAATCACAATCATGCAATCTCAATCATACAATCACAATCATACAATTACTACTATACAATCACAGTCATACAAAAACAATCATACAATCACAATCATACAATCACTATCATACAATCACAATCATACATTCACAATCATACAATCACAATCGTACAATCACAATCATACAATCACAATAATACAATCACAATCATACAATCTCAATCATACAATCACAATCATACAATCACAATCATACAATCACAATCATACTATCGCAATCATACAATCACAATCATACAATCACAATCATACAATCACAATCATTCAATCACAATCATACAAAAACAATCATACAATCACAATCATACAATCACAATCATACAATCACAATCATGCAATCACCATCATACAATCCCAATCATATGATCACAATCAAACAATCACAATGATACAATCACAATCATACAATCACAATCATACAATCACAATCATACAATCACAATCATACGACCACAATCATACGAAGACAATCATACAATTACTACTATACAATCACAATCATACGAAAACAATCATACAATCACAATCATACGATGACAATCGTACAATTACTACTATACAATCACAATCATACAAAAACAATCATACAATCACAATCATACAATCACAATCATACATTCACAATCATACAATCACAATCATACGAAGACAATCATACAATTACTACTATACAGTTACAATCATACAAAAACAATCATACAATCACAATCATACGATCACAATCATACCATCCCAATCATACAATCACAATCATACAATCACAATCATACAATCACAATCACACAATCGCAATCATACAATCACAATCATACAAAAACAATGATACAATCACAATCATAAAATCACAATCATACAATCACAATCACACATTCACAATCATACAATCACAGTCATACATTCACAATCATACAATCACAATCATACAATCACAATCATACAATCACAATAATACAATCACAATCATGCAATCTCAATCATACAATCACAATCATACAATCACAATCACACAATCCCAATCATACTATCGGAATCATACAATCACAATCATACAATCACAATCATACAATCACAATCATACTATCGCTATGATACAATCACAATCATACAACCACAATCATACGAAGACAATCATACAATTACTACTATACAATCACAATCATACAAAAACAATCATACAATCACAATCATACGATGACAATCCTACAATTACTACTATACAATCACAATCACACAAAAACAATCATACAAGCACAATCATACAATCACAATCATGCAATCACAATCATACATTCACAATCATACAATCACAATCATACAATCACAATCATGCAATCACAATCATACAATCACAATCATACAATCACAATCATACAATCACAATCATACCATCCCAATCATACAATCACAATCATACAATCACAATCATACAATCACAATCACACAATCGCAATCATACAATCACAATCATACAAAAACAATGATACAAAAACAATGATACAATCACAATCATACAATCACAATCATACAATCACAATCATACAATCAGAATCATACAATCACAATCATACCATCCCAATCAACACAATCACAATCATACAATCACAATCATACAATCACAATCACACAATCGCAATCATACAATCACAATCATACAAAAACAATGATACAATCACAATCATGCAATCACAATCATACAATCACAATCATACGATCACAATCATACGAAGACAATCATACAATTACTACTATACAATCGCAATCATACAAAAACAATCATACAAACACAATCATACGATGACAATCATACAATTACTACTATACAATCACAATCATACAAAAACAATCATACAATCACAATCATACAATCACAATCATACAATCACAATCATACAATCACAATAATACAATCACAATCATACAATCTCAATCATACAATCACAATCATACAATCACAATCATACGAAGACAATCATACAATTACTACTATACAATCGCAATCATACAAAAACAATCATACAATCACAATCATACAATCACAATCATACAATCACAATCATACAATCACAATCATACAAACACAATCATACAATCACAATCATACTATCGCAATCATACAATCGCAATCATACAATCACAATCATACAATCACAATCATACAATCACAATCATACAATCACAATCATACAATCACAATAATACAATCACAATCACACAATCACAATCACACAATCCCAATCATACTATCGGAATCATACAATCACAATCATACAATCACAATCATACAATCACAATCATACGATCACAATCATACGATCACAATCATACGAAGACAATCATACAATTACTACTATACAATCGCAATCATACAAAAACAATCATACAAACACAATCATACGATGACAATCATACAATTATTACTATACAATCACAATCATAAAAAAGCAATCATACAATCACAATCATACGATGACAATCATACAATTACTACTATACAATCACAATCATACAAAAACAATCATACAATCACAATCATACAATCACAATCATACAATCACAATCACACATTTACAATCATACAATCAGAATCATACAATCACAATCATACAATCTCAATAATACAATCACAATCATACAATCTCAATCATACAATCGCAATCAAACAATCACAATCATGCAATCACAATCATACAATCACAATCATACAATCACAATCATACAATCACAATCATACAATCACAATCATACGATCACAATCATACGAAGACAATCATACAATTACTACTATACAATCACAATCATACGAAAACAATCATATAATCACAATCATACGATGACAATCATACAATTACTACTATACAATCACAATCATACAAAAACAATCATACAATCACAATCATACAATCACAATCATACATTCACAATCATACAATCACAATCATACGAAGACAATCATACAATTACTACTATACAATCACAATCATACAAAAGCAATCATACAATCACAATCATACGATGACAATCATACAATTACTACTATATAATCACAATCATACAAAAACAATCATACAATCACAATCATACAATCACAATCGTACAATCACAATCATACAATCACAATCATACGATCACAATCATACGAAGACAATCATACAATTACTACTATACAGTTACAATCATACAAAAACAATCATACAATCACAATCATACGATCACAATCATACCATCCCAATCATACAATCACAATCATACAATCACAATCATACAATCACAATCACACAAACGCAATCATACAATCACAATCATACAAAAACAATGATACAATCACAATCATAAAATCACAATCATACAATCACAATCACACATTCACAATCATACAATCACAGTCATACATTCACAATCATACAATCACAATCATACAATCACAATCATACAATCACAATAATACAATCACAATCATGCAATCTCAATCATACAATCACAATCATACAATCACAATCACACAATCCCAATCATACTATCGCAATCATACAATCACAATCATACAATCACAATCATACAATCACAATCATACTATCGCTATGATACAATCACAATCATACAACCACAATCATACGAAGACAATCATACAATTACTACTATACAATCACAATCATACAAAAACAATCATACAATCACAATCATACGATGACAATCCTACAATTACTACTATACAATCACAATCACACAAAAACAATCATACAAGCACAATCATACAATCACAATCATACAATCACAATCATACATTCACAATCATAAAATCACAATCATACAATCACAATCATACAATCACAATAATACAATCACAATCATACAATCTCAATCATACAATCCCAATCATACAATCACAATCATACAATCACTATCATACAATCACAATCATACAACCACAATCATACAATCACAATCATACTATCACAATCATACAATCGCAATCATACAATCACAATCATACAATCACAATCATACAAAAACAATCATACAATCAAAATCATACAATCACAATCATACAATCACAATCATGCAATCACAATCATACAATCACAATCATATGATCACAATCAAACAATCACAATGATACAATCACAATCACACAATCACAATCATACAATCACAATCATACAATCACAATCATACGATCACAATCAAAAGAAGACAATCATACAATTACTACTATACAATCACAATCATACAAAAGCAATCATACAATCACAATCATACGATGACAATCATACAATTACTACTATACAATCACAATCATACAAAAACAATCATACAATCACAACCATACAATCACAATCATACAATCACAATCATACAATCACAATCATACGATCACAATGATACGAAGACAATCATACAATTACTACTATACAATCACAATCATACAAAAACAATCATACAATCACAATCATACGATGACAATCATACAATTACTACTATACAATCACAATCATACAAAAACAATCATACAATCACAATCATACAATCACAATCATACAATCACAATCATACATTCACAATCATACAATCACAATCATACAATCACAAGCATACTATCGCAAACATACAATCACAATCGTACAATCACAATCATACAATCACAATCATTCAATCACAATCATGCAATCACAATCATACAATCACAATCATACAATCACAATCATACAATCACAATCATGCAATCACAATCATACAATCACAATCATACAATCACAATCATACCATCCCAATCATACAATCACAATCATACAATCACAATCATACAATCACAATCACACAATCGCAATCATACAATCACAATCATACAAAAACAATGATACAATCACAATCATACAATCACAATCATACAATCACAATCATACAATCAGAATCATACAATCACAATCATACCATCCCAATCATACAATCACAATCATACAATCACAATCATACAATCACAATCACACAATCGCAATCATACAATCACAATCATACAAAAACAATGATACAATCACAATCATGCAATCACAATCATACAATCACAATCATACGATCACAATCATACGAAGACAATCATACAATTACTACTATACAATCGCAATCATACAAAAACAATCATACAAACACAATCATACGATGACAATCATACAATTACTACTATACAATCACAATCATACAAAAACTATCATACAATCACAATCATACAATCACAATCACACAATCCCAATCATACGAAGACAATCATACAATTACTACTATACAATCGCAATCATACAAAAACAATCATACAAACACAATCATACGATGACAATCATACAATTACTACTATACAATCACAATCATACAAAAGCAATCATACAATCACAATCATACGATGACAATCATACAATTACTACTATACAATCACAATCATACAAAAACAATCATACAATCACAATCATACAATCACAATCATACAATCTCAATAATACAATCACAATCATACAATCTCAATCATACAATCGCAATCATACAATCACAACCATGCAATCACAATCATACAATCACAATCATACAATCACAATCATACAATCACAATCATACAATCACAATCATACAATCACAATCATACGATCACAATCATACGAAGACAATCATACAATTACTACTATACAATCACAATCATACGAAAACAATCATACAATCACAATCATACGATGACAATCATACAATTACTACTATACAATCACAATCATACAAAAACAATCATACAATCACAATCATACAATCACAATCATACATTCACAATCATACAATCACAATCATACGAAGACAATCATACAATTACTACTATACAATCACAATCATACAAAAGCAATCATACAATCACAATCATACGATGACAATCATACAATTACTACTATATAATCACAATCATACAAAAACAATCATACAATCACAATCATACAATCACAATCATACAATCACAATCATACAATCACAATCATACGATCACAATCATACGAAGACAATCATACAATTACTACTATACAGTTACAATCATACAAAAACAATCATACAATCACAATCATACGATCACAATCATACCATCCCAATCATACAATCACAATCATACAATCACAATCATACAATCACAATCACACAATCCCAATCATACAATCACAATCATACAAAAACAATGATACAATCACAATCATAAAATCACAATCATACAATCACAATCACACATTCACAATCATACAGTCACAGTCATACATTCACAATCATACAATCACAATCATACAATCACAATCATACAATCACAATAATACAATCACAATCATGCAATCTCAATCATACAATCACAATCATACAATCACAATCACACAATCCCAATCATACTATCGGAATCATACAATCACAATCATACAATCACAATCATACAATCACAATCATACTATCGCTATGATACAATCACAATCATACAACCACAATCATACGAAGACAATCATACAATTACTACTATACAATCACAATCATACAATCACAATCATACAATCACAATCATACTATCGCTATGATACAATCACAATCATACAACCACAATCATACGAAGACAATCATACAATTACTACTATACAATCACAATCATACAAAAACAATCATACAATCACAATCATACGATGACAATCCTACAATTACTACTATACAATCACAATCACACAAAAACAATCATACAAGCACAATCATACAATCACAATCATACAATCACAATCATACATTCACAATCATACAATCACAATCATACAATCACAATCATGCAATCACAATCATACAATCACAATCATACAATCACAATCATACAATCACAATCATACCATCCCAATCATACAATCACAATCATACAATCACAATCATACAATCACAATCACACAATCGCAATCATACAATCACAATCATACAAAAACAATGATACAATCACAATCATACAATCACAATCATACAATCACAATCATACAATCAGAATCATACAATCACAATCATACCATCCCAATCATACAATCACAATCATACAATCACAATCATACAATCACAATCACAATCATACAATCACAATCACACAATCGCAATCATACAATCACAATCATACAAAAACAATGATACAATCACAATCATGCAATCACAATCATACAATCACAATCATACGATCACAATCATACGAAGACAATCATACAATTACTACTATACAATCGCAATCATACAAAAACAATCATACAAACACAATCATACGATGACAATCATACAATTACTACTATACAATCACAATCATACAAAAACAATCATACAATCACAATCATACAATCACAATCATACAATCACAATCATACAATCACAATCATACGATCACAATCATACGAAGACAATCATACAATTACTACTATACAATCACAATCATACGAAAACAATCATACAATCACAATCATACGATGACAATCATACAATTACTACTATACAATCACAATCATACAAAAACAATCATACAATCACAATCATACAATCACAATCATACATTCACAATCATACAATCACAATCATACGAAGACAATCATACAATTACTACTATACAATCACAATCATACAAAAGCAATCATACAATCACAATCATACGATGACAATCATACAATTACTACTATATAATCACAATCATACAAAAACAATCATACAATCACAATCATACAATCACAATCATACAATCACAATCATACAATCACAATCATACGATCACAATCATACGAAGACAATCATACAATTACTACTATACAGTTACAATCATACAAAAACAATCATACAATCACAATCATACGATCACAATCATACCATCCCAATCATACAATCACAATCATACAATCACAATCATACAATCACAATCACACAATCGCAATCATACAATCACAATCATACAAAAACAATGATACAATCACAATCATAAAATCACAATCATACAATCACAATCACACATTCACAATCATACAATCACAGTCATACATTCACAATCATACAATCACAATCATACAATCACAATCATACAATCACAATAATACAATCACAATCATGCAATCTCAATCATACAATCACAATCATACAATCACAATCACACAATCCCAATCATACTATCGGAATCATACAATCACAATCATACAATCACAATCATACAATCACAATCATACTATCGCTATGATACAATCACAATCATACAACCACAATCATACGAAGACAATCATACAATTACTACTATACAATCACAATCATACAAAAACAATCATACAATCACAATCATACGATGACAATCCTACAATTACTACTATACAATCACAATCACACAAAAACAATCATACAAGCACAATCATACAATCACAATCATACAATCACAATCATACATTCACAATCATACAATCACAATCATACAATCACAATCATGCAATCACAATCATACAATCACAATCATACAATCACAATCATACAATCACAATCATACAATCACAATCATACCATCCCAATCATACAATCACAATCATACAATCACAATCATACAATCACAATCACACAATCGCAATCATACAATCACAATCATACAAAAACAATGATACAATCACAATCATACAATCACAATCATACAATCACAATCATACAATCAGAATCATACAATCACAATCATACCATCCCAATCATACAATCACAATCATACAATCACAATCATACAATCACAATCACAATCATACAATCACAATCACACAATCGCAATCATACAATCACAATCATACAAAAACAATGATACAATCACAATCATGCAATCACAATCATACAATCACAATCATACGATCACAATCATACGAAGACAATCATACAATTACTACTATACAATCGCAATCATACAAAAACAATCATACAAACACAATCATACGATGACAATCATACAATTACTACTATACAATCACAATCATACAAAAACAATCATACAATCACAATCATACAATCACAATCATACAATCACAATCATACAATCACAATAATACAATCACAATCATACAATCTCAATCATACAATCACAATCATACAATCACAATCATACGAAGACAATCATACAATTACTACTATACAATCGCAATCATACAAAAACAATCATACAATCACAATCATACAATCACAATCATACAATCACAATCATACAATCACAATCATACAAACACAATCATACAATCACAATCATACTATCGCAATCATACAATCGCAATCATACAATCACAATCATACAATCACAATCATACAATCACAATCATACAATCACAATCATACAATCACAATAATACAATCACAATCACACAATCTCAATCATACAATCACAATCATGCAATCTCAATCATACAATCACAATCATACAATTACTACTATACAATCACAGTCATACAAAAACAATCATACAATCACAATCATACAATCACTATCATACAATCACAATCATACATTCACAATCATACAATCACAATCGTACAATCACAATCATACAATCACAATAATACAATCACAATCATACAATCTCAATCATACAATCACAATCATACAATCACAATCATACAATCACAATCATACTATCGCAATCATACAATCACAATCATACAATCACAATCATACAATCACAATCATTCAATCACAATCATACAAAAACAATCATACAATCACAATCATACAATCACAATCATACAATCACAATCATGCAATCACCATCATACAATCCCAATCATATGATCACAATCAAACAATCACAATGATACAATCACAATCATACAATCACAATCATACAATCACAATCATACAATCACAATCATACGACCACAATCATACGAAGACAATCATACAATTACTACTATACAATCACAATCATACGAAAACAATCATACAATCACAATCATACGATGACAATCGTACAATTACTACTATACAATCACAATCATACAAAAACAATCATACAATCACAATCATACAATCACAATCATACATTCACAATCATACAATCACAATCATACGAAGACAATCATACAATTACTACTATACAATCACAATCATACAAAAGCAATCATACAATCACAATCATACGATGACAATCATACAATTACTACTATATAATCACAATCATACAAAAACAATCATACAATCACAATCATACAATCACAATCATACAATCACAATCATACAATCACAATCATACGATCACAATCATACGAAGACAATCATACAATTACTACTATACAGTTACAATCATACAAAAACAATCATACAATCACAATCATACGATCACAATCATACCATCCCAATCATACAATCACAATCATACAATCACAATCATACAATCACAATCACACAATCGCAATCATACAATCACAATCATACAAAAACAATGATACAATCACAATCATAAAATCACAATCATACAATCACAATCACACATTCACAATCATACAATCACAGTCATACATTCACAATCATACAATCACAATCATACAATCACAATCATACAATCACAATAATACAATCACAATCATGCAATCTCAATCATACAATCACAATCATACAATCACAATCACACAATCCCAATCATACTATCGGAATCATACAATCACAATCATACAATCACAATCATACAATCACAATCATACTATCGCTATGATACAATCACAATCATACAACCACAATCATACGAAGACAATCATACAATTACTACTATACAATCACAATCATACAAAAACAATCATACAATCACAATCATACGATGACAATCCTACAATTACTACTATACAATCACAATCACACAAAAACAATCATACAAGCACAATCATACAATCACAATCATGCAATCACAATCATACATTCACAATCATACAATCACAATCATACAATCACAATCATGCAATCACAATCATACAATCACAATCATACAATCACAATCATACAATCACAATCATACCATCCCAATCATACAATCACAATCATACAATCACAATCATACAATCACAATCACACAATCGCAATCATACAATCACAATCATACAAAAACAATGATACAAAAACAATGATACAATCACAATCATACAATCACAATCATACAATCACAATCATACAATCAGAATCATACAATCACAATCATACCATCCCAATCAACACAATCACAATCATACAATCACAATCATACAATCACAATCACACAATCGCAATCATACAATCACAATCATACAAAAACAATGATACAATCACAATCATGCAATCACAATCATACAATCACAATCATACGATCACAATCATACGAAGACAATCATACAATTACTACTATACAATCGCAATCATACAAAAACAATCATACAAACACAATCATACGATGACAATCATACAATTACTACTATACAATCACAATCATACAAAAACAATCATACAATCACAATCATACAATCACAATCATACAATCACAATCATACAATCACAATAATACAATCACAATCATACAATCTCAATCATACAATCACAATCATACAATCACAATCATACGAAGACAATCATACAATTACTACTATACAATCGCAATCATACAAAAACAATCATACAATCACAATCATACAATCACAATCATACAATCACAATCATACAATCACAATCATACAAACACAATCATACAATCACAATCATACTATCGCAATCATACAATCGCAATCATACAATCACAATCATACAATCACAATCATACAATCACAATCATACAATCACAATCATACAATCACAATAATACAATCACAATCACACAATCACAATCACACAATCCCAATCATACTATCGGAATCATACAATCACAATCATACAATCACAATCATACAATCACAATCATACTATCGCTATGATACAATCACAATCATACAACCACAATCATACGAAGACAATCATACAATTACTACTATACAATCACAATCATACGAAAACAATCATACAATCACAATCATACGATGACAATCATACAATTACTACTATACAATCACAATCATACAAAAACAATCATACAATCACAATCATACAATCACAATCACACAATCCCAATCATACTATCGCAATCATACAATCACAATCATACAATCACAATCATACAATCACAATCATACTATCGCAATGATACAATCACAATCATACAACCACAATCATACGAAGACAATCATACAATTACTACTATACAATCACAATCATACAAAAACAATCATACAATCACAATCATACAATCACAATCATACAATCACAATCATACGATCACAATCATACGATCACAATCATACGAAGACAATCATACAATTACTACTATACAATCGCAATCATACAAAAACAATCATACAAACACAATCATACGATGACAATCATACAATTATTACTATACAATCACAATCATAAAAAAGCAATCATACAATCACAATCATACGATGACAATCATACAATTACTACTATACAATCACAATCATACAAAAACAATCATACAATCACAATCATACAATCACAATCATACAATCACAATCACACATTTACAATCATACAATCAGAATCATACAATCACAATCATACAATCTCAATAATACAATCACAATCATACAATCTCAATCATACAATCGCAATCAAACAATCACAATCATGCAATCACAATCATACAATCACAATCATACAATCACAATCATACAATCACAATCATACAATCACAATCATACGATCACAATCATACGAAGACAATCATACAATTACTACTATACAATCACAATCATACGAAAACAATCATATAATCACAATCATACGATGACAATCATACAATTACTACTATACAATCACAATCATACAAAAACAATCATACAATCACAATCATACAATCACAATCATACATTCACAATCATACAATCACAATCATACGAAGACAATCATACAATTACTACTATACAATCACAATCATACAAAAGCAATCATACAATCACAATCATACGATGACAATCATACAATTACTACTATATAATCACAATCATACAAAAACAATCATACAATCACAATCATACAATCACAATCGTACAATCACAATCATACAATCACAATCATACGATCACAATCATACGAAGACAATCATACAATTACTACTATACAGTTACAATCATACAAAAACAATCACACAATCACAATCATACGATCACAATCATACCATCCCAATCATACAATCACAATCATACAATCACAATCATACAATCACAATCACACAAACGCAATCATACAATCACAATCATACAAAAACAATGATACAATCACAATCATAAAATCACAATCATACAATCACAATCACACATTCACAATCATACAATCACAGTCATACATTCACAATCATACAATCACAATCATACAATCACAATCATACAATCACAATAATACAATCACAATCATGCAATCTCAATCATACAATCACAATCATACAATCACAATCACACAATCCCAATCATACTATCGCAATCATACAATCACAATCATACAATCACAATCATACAATCACAATCATACTATCGCTATGATACAATCACAATCATACAACCACAATCATACGAAGACAATCATACAATTACTACTATACAATCACAATCATACAAAAACAATCATACAATCACAATCATACGATGACAATCCTACAATTACTACTATACAATCACAATCACACAAAAACAATCATACAAGCACAATCATACAATCACAATCATACAATCACAATCATACATTCACAATCATAAAATCACAATCATACAATCACAATCATACAATCACAATAATACAATCACAATCATACAATCTCAATCATACAATCCCAATCATACAATCACAATCATACAATCACTATCATACAATCACAATCATACAACCACAATCATACAATCACAATCATACTATCACAATCATACAATCACAATCATACAATCACAATCATACAATCACAATCATACAAAAACAATCATACAATCAAAATCATACAATCACAATCATACAATCACAATCATGCAATCACAATCATACAATCACAATCATATGATCACAATCAAACAATCACAATGATACAATCACAATCACACAATCACAATCATACAATCACAATCATACAATCACAATCATACGATCACAATCAAAAGAAGACAATCATACAATTACTACTATACAATCACAATCATACAAAAGCAATCATACAATCACAATCATACGATGACAATCATACAATTACTACTATACAATCACAATCATACAAAAACAATCATACAATCACAACCATACAATCACAATCATACAATCACAATCATACAATCACAATCATACGATCACAATGATACGAAGACAATCATACAATTACTACTATACAATCACAATCATACAAAAACAATCATACAATCACAATCATACGATGACAATCATACAATTACTACTATACAATCACAATCATACAAAAACAATCATACAATCACAATCATACAATCACAATCATACAATCACAATCATACATTCACAATCATACAATCACAATCATACAATCACAAGCATACTATCGCAAACATACAATCACAATCGTACAATCACAATCATACAATCACAATCATTCAATCACAATCATGCAATCACAATCATACAATCACAATCATACAATCACAATCATACAATCACAATCATGCAATCACAATCATACAATCACAATCATACAATCACAATCATACCATCCCAATCATACAATCACAATCATACAATCACAATCATACAATCACAATCACACAATCGCAATCATACAATCACAATCATACAAAAACAATGATACAATCACAATCATACAATCACAATCATACAATCACAATCATACAATCAGAATCATACAATCACAATCATACCATCCCAATCATACAATCACAATCATACAATCACAATCATACAATCACAATCACACAATCGCAATCATACAATCACAATCATACAAAAACAATGATACAATCACAATCATGCAATCACAATCATACAATCACAATCATACGATCACAATCATACGAAGACAATCATACAATTACTACTATACAATCGCAATCATACAAAAACAATCATACAAACACAATCATACGATGACAATCATACAATTACTACTATACAATCACAATCATACAAAAACTATCATACAATCACAATCATACAATCACAATCACACAATCCCAATCATACGAAGACAATCATACAATTACTACTATACAATCGCAATCATACAAAAACAATCATACAAACACAATCATACGATGACAATCATACAATTACTACTATACAATCACAATCATACAAAAGCAATCATACAATCACAATCATACGATGACAATCATACAATTACTACTATACAATCACAATCATACAAAAACAATCATACAATCACAATCATACAATCACAATCATACAATCTCAATAATACAATCACAATCATACAATCTCAATCATACAATCGCAATCATACAATCACAATCATGCAATCACAATCATACAATCACAATCATACAATCACAATCATACAATCACAATCATACAATCACAATCATACAATCACAATCATACGATCACAATCATACGAAGACAATCATACAATTACTACTATACAATCACAATCATACGAAAACAATCATACAATCACAATCATACGATGACAATCATACAATTACTACTATACAATCACAATCATACAAAAACAATCATACAATCACAATCATACAATCACAATCATACATTCACAATCATACAATCACAATCATACGAAGACAATCATACAATTACTACTATACAATCACAATCATACAAAAGCAATCATACAATCACAATCATACGATGACAATCATACAATTACTACTATATAATCACAATCATACAAAAACAATCATACAATCACAATCATACAATCACAATCATACAATCACAATCATACAATCACAATCATACGATCACAATCATACGAAGACAATCATACAATTACTACTATACAGTTACAATCATACAAAAACAATCATACAATCACAATCATACGATCACAATCATACCATCCCAATCATACAATCACAATCATACAATCACAATCATACAATCACAATCACACAATCCCAATCATACAATCACAATCATACAAAAACAATGATACAATCACAATCATAAAATCACAATCATACAATCACAATCACACATTCACAATCATACAGTCACAGTCATACATTCACAATCATACAATCACAATCATACAATCACAATCATACAATCACAATAATACAATCACAATCATGCAATCTCAATCATACAATCACAATCATACAATCACAATCACACAATCCCAATCATACTATCGGAATCATACAATCACAATCATACAATCACAATCATACAATCACAATCATACTATCGCTATGATACAATCACAATCATACAACCACAATCATACGAAGACAATCATACAATTACTACTATACAATCACAATCATACAATCACAATCATACAATCACAATCATACTATCGCTATGATACAATCACAATCATACAACCACAATCATACGAAGACAATCATACAATTACTACTATACAATCACAATCATACAAAAACAATCATACAATCACAATCATACGATGACAATCCTACAATTACTACTATACAATCACAATCACACAAAAACAATCATACAAGCACAATCATACAATCACAATCATACAATCACAATCATACATTCACAATCATACAATCACAATCATACAATCACAATCATGCAATCACAATCATACAATCACAATCATACAATCACAATCATACAATCACAATCATACCATCCCAATCATACAATCACAATCATACAATCACAATCATACAATCACAATCACACAATCGCAATCATACAATCACAATCATACAAAAACAATGATACAATCACAATCATACAATCACAATCATACAATCACAATCATACAATCAGAATCATACAATCACAATCATACCATCCCAATCATACAATCACAATCATACAATCACAATCATACAATCACAATCACAATCATACAATCACAATCACACAATCGCAATCATACAATCACAATCATACAAAAACAATGATACAATCACAATCATGCAATCACAATCATACAATCACAATCATACGATCACAATCATACGAAGACAATCATACAATTACTACTATACAATCGCAATCATACAAAAACAATCATACAAACACAATCATACGATGACAATCATACAATTACTACTATACAATCACAATCATACAAAAACAATCATACAATCACAATCATACAATCACAATCATACAATCACAATCATACAATCACAATAATACAATCACACTCATACAATCTCAATCATACAATCACAATCATACAATCACAATCATACGAAGACAATCATACAATTACTACTATACAATCGCAATCATACAAAAACAATCATACAATCACAATCATACAATCACAATCATACAATCACAATCATACAATCACAATCATACAAACACAATCATACAATCACGATCATACTATCGCAATCATACAATCGCAATCATACAATCACAATCATACAATCACAATCATACAATCACAATCATACAATCACAATCATACAATCACAATAATACAATCACAATCACACAATCTCAATCATACAATCACAATCATGCAATCTCAATCATACAATCACAATCATACAATTACAACTATACAATCACAGTCATACAAAAACAATCATACAATCACAATCATACAATCACTATCATACAATCACAATCATACATTCACAATCATACAATCACAATCGTACAATCACAATCATACAATCACAATAATACAATCACAATCATACAATCTCAATCATACAATCACAATCATACAATCACAATCATACAATCACAATCATACTATCGCAATCATACAATCACAATCATACAATCACAATCATACAATCACAATCATTCAATCACAATCATACAAAAACAATCATACAATCACAATCATACAATCACAATCATACAATCACAATCATACAATCACAATCATGCAATCACCATCATACAATCCCAATCATATGATCACAATCAAACAATCACAATGATACAATCACAATCATACAATCACAATCATACAATCACAATCATACAATCACAATCATACGACCACAATCATACGAAGACAATCATACAATTACTACTATTCAATCACAATCATACAAAAGCAATCATACAATCACAATCATACGATGACAATCATACAATTACTACTATACAATCACAATCATACAAAAACAATCATACAATCACAATCATACAATCACAATCATACAATCACAATCATACATTCACAATCATACAATCACAATCATACAATCACAATCATACAATCACAATAATACAATCACAATCATACAATCTCAACCATACAATCGCAATCATACAATCACAATCATACAATCACAATCATACAATCACAATCATACAATCACAATCATACAAACACAATCATACAATCACAATCATACTATCGCAATCATAGAATCGCAATCATACAATCACAATCATACAATCACAATCATACAATCACAATCATACAATCACAATAATACAATCACAATCATACAATCTCAATCATACAATCACAATCATGCAATCTCAATCATACAATCACAATCATACAATTACTACTATACAATCACAGTCATACAAAAACAATCATACAACCACAATCATACGAAGACAATCATACAATTACTACTATACAATCACAATCATACAAAAACAATCATACAATCACAATCATACAATCACAATCATACAATCACAATCATACGATCACAATCATACGATCACAATCATACGAAGACAATCATACAATTACTACTATACAATCGCAATCATACAAAAACAATCATACAAACACAATCATACGATGACAATCATACAATTATTACTATACAATCACAATCATAAAAAAGCAATCATACAATCACAATCATACAATCACAATCATACAATCACAATCATACAATCACAATCATACATTTACAATCATACAATCAGAATCATACAATCACAATCATACAATCTCAATAATACAATCACAATCATACAATCTCAATCATACAATCGCAATCAAACAATCACAATCATGCAATCACAATCATACAATCACAATCATACAATCACAATCATACAATCACAATCATACAATCACAATCATACGATCACAATCATACGAAGACAATCATACAATTACTACTATACAATCACAATCATACAAAAGCAATCATACATTCACAATCATACAATCACAATCATACAATCACAAGCATACGATCACAATCATACAATCACAATCATGCAATTACGATCATACAATCACAATCATATCATCCCAATCACACAATCACAATCATACAATCACAATCATACAGTCACAATCATACCATCCCAATCATACAATCACAATCATACAATCACTATCACACAATCGCAATCATACAATCACAATCATACAACAACAATGATACAATCACAGTCATACAATCACAATCATACAATCACAATCATACAATCACAATCATACGATCACAATCATACGAAGACAATCATACAATTACTACTATACAGTTACAATCATACAAAAACAATCATACAATCACAATCATACGATCACAATCATACCATCCCAATCATACAATCACAATCATACAATCACAATCATACAATCACAATCACACAAACGCAATCATACAATCACAATCATACAAAAACAATGATACAATCACAATCATAAAATCACAATCATACAATCACAATCACACATTCACAATCATACAATCACAGTCATACATTCACAATCATACAATCACAATCATACAATCACAATCATACAATCACAATAATACAATCACAATCATGCAATCTCAATCATACAATCACAATCATACAATCACAATCACACAATCCCAATCATACTATCGCAATCATACAATCACAATCATACAATCACAATCATACAATCACAATCATACTATCGCTATGATACAATCACAATCATACAACCACAATCATACGAAGACAATCATACAATTACTACTATACAATCACAATCATACAAAAACAATCATACAATCACAATCATACGATGACAATCCTACAATTACTACTATACAATCACAATCACACAAAAACAATCATACAAGCACAATCATACAATCACAATCATACAATCACAATCATACATTCACAATCATACAATCACAATCATACAATCACAATCATACAATCACAATAATACAATCACAATCATACAATCTCAATCATACAATCCCAATCATACAATCACAATCACACAATCACTATCATACAATCACAATCATACAACCACAATCATACAATCACAATCATACTATCACAATCATACAATCACAATCATACAATCACAATCATACAAAAACAATCATACAATCAAAATCATACAATCACAATCATACAATCACAATCATGCAATCACAATCATACAATCACAATCATATGGTCACAATCAAACAATCACAATGATACAATCACAATCACACAATCACAATCATACAATCACAATCATACAATCACAATCATACGATCACAATCAAAAGAAGACAATCATACAATTACTACTATACAATCACAATCATACAAAAGCAATCATACAATCACAATCATACGATGACAATCATACAATTACTACTATACAATCACAATCATACCATCCCAATCATACAATCACAATCATACAATCACAATCATACAATCACAATCATACATTCACAATCATACAATCACAATCATACGAAGACAATCATACAATTACTACTATACAATCACAATCATACAAAAGCAATCATACAATCACAATCATACGATGACAATCATACAATTACTACTATATAATCACAATCATACAAAAACAATCATACAATCACAATCATACAATCACAATCATACAATCACAATCATACAATCACAATCATACGATCACAATCATACCAAGACAATCATACAATTACTACTATACAGTTACAATCATACAAAAACAATCATACAATCACAATCATACGATCACAATCATACCATCCCAATCATACAATCACAATCATACAATCACAATCATACGATCACAATCAAAAGAAGACAATCATACAATTACTACTATACAATCACAATCATACAAAAGCAATCATACAATCACAATCATACGATGACAATCATACAATTACTACTATACAATCACAATCATACAAAAACAATCATACAATCACAACCATACAATCACAATCATACAATCACAATCATACAATCACAATCATACAATCACAATCATACAATCACAATCATACGATCACAATGATACGAAGACAATCATACAATTACTACTATACAATTACAATCATACAAAAACAATCATACAATCACAATCATACGATGACAATCATACAATTACTACTATACAATCACAATCATACAAAAACAATCATACAATCACAATCATACAATCACAATCATACAATCACAATCATACATTCACAATCATACAATCACAATCATACAATCACAAGCATACTATCGCAAACATACAATCACAATCGTACAATCACAATCATACAATCACAATCATTCAATCACAATCATGCAATCACAATCATACAATCACAATCATACAATCACAATCATACAATCACAATCATGCAATCACAATCATACAATCACAATCATACAATCACAATCATACAATCACAATCATACCATCCCAATCATACAATCACAATCATACAATCACAATCATACAATCACAATCACACAATCGCAATCATACAATCACAATCATACAAAAACAATGATACAATCACAATCATACAATCACAATCATACAATCACAATCATACAATCAGAATCATACAATCACAATCATACCATCCCAATCATACAATCACAATCATACAATCACAATCATACAATCACAATCACACAATCGCAATCATACAATCACAATCATACAAAAACAATGATACAATCACAATCATGCAATCACAATCATACAATCACAATCATACGATCACAATCATACGAAGACAATCATACAATTACTACTATACAATCGCAATCATACAAAAACAATCATACAAACACAATCATACGATGACAATCATACAATTACTACTATACAATCACAATCATACAAAAACTATCATACAATCACAATCACACATTCACAATCATACAATCACAGTCATACATTCACAATCATACAATCACAATCATACAATCACAATCATACAATCACAATCATACAATCACAATCATACAATCACAATCATACAATCACGATCATACAATCACAATCATACTATCGCAATGATACAATCACAATCATACAACCACAATCATACGAAGACAATCATACAATTCCTACTATACAATCACAATCATACGAAAACAATCATACAATCACAATCATACGATGACAATCATACAATTACTACTATACAATCACAATCATACAAAAACAATCATACAATCACAATCATACAATCACAATCACACAATCCCAATCATACTATCGCAATCATACAATCACAATCATACAATCACAATCATACAATCACAATCATACTATCGCAATGATACAATCACAATCATACAACCACAATCATACGAAGACAATCATACAATTACTACTATACAATCACAATCATACAAAAACAATCATACAAAAACAATCATACAATCACAATCATACAATCACAATCATACAATCACAATCATACGATCACAATCATACGATCACAATCATACGAAGACAATCATACAATTACTACTATACAATCACAATCATACGAAAACAATCATACAATCACAATCATACGATGACAATCATACAATTACTACTATACAATCACAATCATACAAAAACAATCATACAATCACAATCATACAATCACAATCACACAATCCCAATCATACTATCGCAATCATACAATCACAATCATACAATCACAATCATACAATCACAATCATACTATCGCAATGATACAATCACAATCATACAATCACAATCATACGATCACAATCATACGATCACAATCATACGAAGACAATCATACAATTACTACTATACAATCGCAATCATACAAAAACAATCATACAAACACAATCATACGATGACAATCATACAATTACTACTATACAATCACAATCATACAAAAGCAATCATACAATCACAGTCATACGATGACAATCATACAATTACTACTATACAATCACAATCATACAAAAACAATCATACAATCACAATCATACAATCACAATCACACAATCACAATCATACAATCACAATCATACATTTACAATCATACAATCAGAATCATACAATCACAATCATACAATCTCAATAATACAATCACAATCATACAATCTCAATCATACAATCGCAATCATACATTCACAATCATACAATCACAATCATACAATCACAATCATACAATCACAATCATACAATCACAATCATACAATCACAATCATACAATCACGATCATACAATCACAATCATACTATCGCAATGATACAATCACAATCATACAACCACAATCATACGAAGACAATCATACAATTCCTACTATACAATCACAATCATACGAAAACAATCATACAATCACAATCATACGATGACAATCATACAATTACTACTATACAATCACAATCATACAAAAACAATCATACAATCACAATCATACAATCACAATCACACAATCCCAATCATACTATCGCAATCATACAATCACAATCATACAATCACAATCATACAATCACAATCATACTATCGCAATGATACAATCACAATCATACAACCACAATCATACGAAGACAATCATACAATTACTACTATACAATCACAATCATACAAAAACAATCATACAAAAACAATCATACAATCACAATCATACAATCACAATCATACAATCACAATCATACGATCACAATCATACGATCACAATCATACGAAGACAATCATACAATTACTACTATACAATCACAATCATACGAAAACAATCATACAATCACAATCATACGATGACAATCATACAATTACTACTATACAATCACAATCATACAAAAACAATCATACAATCACAATCATACAATCACAATCACACAATCCCAATCATACTATCGCAATCATACAATCACAATCATACAATCACAATCATACAATCACAATCATACTATCGCAATGATACAATCACAATCATACAATCACAATCATACGATCACAATCATACGATCACAATCATACGAAGACAATCATACAATTACTACTATACAATCGCAATCATACAAAAACAATCATACAAACACAATCATACGATGACAATCATACAATTACTACTATACAATCACAATCATACAAAAGCAATCATACAATCACAGTCATACGATGACAATCATACAATTACTACTATACAATCACAATCATACAAAAACAATCATACAATCACAATCATACAATCACAATCACACAATCACAATCATACAATCACAATCATACATTTACAATCATACAATCAGAATCATACAATCACAATCATACAATCTCAATAATACAATCACAATCATACAATCTCAATCATACAATCGCAATCATACAATCACAATCATACAATCACAATCATGCAATCACAATCATACAATCACAATCATACAATCACAATCATACAATCACAATCATACAATCACAATCATACAATCACAATCATACAATCACAATCATACGATCACAATCATACGAAGACAATCATACAATTACTACTATACAATCACAATCATACGAAAACAATCATACAATCACAATCATACGATGACAATCATACAATTACTACTATACAATCACAATCATACAAAAACAATCATACAATCACAATCATACAATCACAATCATACATTCACAATCATACAATCACAATCATACGAAGACAATCATACAATTAATACTATACAATCACAATCATACAAAAGCAATCATACAATCACAATCATACGATGACAATCATACAATTACTACTATATAATCACAATCATACAAAAACAATCATACAATCACAATCATACAATCACAATCATACAATCACAATCATACAATCACAATCATATGATCACAATCATACGAAGACAATCATACAATTACTACTATACAGTTACAATCATACAAAATCAATCATACAATCACAATCATACGATCACAATCATACCATCCCAATCATACAATCACAATCATACAATCACAATCATACAATCACAATCACACAATCGCAATCATACAATCACAATCATACAAAAACAATGATACAATCACAATCATAAAATCACAATCATACAATCACAATCACACATTCACAATCATACAATCACAGTCATACATTCACAATCATACAATCACAATCATACAATCACAATCATACAATCACAATAATACAATCACAATCATGCAATCTCAATCATACAATCACAATCATACAATCACAATCACACAATCCCAATCATACTATCGCAATCATACAATCACAATCATACAATCACAATCATACTATCGCAATGATACAATCACAATCATACAACCACAATCATACGAAGACAATCGTACAATTACTACTATACAATCACAATCATACAAAAACAATCATACAATCACAATCATACAATCACAATCATACAATCACAATCATACGATCACAATCATACGATCACAATCATACGAAGACAATCATACAATTACTACTATACAATCACAATCATACGAAAACAATCATACAATCACAATCATACGATGACAATCATACAATTACTACTATACAATCACAATCATACAAAAACAATCATACAATCACAATCATACAATCACAATCATACAATCACAATCATACGATCACAATCATACGATCACAATCATACGAAGACAATCATACAATTACTACTATACAATCGCAATCATACAAAAACAATCATACAAACACAATCATACGATGACAATCATACAATTATTACTATACAATCACAATCATAAAAAAGCAATCATACAATCACAATCATACGATGACAATCATACAATTATTACTATACAATCACAATCATAAAAAAGCAATCATACAATCACAATCATACGATGACAATCATACAATTACTACTATACAATCACAATCATACAAAAACAATCATACAATCACAATCATACAATCACAATCATACAATCACAATCATACAATCACAATCATACATTTACAATCATACAATCAGAATCATACAATCACAATCATACAATCTCAATAATACAATCACAATCATACAATCTCAATCATACAATCGCAATCAAACAATCACAATCATGCAATCACAATCATACAATCACAATCATACAATCACAATCATACAATCACAATCATACAATCACAATCATACGATCACAATCATACGAAGACAATCATACAATTACTACTATACAATCACAATCATACGAAAACAATCATATAATCACAATCATACGATGACAATCATACAATTACTACTATACAATCACAATCATACAAAAACAATCATACAATCACAATCATACAATCACAATCATACATTCACAATCATACAATCACAATCATACGAAGACAATCATACAATTACTACTATACAATCACAATCATACAAAAGCAATCATACAATCACAATCATACGATGACAATCATACAATTACTACTATATAATCACAATCATACAAAAACAATCATACAATCACAATCATACAATCACAATCATACAATCACAATCATACAATCACAATCATACAATCACAATCATACGATCACAATCATACGAAGACAATCATACAATTACTACTATACAGTTACAATCATACAAAAACAATCATACAATCACAATCATACGATCACAATCATACCATCCCAATCATACAATCACAATCATACAATCACAATCATACAATCACAATCACACAAACGCAATCAAACAATCACAATCATACAAAAACAATGATACAATCACAATCATAAAATCACAATCATACAATCACAATCACACATTCACAATCATACAATCACAGTCATACATTCACAATCATACAATCACAATCATACAATCACAATCATACAATCACAATAATACAATCACAATCATGCAATCTCAATCATACAATCACAATCATACAATCACAATCACACAATCCCAATCATACTATCGCAATCATACAATCACAATCATACAATCACAATCATACAATCACAATCATACTATCGCTATGATACAATCACAATCATACAACCACAATCATACGAAGACAATCATACAATTACTACTATACAATCACAATCATACAAAAACAATCATACAATCACAATCATACGATGACAATCCTACAATTACTACTATACAATCACAATCACACAAAAACAATCATACAAGCACAATCATACAATCACAATCATACAATCACAATCATACATTCACAATCATACAATCACAATCATACAATCACAATCATACAATCACAATAATACAATCACAATCATACAATCTCAATCATACAATCCCAATCATACAATCACAATCATACAATCACTATCATACAATCACAATCATACAACCACAATCATACAATCACAATCATACTATCACAATCATACAATCACAATCATACAATCACAATCATACAAAAACAATCATACAATCAAAATCATACAATCACAATCATACAATCACAATCATGCAATCACAATCATACAATCACAATCATATGATCACAATCAAACAATCACAATGATACAATCACAATCACACAATCACAATCATACAATCACAATCATACAATCACAATCATACGATCACAATCAAAAGAAGACAATCATACAATTACTACTATACAATCACAATCATACAAAAGCAATCATACAATCACAATCATACGATGACAATCATACAATTACTACTATACAATCACAATCATACAAAAACAATCATACAATCACAACCATACAATCACAATCATACAATCACAATCATACAATCACAATCATACGATCACAATGATACGAAGACAATCATACAATTACTACTATACAATCACAATCATACAAAAACAATCATACAATCACAATCATACGATGACAATCATACAATTACTACTATACAATCACAATCATACAAAAACAATCATACAATCACAATCATACAATCACAATCATACAATCACAATCATACATTCACAATCATACAATCACAATCATACAATCACAAGCATACGATCACAATCATACAATCACAATCATGCAATTACGATCATACAATCACAATCATATCATCCCAATCACACAATCACAATCATACAATCACAATCATACAATCACAATCATACCATCCCAATCATACAATCACAATCATACAATCACAATCACACAATCGCAATCATACAATCACAATCATACAACAACAATGATACAATCACAGTCATACAATCACAATCATACAATCACAATCATACAATCACAATCATACAATCACAATCATACGATTACAATCATACGAAGACAATCATACAATTACTACTATACAATCACAATCATACAAAAACAATCATACAATCACAGTCATACAATCACAATCATACAATCACAATCATACATTCACAATCATACAATCACAATCATACAATCACAATCATACAATCACAATAATACAATCGCAATCATACAATCACAATCATACCATCCCAATCATACAATCACAATCATACAATCACAATCACACAATCGCAATCATACAATCACAATCATACAATCACAATCATGCAATTACAATCATACAATCACAATCATACAATCACAATCATACGATCACAATCATACGAAGACAATCATACAATTACTACTATACAATCACAACCATACAAAAGCAATCATACAATCACAATCATACGATGACAATCATACAATTACTACTATACAATCACAATCACACAAAAACAATCATACAATCACAATCATACAATCACAATCATACAATCACAATCATACATTCACAATCATACTATCACAATCATACAATCACAATCATACAATCACAATCATACAATCACAATAATACAATCACAATCATACAATCACAATCATACAATCACAATCATACCATCCCAATCATACAATCACAATCATACAATCAAATTCATACAATCACAATCACACAATCGCAATCATACAATCACAATCATACAAAAACAATGATACAATCACAATCATGCAATCACAATCATACAATCACAATCATACGATCACAATCATACGAAGACAATCATACAATTACTACTATACAATCACAATCATACAAAAACAATCATACAAACACAATCATACGATGACAATCATACAATTACTACTATACAATCACAATCATACAAAAACAATCATACAATCACAATCACACATTCAGAATCATACAATCACAGTCATACATTCACAATCATACAGTCACAATCATACAATCACAATCATACAATCACAATAATACAATCACAATCATGCAATCTCAATCATACAATCACAATCATACAATCACAATCACACAATCCCAATCATACTATCGCAATCATACAATCACAATCATACAATCACAATCATACTATCGCAATGATACAATAACAATCATACAACCACAATCATACGAAGACAATCATACAATTACTACTATACAATCACAATCATACGATCACAATCATACGAAGACAATCATACAATTACTACTATACAATCACAATCATACAAAAACAATCATACAATCACAATCATACAATCACAATCATACGATCACAACCATACGAAGACAATCATACAATTACTACTATACAATCACAGTCATACAAAAGCAATCATACAATCACAATCATACGATGGCAATCATACAATTACTACTATACAATCACAATCATACAAAAGCAATCATACAATCACAATCATACAATCACAATCATACAATCACAATCATACATTTACAATCATACAATCAGAATCATACAATCACAATCATACAATCTCAATAATACAATCACAATCATACAATCTCAATCATACAATCGCAATCATACAATCACAATCATGCAATCACAATCATACAATCACAATCATACAATCACAATCATACAATCACAATCATACAATCACAATCATACAATCACAATCATACAAAAACAATGATACAATCGCAATCATACAATTCAAATCATACAATCACATTCATACAATCACAATCATACAATCACAATCATACGATCACAATCATACAATTACTACTATACAATCACAATCATACGAAAACAATCATACAATCACAATCATACGATGACAATCATACAATTACTACTACACAATCACAATCATACAATCACAATCATACAATCACAATCATACAATCACAATCATACAATCACAATCATACGATCACAATCATACGAAGACAATCATACAATTACTACTATACAATCACAATCATACAAAAACAATCATACAGTCACAATCATACGATGACAATCATACAATTACTACTATACAATCACAATCATACAAAAACAATCATACAATCACAATCATACAATCACAATCATACAATCACAATCATACATTCACAATCATACAATCACAATCATACAATCACAAGCATACGATCACAATCATACAATCACAATCATGCAATTACGATCATACAATCACAATCATACAATCACAATCATACAATCACAATCATACCATCCCAATCATACAATCACAATCATACAATCACTATCACACAATCGCAATCATACAATCACAATCATACAACAACAATGATACAATCACAGTCATACAATCACAATCATACAATCACAATCATACAATCACAGTCATACAATCACAATCATACGATCACAATCATACGAAGACAATCATACAATTACTACTATACAATCACAATCATACAAAAACAATCATACAATCACAGTCATACAATCACAATCATACAATCACAATCATACATTCACAATCATACAATCACAATCATACAATCACAATCATACAATCACAATAATACAATCGCAATCATACAATCACAATCATACCATCCCAATCATACAATCACAATCATACAATCACAATCATACAATCACAATCACACAATCGCAATCATACAATCACAATCATACAATCACAATCATGCAATTACAATCATACGATCATAATCATACAAGAATAATCATACAATCACAATAATAGAACCATACTTATACAACCACAATAAAACGATAACAATCATACAATCACAATCATACAATCACAATCATACAATCACAATCATACAATCACAATCATACATTCACAATCATACAATCACAATCATACAATCACAATAATACAATCACAATCATACAATCTCAATCATACAATCGCAATCATACAGTCACAATCATACAATCACAATCATACAATCACAATCATACAAACACAATCATACAATCCCAATCATACTATCGCAATCATACAATCACAATCATACAATCACAATCATACAATCACAATCATACAATCACAATCATACTATCGCAATGATACAATCACAATCATACAACCACAATCATACGAAGACAATCATACAATTACTACTATACAATCACAATCATACAAAAACAATCATACAATCACAATCATACAATCACAATCATACAATCACAATCATACGATCACAATCATACGATCACAATCATACGAAGACAATCATACAATTACTACTATACAATCGCAATCATACAAAAACAATCATACAAACACAATCATACGATGACAATCATACAATTACTACTATACAATCACAATCATACAAAAGCAATCATACAATCACAATCATACGATGACAATCATACAATTACTACTATACAATCACAATCATACAAAAACAATCATACAATCACAATCATACAATCACAATCATACAATCACAATCATACAATCACAATCATACATTTACAATCATACAATCAGAATCATACAATCACAATCATACAATCTCAATAATACAATCACAATCATACAATCTCAATCATACAATCGCAATCATACAATCACAATCATGCAATCACAATCATACAATCACAATCATACAATCACAATCATACAATCACAATCATACAATCACAATCATACAATCACAATCATACGATCACAATCATACGAAGACAATCATACAATTACTACTATACAATCACAATCATACGAAAACAATCATACAATCACAATCATACGATGACAATCATACAATTACTACTATACAATCACAATCATACAAAAACAATCATACAATCACAATCATACAATCACAATCATACATTCACAATCATACAATCACAATCATACGAAGACAATCATACAATTACTACTATACAATCACAATCATACAAAAGCAATCATACAATCACAATCATACGATGCCAATCATACAATTACTACTATATAATCACAATCATACAAAAACAATCATACAATCACAATCATACAATCACAACCATACAATCACAATCATACAATCACAATCATACGATCACAATCATACGAAGACAATCATACAATTACTACTATACAGTTACAATCATACAAAAACAATCATACAATCACAATCATACGATCACAATCATACCATCCCAATCATACAATCACAATCATACAATCACAATCATACAATCACAATCACACAATCGCAATCATACAATCACAATCATACAAAAACAATGATACAATCACAATCATAAAATCACAATCATACAATCACAATCACACATTCACAATCATACAATCACAGTCATACATTCACAATCATACAATCACAATCATACAATCACAATCATACAATCACAATCATACTATCGCTATGATACAATCACAATCATACAACCACAATCATACGAAGACAATCATACAATTACTACTATACAATCACAATCATACAAAAACAATCATACAATCACAATCATACGATCACAATCATACGAAGACAATCATACAATTACTACTATACAATCACAATCATACAAAAACAATCATACAATCACAGTCATACAATCACAATCATACAATCACAATCATACATTCACAATCATACAATCACAATCATACAATCACAATCATACAATCACAATAATACAATCACAATCATACAATCTCAATCATACAATCCCAATCATACAATCACAATCATACAATCACTATCATACAATCACAATCATACAACCACAATCATACAATCACAATCATACTATCACAATCATACAATCACAATCATACAATCACAATCATACAAAAACAATCATACAATCAAAATCATACAATCACAATCATACAATCACAATCATGCAATCACAATCATACAATCACAATCATATGATCACAATCAAACAATCACAATGATACAATCACAATCATACAATCACAATCATACAATCACAATCATACAATCACAATCATACGATCACAATCAAAAGAAGACAATCATACAATTACTACTATACAATCACAATCATACAAAAGCAATCATACAATCACAATCATACGATGACTATCATACAATTACTACTATACAATCACAATCATACAAAAACAATCATACAATCACAACCATACAATCACAATCATACAATCACAATCATACAATCACAATCATACGATCACAATGATACGAAGACAATCATACAAAAACAATCATACAATCACAATCATACGATGACAATCATACAATTACTACTATACAATCACAATCATACAAAAACAATCATACAATCACAATCATACAATCACAATCATACAATCGCAATCATACATTCACAATCATACAATCACAATCATACAATCACAAGCATACGATCACAATCATACAATCACAATCATGCAATTACGATCATACAATCACAATCATATCATCCCAATCACACAATCACAATCATACAATCACAATCATACAATCACAATCATACCATCCCAATCATACAATCACAATCATACAATCACAATCACACAATCGCAATCATACAATCACAATCATACAACAACAATGATACAATCACAGTCATACAATCACAATCATACAATCACAATCATACAATCACAATCATACAATCACAATCATACGATCACAATCATACGAAGACAATCATACAATTACTACTATACAATCACAATCATACAAAAACAATCATACAATCACAGTCATACAATCACAATCATACAATCACAATCATACATTCACAATCATACAATCACAATCATACAATCCCAATCATACAATCACAATAATACAATCGCAATCATACAATCACAATCATACCATCCCAATCATACAATCACAATCATACAATCACAATCATACAATCACAATCACACAATCGCAATCATACAATCTCTATCATACAATCACAATCATGCAATTACAATCATACGATCATAATCATACAAGAATAATCATACAATCACAATAATAGAACCATAATTATACAACCACAATAAAACGATAACAATCATACAATCACAATCATACAATCACAATCATACCATACCCATCATACAATCACAATCATACAATCACAATCATACAATCACAATCATACAATCACAATCATACGATCACAATCATACGAAGACAATCATACAATTACTACTATACAATCACAATCATACAAAAGCAATCATACAATCACAATCATACGATGACAATCATACAATTACTACTATACAATCACAATCATACAAAAACAATCATACAATCACAATCATACAATCACAATCATACAATCACAATCATACATTCACAATCATACAATCACAATCATACAATCACAATCATACAATCACAATAATACAATCACAATCATACAGTCTCAATCATACAATCGCAATCATACAGTCACAATCATACAATCACAATCATACAATCACAATCATGCAATCACAATCATACAATCACAATCATACAATCACAATCATACAATCACAATCATACGATCACAATCATACGATCACAATCATACGAAGACAATCATACAATTACTACTATACAACCACAATCATACAAAAGCAATCATACAATCACAATCATACGATGACAATCATACAATTACTACTATACAATCACAATCATACAAAAACAATCATACAATCACAATCATACAATCACAATCATACAATCACAATCATACATTCACAATCATACAATCACAATCATACAATCACAATCATACAATCACAATAATACAATCACAATCATACAATCTCAATCATACAATCGCAATCATACAATCACAATTATACAATCACAATCATACAATCACAATCATACAAACACAGTCATACAATCACAATCATACTATCGCAATCATACAATCACAATCGTACAATCACAATCATACAATCACAATCATTCCATCACAATCATGCAATCACAATCGTACAATCGCAATCATACAATCACAATCATACAATCACAATCATGCAATCACAATCATACAATCACAATCATACAATCACAATCATACCATCCCAATCATACAATCACAATCATACAATCACAATCATACAATCACAATCACACAATCTCAATCATACAATCACAATCATACAAAAACAATGATACAATCACAATCATACAATCACAATCATACAATCACAATCATACAATCAGAATCATACAATCACAATCATACCATCCCAATCATACAATCACAATCATACAATCAAATTCATACAATCACAATCACACAATCGCAATCATACAATCACAATCATACAAAAACAATGATACAATCACAATCTTGCAATCACAATCATACAATCACAATCATACGATCACAATCATACGAAGACAATCATACAATTACTACTATACAATCACAATCATACAATCACAATCATACTATCGCAATGATACAATCACAATCATACATTCACAATCATACAATCACAATCATACGATCACAATCATACGAAGACAATCATACAATTACTACTATACAATCACAATCATACAAAAGCAATCATACAATCACAATCATACGATGACAATCATACAATTACTACTATACAATCACAATCATACAAAAACAATCATACAATCACAATCATACGATGACAATCATACAATTACTACTATACAATCACAATCATACAAAAACAATCATACAATCACAATCATACAATCACAATCATACAATCACAATCATACATTCACAATCATACAATCACAATCATACGATCACAATCATACGAAGACAATCATACAATTACTACTATACAATCACAATCATACAAAAGCAATCATACAATCACAATCATACGATGACAATCATACAATTACTAATATACAATCACAATCATACAAAAACAATCATACAATCACAATCATGCAATCACAATCATACAATCACAATCATAGAATCACAATCATACGATCACAATCATACGAAGACAATCATACAATTACTACTATACAATCACAATCATACAAAAGCAATCATACAATCACAATCATACGATGACAATCATACAATTACTAATATACAATCACAATCATACAAAAACAATCATACAATCACAATCATACAATCACAATCATACAATCACAATCATACATTCACAATCATACCATCCCAATCATACAATCACAATCATGCAATCACAATCATACATTCACAATCATACAATCACAATCATACAATCACAAGCATACGATCACAATCATACAATCACAATCATGCAATTACGATCATACAATCACAATCATATCATCCCAATCACACAATCACAATCATACAATCACTATTCATACAGTCACAATCATACCATCCCAATCATACAATCACAATCATACAATCACTATCACACAATCGCAATCATACAATCACAATCATACAACAACAATGATACAATCACAGTCATACAATCACAATCATACAATCACAATCATACAATCACAATCATACAATCACAATCATACGATCACAATCATACGAAGACAATCATACAATTACTACTATACAATCACAATCATACAAAAACAATCATACAATCACAGTCATACAATCACAATCATACAATCACAATCATACATTCACAATCATACAATCACAATCATACAATCACAATCATACAATCACAATAATACAATCGCAATCATACAATCACAATCATACCATCCCAATCATACAATCACAATCATACAATCACAATCATACAATCACAATCACACAATCGCAATCATACAATCACAATCATACAATCACAATCATACGATCACAATCATACGAAGACAATCATACAATTACTACTATACAATCACAATCATACAAAAGCAATCATACAATCACAATCATACGATGACAATCATACAATTACTACTATACAATCACAATCATACAAAAACAATCATACAATCACAATCATACAATCACAATCATACAATCACAATCATACATTCACAATCATACAATCACAATCATACAATCACAATCATACAATCACAATAATACAATCACAATCATACAATCTCAATCATACAATCGCAATCATACAGTCACAATCATACAATCACAATCATACAATCACAATCATACAAACACAATCATACAATCACAATCATACTATCGCAATCATACAATCACAATCGTACATTCACAATCATACAATCACAATCATACCATCCCAATCATACAATCACAATCATACAATCACAATCATACAATCACAATCACACAATCGCAATCATACAATCACAAACATACAATCACAATCATGCAATTACAATCATACGATCATAATCATACAAGAATAGTCATACAATCACAATAATAGAACCATAATTATACAACCACAATCAAACGATCACAATCATACAATCACAATCATACAATCACAATCATACAATCACAATCATACCATCCCAATCATACAATCACAATCATGCAATCACAATCATACAATCACAATCATAGAATCACAATCATACGATCACAATCATACGAAGACAATCATACAATTACTACTATACAATCACAATCATACAAAAGCAATCATACAATCACAATCATACGATGACAATCATACAATTACTAATATACAATCACAATCATACAAAAACAATCATACAATCACAATCATACAATCACAATCATACAATCACAAACATACATTCACAATCATACAATCACAATCATACAATCACAATCATACAATCACAATAATACAATCACAATCATACAATCTCAATCATACAATCGCAATCATACAATCACAATTATACAATCACAATCATACAATCACAATCATACAAACACAATCATACAATCACAATCATACTATCGCAAACATACAATCACAATCGTACAATCACAATCATACAATCACAATCATTCCATCACAATCATGCTATCACAATCATACAATCACAATCATACAATCACAATCATACAATCACAATCATGCAATCACAATCATACAATCACAATCATACAATCACAATCATACCATCCCAATCATACAATCACAATCATACAATCACAATCATACAATCACAATCACACAATCGCAATCATACAATCACAATCATACAAAAACAATGATACAATCACAATCATACAATCACAATCATACAATCACAATCATACAATCAGAATCATACAATCACAATCATACCATCCCAATCATACAATCACAATCATACAATCACAATCATACAATCACAATCACACAATCGCAATCATACAATCACAATCATACAAAAACAATGATACAATCAAAATCATGCAATCACAATCATACAATCACAATCATACGATCACAATCATACGAAGACAATCATACAATTACTACTATACAATCACAATCATACAAAAACAATGATACAATCACAATCATACAATCACAATCATACAATCACAATCATACAATCAGAATCATACAATCACAATCATACCATCCCAATCATACAATCACAATCATACAATCACAATCATACAATCACAATAATACAATCACAATCATGCAATCTCAATCATACAATCACAATCATACAATCACAATCACACAATCCCTATCATACAATCACAATAATACAATCGCAATCATACAATCACAATCATACCATCCCAATCATACAATCACAATCATACAATCACAATCATACAATCACAATCACACAATCGCAATCATACAATCACAATCATACAATCACAATCATGCAATTACAATCATACGATCATAATCATACAAGAATAATCATACAATCACAATAATAGAACCATAATTATACAACCACAATAAAACGATAACAATCATACAATCACAATCATACAATCACAATCATACAATCACAATCATACAATCACAATCATACAATCACAATCATACAATCACAATCATACAATCACAATCATACAATCACAATCATACCATACCCATCATACAATCACAATCATACAATCACAATCATACAATCACAATCATACGATCACAATCATACGAAGACAATCATACAATTACTACTATACAATCACAATCATACAAAAGCAATCATACAATCACAATCATACGATGACAATCATACAATTACTACTATACAATCACAATCATACAAAAACAATCATACAATCACAATCATACAATCACAATCATACAATCACAATCATACTATCGCAATCATACAATCACAATCGTACATTCACAATCATACAATCACAATCATACAATCACAATCATACAATCACAATCATACAATCACAATAATACAATCACAATCATACAATCTCAATCATACAATCACAATCATACAATCACAATCATACAAACACAATCATACAATAACAATCATACTATCGCAATCATACAATCACAATCGTACATTCACAATCATACAATCACAATCATACAATCACAATCATACAATCACAATCATACAATCACAATCATACAATCACAATAATACAATCACAATCATACAATCTCAATCATACAATCGCAATCATACAATCACAATTATACAATCACAATCATACAATCACAATCATACAAACACAATCATACAATCACAATCATACTATCGCAAACATACAATCACAATCGTACAATCACAATCATACAATCACAATCATTCCATCACAATCATGCAATCACAATCATACAATCACAATCATACAATCACAATCATACAATCACAATCATGCAATCACAATCATACAATCACAATCATACAATCACAATCATACCATCCCAATCATACAATCACAATCATACAATCACAATCATACAATCACAATCACACAATCGCAATCATACAATCACAATCATACAAAAACAATGATACAATCACAATCATACAATCACAATCATACAATCACAATCATACAATCAGAATCATACAATCACAATCATACCATCCCAATCATACAATCACAATCATACAATCACAATCATACAATCACAATCACACAATCGCAATCATACAATCACAATCATACAAAAACAATGATACAATCAAAATCATGCAATCACAATCATACAATCACAATCATACGATCACAATCATACGAAGACAGTCATACAATTACTACTATACAATCACAATCATACAAAAACAATCATGCAAACACAATCATACGATGACAATCATACAATTACAACTATACAATCACAATCATACAAAAACAATCATACAATCACAATCACACATTCACAATCATACAATCGCAGTCATACATTCACAATCATACAGTCACAATCATACAATCACTATCATACAATCACAATAATACAATCACAATCATGCAATCTCAATCATACAATCACAATCATACAATCACAATCACACAATCCCAATCATACTATCGCAATCATACAATCACAATCATACAATCACAATCATACTATCGCAATGATACAATCACAGTCATACAACCACAATCATACGAAGACAATCATACAATTACTACTATACAATCACAATCATACAGAAACAATCATACAATCACAATCATACGATGACAATCCTACAATTACTACTATACAATCACAATCACACAAAAACAATCATACAATCACAATCATACAATCACAATCATACAATCACAATCATACATTCACAATCATACAATCACAATCATACAATCACAATCATACAATCACAATAATACAATCACAATCATACAATCTCAATCATACAATCCCAATCATACAATCACAATCATACAATCACAATCATACAATCACAATAATACAATCACAATCGTACCATCTCAATCATACAATCACAATCATGCAATCTCAGTCATACAATCACAATCATACAATTACTACTATACAATCACAGTCATACAAAAACAATCATAGAATCACAATCATACAATCACTATCATACAGTCACAATGATACATTCACAATCATACAATCACAATCATGCAATCACCATCATACAATCACAATAATACAATCACATTCATACAATCGCAATCATACAATCGCAATCATACAATCCCAATCATACAATCACAATAATACAATCACAATCATGCAATCACAATCATACAATCACAATCATACGAAGACAATCATACAATTACTACTATACAATCACAATCATACAAAAGCAATCATACAATCACAATCATACGATGACAATCATACAATTACTACTATACAATCACAATCATACAAAAACAATCATACAATCACAATCATACAATCACAATCATACAATCACAATCATACATTCACAATCATACAATCACAATCATACAATCACAATCATACAATCACAATAATACAATCACAATCATACAATCTCAATCATACAATCGCAATCATACAGTCACAATCATACAATCACAATCATACAATCACAATCATGCAATCACAATCATACAATCACAATCATACAATCACAATCATACAATCACAATCATACGATCACAATCATACGAAGACAATCATACAATTACTACTATACAACCACAATCATACAAAAGCAATCATACAATCACAATCATACGATGACAATCATACAATTACTACTATACAATCACAATCATACAAAAACAATCATACAATCACAATCATACAATCACAATCATACAATCACAATCATACATTCACAATCATACAATCACAATCATACAATCACAATCATACAATCACAATAATACAATCACAATCATACAATCTCAATCATACAATCGCAATCATACAATCACAATTATACAATCACAATCATACAATCACAATCATACAAACACAATCATACAATCACAATCATACTATCGCAATCATACAATCACAATCGTACAATCACAATCATACAATCACAATCATTCCATCACAATCATGCAATCACAATCGTACAATCACAATCATACAATCACAATCATACAATCACAATCATGCAATCACAATCATACAATCACAATCATACAATCACAATCATACCATCCCAATCATACAATCACAATCATACAATAACAATCATACAATCACAATCACACAATCGCAATCATACAATCACAATCATACAAAAACAATGATACAATCACAATCATACAATCACAATCATACAATCACAATCATACAATCAGAATCATACAATCACAATCATACCATCCCAATCATACAATCACAATCATACAATCAAATTCATACAATCACAATCACACAATCGCAATCATACAATCACAATCATACAAAAACAATGATACAATCACAATCTTGCAATCACAATCATACAATCACAATCATACGATCACAATCATACGAAGACAATCATACAATTACTACTATACAATCACAATCATACAAAAACAATCATACAAACACAATCATACGATGACAATCATACAATTACTACTATACAATCACAATCATACAAAAACAATCATACAATCACAATCACACATTCAGAATCATACAATCACAGTCATACATTCACAATCATACAGTCACAATCATACAATCACAATCATACAATCACAATAATACAATCACAATCATGCAATCTCAATCATACAATCACAATCATACAATCACAATCACACAATCCCAATCATACTATCGCAATCATACAATCACAATCATACAATCACAATCATACTATCGCAATGATACAATCACAATCATACAACCACAATCATACGAAGACAATCATACAATTACTACTATACAATCACAATCATACAATCACAATCATACGATCACAATCATACGAAGACAATCATACAATTACTACTATACAATCACAATCATACAAAAACAATCATACAATCACAATCATACAATCACAATCATACGATCACAACCATACGAAGACAATCATACAATTACTACTATACAATCACAATCATACAAAAGCAATCATACAATCACAATCATACGATGACAATCATACAATTACTACTATACAATCACAATCATACAAAAACAATCATACAATCACAATCATACAATCACAATCATACAATCACAATCATACATTTACAATCATACAATCAGAATCATACAATCACAATCATACAATCTCAATAATACAATCACAATCATACAATCTCAATCATACAATCGCAATCATACAATCACAATCATGCAATCACAATCATACAATCACAATCATACAATCACAATCATGCAATCACAATCATACAATCACAATCATACAATCACAATCATACAATCACAATCATACAAAAACAATGATACAATCGCAATCATACAATTCAAATCATACAATCACATTCATACAATCACAATCATACAATCACAATCATACGATCACAATCATACGAAGACAATCATACAATTACTACTATACAATCACAATCATACGAAAACAATCATACAATCACAATCATACGATGACAATCATACAATTACTACTATACAATCACAATCATACAATCACAATCATACAATCACAATCATACAATCACAATCATACAATCACAATCATACCATCACAATCATACGAAGACAATCATACAATTACTACTATACAATCACAATCATACAAAAACAATCATACAATCACAATCATACGATGACAATCATACAATTACTACTATACAATCACAATCATACAAAAACAATCATACAATCACAATCATACAATCACAATCATACAATCACAATCATACATTCACAATCATACAATCACAATCATACAATCACAAGCATACGATCACAATCATACAATCACAATCATGCAATTACGATCATACAATCACAATCATATCATCCCAATCACACAATCACAATCATACAATCACAATCATACAGTCACAATCATACCATCCCAATCATACAATCACAATCATACAATCACAATCATACAATCACAATCACACAATCGCAATCATACAATCACAATCATACAATCACAATCATGCAATTACAATCATACGATCATAATCATACAAGAATAATCATACAATCACAATAATAGAACCATAATTATACAACCACAATAAAACGATAACAATCATACAATCACAATCATACAATCACAATCATACAATCACAATCATACAATCACAATCATACAATCACAATCATACAATCACAATCATACAATCACAATCATACAATCACAATCATACCATACCCATCATACAATCACAATCATACAATCACAATCATACAATCACAATCATACGATCACAATCATACGAAGACAATCATACAATTACTACTATACAATCACAATCATACAAAAGCAATCATACAATCACAATCATACGATGACAATCATACAATTACTACTATACAATCACAATCATACAAAAACAATCATACAATCACAATCATACAATCACAATCATACAATCACAATCATACATTCACAATCATACAATCACAATCATACAATCACAATCATACAATCACAATAATACAATCACAATCATACAATCTCAATCATACAATCGCAATCATACAGTCACAATCATACAATCACAATCATACAATCACAATCATACAAACACAATCATACAATCACAATCATACTATCGCAATCATACAATCACAATCGTACATTCACAATCATACAATCACAATCATACAATCGCAATCATACAGTCACAATCATACATACACAATCATACAATCGCAATCATACAATCTCAATCATACAATCACAATCATACAATCACAATCATACGATCACAATGATACGAAGACAATCATACAAAAACAATCATACAATCACAATCATACGATGACAATCATACAATTACTACTATACAATCACAATCATACAAAAACAATCATACAATCACAATCATACAATCACAATCATACAATCGCAATCATACATTCACAATCATACAATCACAATCATACAATCACAAGCATACGATCACAATCATACAATCACAATCATGCAATTACGATCATACAATCACAATCATATCATCCCAATCACACAATCACAATCATACAATCACAATCATACAATCACAATCATACCATCCCAATCATACAATCACAATCATACAATCACAATCACACAATCGCAATCATACAATCACAATCATACAACAACAATGATACAATCACAGTCATACAATCACAATCATACAATCACAATCATACAATCACAATCATACAATCACAATCATACGATCACAATCATACGAAGACAATCATACAATTACTACTATACAATCACAATCATACAAAAACAATCATACAATCACAGTCATACAATCACAATCATACAATCACAATCATACATTCACAATCATACAATCACAATCATACAATCCCAATCATACAATCACAATAATACAATCGCAATCATACAATCACAATCATACCATCCCAATCATACAATCACAATCATACAATCACAATCATACAATCACAATCACACAATCGCAATCATACAATCTCTATCATACAATCACAATCATGCAATTACAATCATACGATCATAATCATACAAGAATAATCATACAATCACAATAATAGAACCATAATTATACAACCACAATAAAACGATAACAATCATACAATCACAATCATACAATCACAATCATACCATACCCATCATACAATCACAATCATACAATCACAATCATACAATCACAATCATACAATCACAATCATACGATCACAATCATACGAAGACAATCATACAATTACTACTATACAATCACAATCATACAAAAGCAATCATACAATCACAATCATACGATGACAATCATACAATTACTACTATACAATCACAATCATACAAAAACAATCATACAATCACAATCATACAATCACAATCATACAATCACAATCATACATTCACAATCATACAATCACAATCATACAATCACAATCATACAATCACAATAATACAATCACAATCATACAGTCTCAATCATACAATCGCAATCATACAGTCACAATCATACAATCACAATCATACAATCACAATCATGCAATCACAATCATACAATCACAATCATACAATCACAATCATACAATCACAATCATACGATCACAATCATACGATCACAATCATACGAAGACAATCATACAATTACTACTATACAACCACAATCATACAAAAGCAATCATACAATCACAATCATACGATGACAATCATACAATTACTACTATACAATCACAATCATACAAAAACAATCATACAATCACAATCATACAATCACAATCATACAATCACAATCATACATTCACAATCATACAATCACAATCATACAATCACAATCATACAATCACAATAATACAATCACAATCATACAATCTCAATCATACAATCGCAATCATACAATCACAATTATACAATCACAATCATACAATCACAATCATACAAACACAGTCATACAATCACAATCATACTATCGCAATCATACAATCACAATCGTACAATCACAATCATACAATCACAATCATTCCATCACAATCATGCAATCACAATCGTACAATCGCAATCATACAATCACAATCATACAATCACAATCATGCAATCACAATCATACAATCACAATCATACAATCACAATCATACCATCCCAATCATACAATCACAATCATACAATCACAATCATACAATCACAATCACACAATCTCAATCATACAATCACAATCATACAAAAACAATGATACAATCACAATCATACAATCACAATCATACAATCACAATCATACAATCAGAATCATACAATCACAATCATACCATCCCAATCATACAATCACAATCATACAATCAAATTCATACAATCACAATCACACAATCGCAATCATACAATCACAATCATACAAAAACAATGATACAATCACAATCTTGCAATCACAATCATACAATCACAATCATACGATCACAATCATACGAAGACAATCATACAATTACTACTATACAATCACAATCATACAATCACAATCATACTATCGCAATGATACAATCACAATCATACATTCACAATCATACAATCACAATCATACGATCACAATCATACGAAGACAATCATACAATTACTACTATACAATCACAATCATACAAAAGCAATCATACAATCACAATCATACGATGACAATCATACAATTACTACTATACAATCACAATCATACAAAAACAATCATACAATCACAATCATACGATGACAATCATACAATTACTACTATACAATCACAATCATACAAAAACAATCATACAATCACAATCATACAATCACAATCATACAATCACAATCATACATTCACAATCATACAATCACAATCATACGATCACAATCATACGAAGACAATCATACAATTACTACTATACAATCACAATCATACAAAAGCAATCATACAATCACAATCATACGATGACAATCATACAATTACTAATATACAATCACAATCATACAAAAACAATCATACAATCACAATCATGCAATCACAATCATACAATCACAATCATAGAATCACAATCATACGATCACAATCATACGAAGACAATCATACAATTACTACTATACAATCACAATCATACAAAAGCAATCATACAATCACAATCATACGATGACAATCATACAATTACTAATATACAATCACAATCATACAAAAACAATCATACAATCACAATCATACAATCACAATCATACAATCACAATCATACATTCACAATCATACCATCCCAATCATACAATCACAATCATGCAATCACAATCATACATTCACAATCATACAATCACAATCATACAATCACAAGCATACGATCACAATCATACAATCACAATCATGCAATTACGATCATACAATCACAATCATATCATCCCAATCACACAATCACAATCATACAATCACAATCATACAGTCACAATCATACCATCCCAATCATACAATCACAATCATACAATCACTATCACACAATCGCAATCATACAATCACAATCATACAACAACAATGATACAATCACAGTCATACAATCACAATCATACAATCACAATCATACAATCACAATCATACAATCACAATCATACGATCACAATCATACGAAGACAATCATACAATTACTACTATACAATCACAATCATACAAAAACAATCATACAATCACAGTCATACAATCACAATCATACAATCACAATCATACATTCACAATCATACAATCACAATCATACAATCACAATCATACAATCACAATAATACAATCGCAATCATACAATCACAATCATACCATCCCAATCATACAATCACAATCATACAATCACAATCATACAATCACAATCACACAATCGCAATCATACAATCACAATCATACAATCACAATCATACGATCACAATCATACGAAGACAATCATACAATTACTACTATACAATCACAATCATACAAAAGCAATCATACAATCACAATCATACGATGACAATCATACAATTACTACTATACAATCACAATCATACAAAAACAATCATACAATCACAATCATACAATCACAATCATACAATCACAATCATACATTCACAATCATACAATCACAATCATACAATCACAATCATACAATCACAATAATACAATCACAATCATACAATCTCAATCATACAATCGCAATCATACAGTCACAATCATACAATCACAATCATACAATCACAATCATACAAACACAATCATACAATCACAATCATACTATCGCAATCATACAATCACAATCGTACATTCACAATCATACAATCACAATCATACCATCCCAATCATACAATCACAATCATACAATCACAATCATACAATCACAATCACACAATCGCAATCATACAATCACAAACATACAATCACAATCATGCAATTACAATCATACGATCATAATCATACAAGAATAGTCATACAATCACAATAATAGAACCATAATTATACAACCACAATCAAACGATCACAATCATACAATCACAATCATACAATCACAATCATACAATCACAATCATACCATCCCAATCATACAATCACAATCATGCAATCACAATCATACAATCACAATCATAGAATCACAATCATACGATCACAATCATACGAAGACAATCATACAATTACTACTATACAATCACAATCATACAAAAGCAATCATACAATCACAATCATACGATGACAATCATACAATTACTAATATACAATCACAATCATACAAAAACAATCATACAATCACAATCATACAATCACAATCATACAATCACAAACATACATTCACAATCATACAATCACAATCATACAATCACAATCATACAATCACAATAATACAATCACAATCATACAATCTCAATCATACAATCGCAATCATACAATCACAATTATACAATCACAATCATACAATCACAATCATACAAACACAATCATACAATCACAATCATACTATCGCAAACATACAATCACAATCGTACAATCACAATCATACAATCACAATCATTCCATCACAATCATGCTATCACAATCATACAATCACAATCATACAATCACAATCATACAATCACAATCATGCAATCACAATCATACAATCACAATCATACAATCACAATCATACCATCCCAATCATACAATCACAATCATACAATCACAATCATACAATCACAATCACACAATCGCAATCATACAATCACAATCATACAAAAACAATGATACAATCACAATCATACAATCACAATCATACAATCACAATCATACAATCAGAATCATACAATCACAATCATACCATCCCAATCATACAATCACAATCATACAATCACAATCATACAATCACAATCACACAATCGCAATCATACAATCACAATCATACAAAAACAATGATACAATCAAAATCATGCAATCACAATCATACAATCACAATCATACGATCACAATCATACGAAGACAATCATACAATTACTACTATACAATCACAATCATACAAAAACAATGATACAATCACAATCATACAATCACAATCATACAATCACAATCATACAATCAGAATCATACAATCACAATCATACCATCCCAATCATACAATCACAATCATACAATCACAATCATACAATCACAATAATACAATCACAATCATGCAATCTCAATCATACAATCACAATCATACAATCACAATCACACAATCCCTATCATACAATCACAATAATACAATCGCAATCATACAATCACAATCATACCATCCCAATCATACAATCACAATCATACAATCACAATCATACAATCACAATCACACAATCGCAATCATACAATCACAATCATACAATCACAATCATGCAATTACAATCATACGATCATAATCATACAAGAATAATCATACAATCACAATAATAGAACCATAATTATACAACCACAATAAAACGATAACAATCATACAATCACAATCATACAATCACAATCATACAATCACAATCATACAATCACAATCATACAATCACAATCATACAATCACAATCATACAATCACAATCATACAATCACAATCATACCATACCCATCATACAATCACAATCATACAATCACAATCATACAATCACAATCATACGATCACAATCATACGAAGACAATCATACAATTACTACTATACAATCACAATCATACAAAAGCAATCATACAATCACAATCATACGATGACAATCATACAATTACTACTATACAATCACAATCATACAAAAACAATCATACAATCACAATCATACAATCACAATCATACAATCACAATCATACTATCGCAATCATACAATCACAATCGTACATTCACAATCATACAATCACAATCATACAATCACAATCATACAATCACAATCATACAATCACAATAATACAATCACAATCATACAATCTCAATCATACAATCACAATCATACAATCACAATCATACAAACACAATCATACAATAACAATCATACTATCGCAATCATACAATCACAATCGTACATTCACAATCATACAATCACAATCATACAATCACAATCATACAATCACAATCATACAATCACAATCATACAATCACAATAATACAATCACAATCATACAATCTCAATCATACAATCGCAATCATACAATCACAATTATACAATCACAATCATACAATCACAATCATACAAACACAATCATACAATCACAATCATACTATCGCAAACATACAATCACAATCGTACAATCACAATCATACAATCACAATCATTCCATCACAATCATGCAATCACAATCATACAATCACAATCATACAATCACAATCATACAATCACAATCATGCAATCACAATCATACAATCACAATCATACAATCACAATCATACCATCCCAATCATACAATCACAATCATACAATCACAATCATACAATCACAATCACACAATCGCAATCATACAATCACAATCATACAAAAACAATGATACAATCACAATCATACAATCACAATCATACAATCACAATCATACAATCAGAATCATACAATCACAATCATACCATCCCAATCATACAATCACAATCATACAATCACAATCATACAATCACAATCACACAATCGCAATCATACAATCACAATCATACAAAAACAATGATACAATCAAAATCATGCAATCACAATCATACAATCACAATCATACGATCACAATCATACGAAGACAGTCATACAATTACTACTATACAATCACAATCATACAAAAACAATCATGCAAACACAATCATACGATGACAATCATACAATTACAACTATACAATCACAATCATACAAAAACAATCATACAATCACAATCACACATTCACAATCATACAATCGCAGTCATACATTCACAATCATACAGTCACAATCATACAATCACTATCATACAATCACAATAATACAATCACAATCATGCAATCTCAATCATACAATCACAATCATACAATCACAATCACACAATCCCAATCATACTATCGCAATCATACAATCACAATCATACAATCACAATCATACTATCGCAATGATACAATCACAGTCATACAACCACAATCATACGAAGACAATCATACAATTACTACTATACAATCACAATCATACAGAAACAATCATACAATCACAATCATACGATGACAATCCTACAATTACTACTATACAATCACAATCACACAAAAACAATCATACAATCACAATCATACAATCACAATCATACAATCACAATCATACATTCACAATCATACAATCACAATCATACAATCACAATCATACAATCACAATAATACAATCACAATCATACAATCTCAATCATACAATCCCAATCATACAATCACAATCATACAATCACAATCATACAATCACAATAATACAATCACAATCGTACCATCTCAATCATACAATCACAATCATGCAATCTCAGTCATACAATCACAATCATACAATTACTACTATACAATCACAGTCATACAAAAACAATCATAGAATCACAATCATACAATCACTATCATACAGTCACAATGATACATTCACAATCATACAATCACAATCATGCAATCACCATCATACAATCACAATAATACAATCACATTCATACAATCGCAATCATACAATCGCAATCATACAATCCCAATCATACAATCACAATAATACAATCACAATCATGCAATCACAATCATACAATCACAATCATACGAAGACAATCATACAATTACTACTATACAATCACAATCATACAAAAGCAATCATACAATCACAATCATACGATGACAATCATACAATTACTACTATACAATCACAATCATACAAAAACAATCATACAATCACAATCATACAATCACAATCATACAATCACAATCATACATTCACAATCATACAATCACAATCATACAATCACAATCATACAATCACAATAATACAATCACAATCATACAATCTCAATCATACAATCGCAATCATACAGTCACAATCATACAATCACAATCATACAATCACAATCATGCAATCACAATCATACAATCACAATCATACAATCACAATCATACAATCACAATCATACGATCACAATCATACGAAGACAATCATACAATTACTACTATACAACCACAATCATACAAAAGCAATCATACAATCACAATCATACGATGACAATCATACAATTACTACTATACAATCACAATCATACAAAAACAATCATACAATCACAATCATACAATCACAATCATACAATCACAATCATACATTCACAATCATACAATCACAATCATACAATCACAATCATACAATCACAATAATACAATCACAATCATACAATCTCAATCATACAATCGCAATCATACAATCACAATTATACAATCACAATCATACAATCACAATCATACAAACACAATCATACAATCACAATCATACTATCGCAATCATACAATCACAATCGTACAATCACAATCATACAATCACAATCATTCCATCACAATCATGCAATCACAATCGTACAATCACAATCATACAATCACAATCATACAATCACAATCATGCAATCACAATCATACAATCACAATCATACAATCACAATCATACCATCCCAATCATACAATCACAATCATACAATAACAATCATACAATCACAATCACACAATCGCAATCATACAATCACAATCATACAAAAACAATGATACAATCACAATCATACAATCACAATCATACAATCACAATCATACAATCAGAATCATACAATCACAATCATACCATCCCAATCATACAATCACAATCATACAATCAAATTCATACAATCACAATCACACAATCGCAATCATACAATCACAATCATACAAAAACAATGATACAATCACAATCTTGCAATCACAATCATACAATCACAATCATACGATCACAATCATACGAAGACAATCATACAATTACTACTATACAATCACAATCATACAAAAACAATCATACAAACACAATCATACGATGACAATCATACAATTACTACTATACAATCACAATCATACAAAAACAATCATACAATCACAATCACACATTCAGAATCATACAATCACAGTCATACATTCACAATCATACAGTCACAATCATACAATCACAATCATACAATCACAATAATACAATCACAATCATGCAATCTCAATCATACAATCACAATCATACAATCACAATCACACAATCCCAATCATACTATCGCAATCATACAATCACAATCATACAATCACAATCATACTATCGCAATGATACAATCACAATCATACAACCACAATCATACGAAGACAATCATACAATTACTACTATACAATCACAATCATACAATCACAATCATACGATCACAATCATACGAAGACAATCATACAATTACTACTATACAATCACAATCATACAAAAACAATCATACAATCACAATCATACAATCACAATCATACGATCACAACCATACGAAGACAATCATACAATTACTACTATACAATCACAATCATACAAAAGCAATCATACAATCACAATCATACGATGACAATCATACAATTACTACTATACAATCACAATCATACAAAAACAATCATACAATCACAATCATACAATCACAATCATACAATCACAATCATACATTTACAATCATACAATCAGAATCATACAATCACAATCATACAATCTCAATAATACAATCACAATCATTCAATCTCAATCATACAATCGCAATCATACAATCACAATCATGCAATCACAATCATACAATCACAATCATACAATCACAATCATGCAATCACAATCATACAATCACAATCATACAATCACAATCATACAATCACAATCATACAAAAACAATGATACAATCGCAATCATACAATTCAAATCATACAATCACATTCATACAATCACAATCATACAATCACAATCATACGATCACAATCATACGAAGACAATCATACAATTACTACTATACAATCACAATCATACGAAAACAATCATACAATCACAATCATACGATGACAATCATACAATTACTACTATACAATCACAATCATACAATCACAATCATACAATCACAATCATACAATCACAATCATACAATCACAATCATACCATCACAATCATACGAAGACAATCATACAATTACTACTATACAATCACAATCATACAAAAACAATCATACAATCACAATCATACGATGACAATCATACAATTACTACTATACAATCACAATCATACAAAAACAATCATACAATCACAATCATACAATCACAATCATACAATCACAATCATACATTCACAATCATACAATCACAATCATACAATCACAAGCATACGATCACAATCATACAATCACAATCATGCAATTACGATCATACAATCACAATCATATCATCCCAATCACACAATCACAATCATACAATCACAATCATACAGTCACAATCATACCATCCCAATCATACAATCACAATCATACAATCACTATCACACAATCGCAATCATACAATCACAATCATACAACAACAATGATACAATCACAGTCATACAATCACAATCATAAAATCACAATCATACAATCACAATCATACAATCACAATCATACGATCACAATCATACGAAGACAATCATACAATTACTACTATACAATCACAATCATACAAAAACAATCATACAATCACAGTCATACAATCACAATCATACAATCACAATCATACATTCACAATCATACAATCACAATCATACAATCACAATCATACAATCACAATAATACAATCGCAATCATACAATCACAATCATACCATCCCAATCATACAATCACAATCATACAATCACAATCATACAATCACAATCACACAATCGCAATCATACAATCACAATCATACAATCACAATCATGCAATTACAATCATACGATCATAATCATACAAGAATAATCATACAATCACAATAATAGAACCATAATTATACAACCACAATAAAACGATAACAATCATACAATCACAATCATACAATCACAATCATACAATCACAATCATACAATCACAAGCATACGATCACAATCATACAATCACAATCATGCAATTACGATCATACAATCACAATCATATCATCCCAATCACACAATCACAATCATACAATCACAATCATACAGTCACAATCATACCATCCCAATCATACAATCACAATCATACAATCACTATCACACAATCGCAATCATACAATCACAATCATACAACAACAATGATACAATCACAGTCATACAATCACAATCATAAAATCACAATCATACAATCAGAATCATACAATCACAATCATACGATCACAATCATACGAAGACAATCATACAATTACTACTATACAATCACAATCATACAAAAACAATCATACAATCACAGTCATACAATCACAATCATACAATCACAATCATACATTCACAATCATACAATCACAATCATACAATCACAATCATACAATCACAATAATACAATCGCAATCATACAATCACAATCATACCATCCCAATCATACAATCACAATCATACAATCACAATCATACAATCACAATCACACAATCGCAATCATACAATCACAATCATACAATCACAATCATGCAATTACAATCATACGATCATAATCATACAAGAATAATCATACAATCACAATAATAGAACCATAATTATACAACCACAATAAAACGATAACAATCATACAATCACAATCATACAATCACAATCATACAATCACAATCATACAATCACAATCATACAATCACAATCATACAATCACAATCATACAATCACAATCATACAATCACAATCATACCATACCCATCATACAATCACAATCATACAATCACAATCATACAATCACAATCATACGATCACAATCATACGAAGACAATCATACAATTACTACTATACAATCACAATCATACAAAAGCAATCATACAATCACAATCATACGATGACAATCATACAATTACTACTATACAATCACAATCATACAAAAACAATCATACAATCACAATCATACAATCACAATCATACAATCACAATCATACATTCACAATCATACAATCACAATCATACAATCACAATCATACAATCACAATAATACAATCACAATCATACAATCTCAATCATACAATCGCAATCATACAGTCACAATCATACAATCACAATCATACAATCACAATCATACAAACACAATCATACAATCACAATCATACTATCGCAATCATACAATCACAATCGTACATTCACAATCATACAATCACAATCATACAATCGCAATCATACAGTCACAATCATACATACACAATCATACAATCGCAATCATACAATCTCAATCATACAATCACAATCATACAATCACAATCATACCATCCCAATCATGCAATCACAATCATACAATCACAATCATACAATCACAATCACACAATCGCAATCATACAATCACAAGCATACAATCACAATCATGCAATTACAATCATACGATCATAATCATACAAGAATAGTCATACAATCACAATAATAGAACCATAATTATACAACCACAATCAAACGATCACAATCATACAATCACAATCATACAATCACAATCATACAATCACAATCATACCATCCCAATCATACAATCACAATCATGCAATCACAATCATACAATCACAATCATAGAATCACAATCATACGATCACAATCATACGAAGACAATCATACAATTACTACTATACAATCACAATCATACAAAAGCAATCATACAATCACAATCATACGATGACAATCATACAATTACTAATATACAATCACAATCATACAAAAACAATCATACAATCACAATCATACAATCACAATCATACAATCACAATCATACATTCACAATCATACAATCACAATCATACAATCACAATCATACAATCACAATAATACAATCACAATCATACAATCTCAATCATACAATCGCAATCATACAATCACAATCATACAATCAGAATCATTCCATCACAATCATGCAATCACAATCATACAATCACAATCATACAATCACAATCATACAATCACAATCATGCAATCACAATCATACAATCACAATCATACAATCACAATCATACAATCACAATCATGCAATCACAATCATACAATCACAATCATACAATCACAATCATACCATCCCAATCATACAATCACAATCATACAATCACAATCATACAATCACAATCACACAATCGCAATCATACAATCACAATCATACAAAAACAATGATACAATCACAATCATACAATCACAATCATACAATCACAATCATACAATCAGAATCATACAATCACAATCATACCATCCCAATCATACAATCACAATCATACAATCACAATCATACAATCACAATCACACAATCGCAATCATACAATCACAATCATACAAAAACAATGATACAATCACAATCATGCAATCACAATCATACAATCACAATCATACGATCACAATCATACGAAGACAATCATACAATTACTACTATACAATCACAATCATACAAAAACAATCATGCAAACACAATCATACGATGACAATCATACAATTACAACTATACAATCACAATCATACAAAAACAATCATACAATCACAATCACACATTCACAATCATACAATCACAGTCATACATTCACAATCATACAGTCACAATCATACAATCACAATCATACAATCACAATAATACAATCACAATAATACAATCACAATCATGCAATCTCAATCATACAATCACAATCATACAATCACAATCACACAATCCCAATCATACTATCGCAATCATACAATCACAATCATACAATCACAATCATACTATCGCAATGATACAATCACAATCATACAACCACAATCATACGAAGACAATCATACAATTACTACTATACAATCACAATCATACAGAAACAATCATACAATCACAATCATACGATGACAATCCTACAATTACTACTATACAATCACAATCACACAAAAACAATCATACAATCACAATCATACAATCACAATCACACAAAAACAATCATACAATCACAATCATACAATCACAATCATACAATCACAATCATACATTCACAATCATACAATCACAATCATGCAATCACCATCATACAATCACAATAATACAATCACATTCATACAATCGCAATCATACAATCGCAATCATACAATCCCAATCATACAATCACAATCATGCAATTACAATCATACGATCATAATCATACAAGAATAGTCATACAATCACAATAATAGAACCATAATTATACAACCACAATCAAACGATCACAATCATACAATCACAATCATACAATCACAATCATACAATCACAATCATACCATCCCAATCATACAATCACAATCATGCAATCACAATCATACAATCACAATCATAGAATCACAATCATACGATCACAATCATACGAAGACAATCATACAATTACTACTATACAATCACAATCATACAAAAGCAATCATACAATCACAATCATACGATGACAATCATACAATTACTAATATACAATCACAATCATACAAAAACAATCATACAATCACAATCATACAATCACAATCATACAATCACAATCATACATTCACAATCATACAATCACAATCATACAATCACAATCATACAATCACAATAATACAATCACAATCATACAATCTCAATCATACAATCGCAATCATACAATCACAATCATACAATCAGAATCATTCCATCACAATCATGCAATCACAATCATACAATCACAATCATACAATCACAATCATACAATCACAATCATGCAATCACAATCATACAATCACAATCATACAATCACAATCATACAATCACAATCATGCAATCACAATCATACAATCACAATCATACAATCACAATCATACCATCCCAATCATACAATCACAATCATACAATCACAATCATACAATCACAATCACACAATCGCAATCATACAATCACAATCATACAAAAACAATGATACAATCACAATCATACAATCACAATCATACAATCACAATCATACAATCAGAATCATACAATCACAATCATACCATCCCAATCATACAATCACAATCATACAATCACAATCATACAATCACAATCACACAATCGCAATCATACAATCACAATCATACAAAAACAATGATACAATCACAATCATGCAATCACAATCATACAATCACAATCATACGATCACAATCATACGAAGACAATCATACAATTACTACTATACAATCACAATCATACAAAAACAATCATGCAAACACAATCATACGATGACAATCATACAATTACAACTATACAATCACAATCATACAAAAACAATCATACAATCACAATCACACATTCACAATCATACAATCACAGTCATACATTCACAATCATACAGTCACAATCATACAATCACAATCATACAATCACAATAATACAATCACAATAATACAATCACAATCATGCAATCTCAATCATACAATCACAATCATACAATCACAATCACACAATCCCAATCATACTATCGCAATCATACAATCACAATCATACAATCACAATCATACTATCGCAATGATACAATCACAATCATACAACCACAATCATACGAAGACAATCATACAATTACTACTATACAATCACAATCATACAGAAACAATCATACAATCACAATCATACGATGACAATCCTACAATTACTACTATACAATCACAATCACACAAAAACAATCATACAATCACAATCATACAATCACAATCACACAAAAACAATCATACAATCACAATCATACAATCACAATCATACAATCACAATCATACATTCACAATCATACAATCACAATCATGCAATCACCATCATACAATCACAATAATACAATCACATTCATACAATCGCAATCATACAATCGCAATCATACAATCCCAATCATACAATCACAATAATACAATCACAATCATACAAACACAATCATACAATCACAATCATACTATCGCAAACATACAATCACAATCGTACAATCACAATCATACAATCACAATCATTCAATCACAATCATGCAATCACAATCATACAATCACAATCATACAATCACAATCATACAATCACAATCATGCAATCACAATCATACAATCACAATCATACAATCACAATCATACAATCACAATCATACAATCTCAATCATACAATCCCAAACATACAATCACAATCATACAATCAGTATCATACAATCACAATCATACAACCACAATCATACAATCACAATCATACTATCACAATCATACAATCACAATCATACAATCACAATCATACAATCACAATCATACAATCACATTCATACAAAAACAATCATACAATCAAAATCATACAATCACAATCATACAATCACAATCATGCAATCACAATCATACAATCACAATCATATGATCACAATAAAACAATCACAATGATACAATCACAATCATACAATCACAGTCATACAATCACAATCATACTATCGCAATCATACAATCACAATCATACAATCACAATAATACAATCACAATCATACAATCTCAATCATACAATCGCAATCATACAATCACAATTATACAATCACAATCATACAATCACAATCATACAAACACAATCATACAATCACAATCATACTATCGCAAACATACAATCACAATCGTACAATCACAATCATACAATCACAATCATTCCATCACAATCATGCAATCACAATCATACAATCACAATCATACAATCACAATCATACAATCACAATCATGCAATCACAATCATACAATCACAATCATACAATCACAATCATACCATCCCAATCATACAATCACAATCATACAATCACAATCATACAATCACAATCACACAATCGCAATCATACAATCACAATCATACAAAAACAATGATACAATCACAATCATACAATCACAATCATACGATCACAATCATACGAAGACAATCATACAATTACTACTATACAATCACAATCATACAAAAACAATCATGCAAACACAATCATACGATGACAATCATACAATTACAACTATACAATCACAATCATACAAAAACAATCATACAATCACAATCATACCATCCCAATCATACAATCACAATCATACAATCACAATCATACAATCACAATCACACAATCGCAATCATACAATCACAATCATACAAAAACAATGATACAATCACAATCATACAATCACAATCATACAATCACAATCATACAATCACAATCATCCAATCAGAATCATACAATCACAATCATACCATCCCAATCATACAATCACAATCATACAATCACAATCATACAATCACAATCACACAATCGCAATCATACAATCACAATCATACAAAAACAATGATACAATCACAATCATGCAATCACAATCATACAATCACAATCATACGATCACAATCATACGAAGACAATCATACAATTGCTACTATACAATCACAATCATACAAAAACAATCATGCAAACACAATCATACGATGACAATCATACAATTACAACTATACAATCACAATCATACAAAAACAATCATACAATCACAATCACACATTCACAATCATACAATCACAGTCATACATTCACAATCATACAGTCACAATCATACAATCACAATCATACAATCACAATAATACAATCACAATCATGCAATCTCAATCATACAATCACAATCATACAATCACAATCACACAATCCCAATCATACTATCGCAATCATACAATCACAATCATACAATCACAATCATACTATCGCAATGATACAATCACAATCATACAACCACAATCATACGAAGACAATCATATAATTACTACTATACAATCACAATCATACAGAAACAATCATACAATCACAATCATACGATGACAATCCTACAATTACTACTATACAATCACAATCACACAAAAACAATCATACAATCACAATCATACAATCACAATCATACAATCACAATCATACATTCACAATCATACAATCACAATCATACAATCACAATCATACAATCACAATAATACAATCACAATCATACAATCTCAATCATACAATCCCAATCATACAATCACAATCATACAATCACAATCATACAATCACAATAATACAATCACAATCATACAATCTCAATCATACAATCACAATCATGCAATCTCAGTCATACAATCACAATCATACAATTACTACTATACAATCACAGTCATACAAAAACAATCATAGAATCACAATCATACAATCACTATCATACAGTCACAATGATACATTCACAATGATACATTCACAATCATACAATCACAATCATACAATCACCATCATACAATCACAATAATACAATCACATCCATACAATCGCAATCATACAATCGCAATCATACAATCCCAATCATACAATCACAATAATACAATCACAATCATACAAACACAATCATACAATCACAATCATACTATCGCAAACATACAATCACAATCGTACAATCACAATCATACAATCACAATCATTCAATCACAATCATGCAATCACAATCATACAATCACAATCATACAATCACAATCATACAATCACAATCATACAATCACAATCATACAATCACAATCATACAAAAACAATGATACAGTCACAATCATGCAATCACAATCATACAATCACAATCATACGATCACAATCATACGAAGACAATCATACAATTACTACTATACAATCGCAATCATACAAAAACAATCATACAAACACAATCATACGATGACAATCATACAATTACTACTATACAATCACAATCATACAAAAACAATCAAACAATCACAATCACACATTCACAATCATACAATCACAATCATACAATCACAATAATACAATCACAATCATACAATCTCAATCATACAATCCCAAACATACAATCACAATCATACAATCACTATCATACAATCACAATCATACAACCACAATCATACAATCACAATCATACTATCACAATCATACAATCACAATCATACAATCACAATCATACAATCACAATCATACAATCACAATCATACAAAAACAATCATACAATCAAAATCATACAATCACAATCATACAATCACAATCATGCAATCACAATCATACAATCACAATCATATGATCACAATAAAACAATCACAATGATACAATCACAATCATACAATCACAGTCATACAATCACAATCATACTATCGCAATCATACAATCACAATCATACAATCACAATAATACAATCACAATCATACAATCTCAATCATACAATCACAATCATGCAATCTCAATCATACGATGACAATCATACAATTACTACTATACAATCACAATCATACAAAAACAATCATACAATCACAATCATACAATTACAATCATACAATCACAATCATACATTTACAATCATACAATCAGAGTCATACAATCACAATCATACAATCTCAATAATACTATCACAATCATACAATCTCAATCATACAATCGCAATCATACAATCACAATCATGCAATCACAATCATACAATCACAATCATACAATCACAATCATACAATCACAATCATACAATCACAATCATACGATCACAATCATACGAAGACAATCATACAATTACTACTATACAATCACAATCATACGAAAACAATCATACAATCACAATCATACGATGACAATCATACAATTACTACTATACAATCACAATCATACAAAAACAATCATACAATCACAATCATACAATCACAATCATACAATCACAATCATACATTCACAATCATACAATCACAATCATACCAAGACAATCATACAATTACTACTATACAATCACAATCATACAAAAGCAATCATACAATCACAATCATACGATGACAATCATACAATTACTACTATATAATCACAATCATACAAAAACAATCATACAATCACAATCATACAATCACAATCATACAATCACAATCATACAATCACAATCATACGATCACAATCATACGAAGACAATCATACAATTACTACTATACAATTACAATCATACAAAAACAATCATACAATCACAATCATACGATGACAATCATACAATTACTACTATACAATCACAATCATACAAAAACAATCATACAATCACAATCTTACAATCACAATCATACAATCACAATCATACATTCACAATCATACAATCACAATCATACAATCACAATCATACTATCGCAATCATTCAATCACAATCATACAATCACAATCATTCAATCACAATCATGCAATCACAATCATACAATCACAATCATACAATCGCAATCATACAATCACAATCATACATTCACAATCATACAATCACAATCATACAATCACAATCATACAATCACAATAATACAATCACAATCATACAATCTCAATCATACAATCCCAATCATACAATCACAATCATACAATCACAATCATACAATCACAATCACACAATCGCAATCATACAATCACAATCATACAAAAACAATGATACAATCACAATCATGCAATCACAATCATACAATCACAATCATACGATCACAATCATACGAAGACAATCATACAATTACTACTATACAATCACAATCATACAAAAACAATCATGCAAACACAATCATACGATGACAATCATACAATTACAACTATACAATCACAATCATACAAAAACAATCATACAATCACAATCACACATTCACAATCATACAATCACAGTCATACATTCACAATCATACAGTCACAATCATACAATCACAATCATACAATCACAATAATACAATCACAATCATGCAATCTCAATCATACAATCACAATCATACAATCACAATCACACAATCCCAATCATACTATCGCAATCATACAATCACAATCATACAATCACAATCATACTATCGCAATGATACAATCACAATCATACAACCACAATCATACGAAGACAATCATACAATTACTACTATACAATCACAATCATACAGAAACAATCATACAATCACAATCATACGATGACAATCCTACAATTACTACTATACAATCACAACCACACAAAAACAATCATACAATCACAATCATACAATCACAATCATACAGTCACAATCATACATTCACAATCATACAATCACAATCATACAATCACAATCATACAATCACAATAATACAATCACAATCATACAATCTCAATCATACAATCCCAATCATACAATCACAATCATACAATCACAATCATACAATCACAATAATACAATCACAATCATACAATCACAATCATACAATCACAATCATACAAAAACAATCATACAATCAAAATCATACAATCACAATCATACAATCACAATCATGCAATCACAATCATACAATCACAATCATATGATCACAATAAAACAATCACAATGATACAATCACAATCATACAATCACAGTCATACAATCACAATCATACTATCGCAATCATACAATCACAATCATACAATCACAATAATACAATCACAATCATACAATCTCAATCATACAATCACAATCATGCAATCTCTATCATACGATGACAATCATACAATTACTACTATACAATCACAATCATACAAAAACAATCATACAATCACAATCATACAATTACAATCATACAATCACAATCATACATTTACAATCATACAATCAGAATCATACAATCACAATCATACAATCTCAATAATACTATCACAATCATACAATCTCAATCATACAATCGCAATCATACAATCACAATCATGCAATCACAATCATACAATCACAATCATACAATCACAATCATACAATCACAATCATACAATCACAATCATACAATCACAATCATACAAAAACAATGATACAATCGCAATCATACAATTCAAATCATACAATCACAATCATACAATCACAATCATACAATCACAATCATACGATCACAATCATACGAAGACAATCATACAATTACTACTATACAATCACAATCATACGAAAACAATCATACAATCACAATCATACGATGACAATCATACAATTACTACTATACAATCACAATCATACAAAAACAATCATACAATCACAATCATACAATCACAATCATACAATCACAATCATACATTCACAATCATACAATCACAATCATACCAAGACAATCATACAATTACTACTATACAATCACAATCATACAAAAGCAATCATACAATCACAATCATACGATGACAATCATACAATTACTACTATATAATCACAATCATACAAAAACAATCATACAATCACAATCATACAATCACAATCATACAATCACAATCATACAATCACAATCATACAATCTCAATCATACGATCACAATCATACGAAGACAATCATACAATTACTACTATACAATTACAATCATACAAAAACAATCATACAATCACAATCATACGATGACAATCATACAATTACTACTATACAATCACAATCATACAAAAACAATCATACAATCACAATCTTACAATCACAATCATACAATCACAATCATACATTCACAATCATACAATCACAATCATACAATCACAATCATACTATCGCAATCATTCAATCACAATCGTACAATCACAATCATACAATCACAATCATTCAATCACAATCATGCAATCACAATCATACAATCACAATCATACAATCACAATCATACAATCACAATCATACATTCACGATCATACAATCACAATCATACAATCACAATCACACAATCACAATCATACCATCACAATAATACAATCACAATCATACAATCTCAATCATACAATCCCAATCATACAATCACAATCATACAATCACTATCATACAATCACAATCATACAATCGCAATCATACAATCACAATCATACAATCACAATCATACAATCACAATCATACAAATACAATCATACAATCACAATCATACTATCGCAATCATACAATCACAACCGTACAATCACAATCATACAATCACAATCATTCAATCACAATCATGCAATCACAATCATACAATCACAATCATACAAAAACAATCATACAATCAAAATCATACAATCACAATCATACAATCACAATCATGCAATCACAATCATACAATCACAATCATATGATCACAATCAAACAATCACAATGATACAATCACAATCATACAATCACAATCATACAATCACAATCATACGATCACAATCATACGAAGACAATCATACAATTACTACTATACAATCACAATCATACAATCACAATCATACGATGACAATCATACAATTACTACTATACAATCACAATCATACAAAAACAATCATACAATCACAATCATACAATCACAATCATACAATCACAATCATACATTCACAATCATACAATCACAATCATACAATCACAATCATGCAATCACAATAATACAATCACAATCATACAATCTCAATCATACAATCGCAATCATACAATCACAATCATACAATCACAATCATACAATCACAATCGTACAAACACAATCATACAATCACAATCATACTATCGCAATCATACAATCACAATCGTACAATCACAATCATACAATCACAATCATACAATCACAATCATACAAAAACAATGATACAATCGCAATCATACAATTCAAATCATACAATCACAATCATACAATCACAATCATACAATCACAATCATACGATCACAATCATACGAAGACAATCATACAATTACTACTGTACAATCACAATCATACGAAAACAATCATACAATCACAATCATACGATGACAATCATACAATTACTACTATACAATCACAATCATACAAAAACCATCATACAATCACAATCATACAATCACAATCATACAATCACAATCATACATTCACAATCATACAATCACAATCATACGAAGACAATCATACAATTACTACTATACAATCACAATCATACAAAAGCAATCATACAATCACAATCATACGATGACAATCATACAATTACTACTATATAATCACAATCATACAAAAACAATCATACAATCACAATCATACGATGACAATCATACAATTACTACTATACAATCACAATCATACAAAAACAATCATACAATCACAATCATACAATCACAATCATACAATCACAATCATACATTCACAATCATACAATCACAATCATACAATCACAATCATACAATCACAATCATACTATCGCAATCATTCAATCACAATCGTACAATCACAATCATACAATCACAATCATTCAATCACAATCATGCAATCACAATCATACAATCACAATCATACAATCACAATCATACAATCACAATCATACACTCACAATCATACAATCACAATCATACAATCACAATCATACAATCACAATCATACTATCGCAATCATTCAATCACAATCATACAATCACAATCATACAATCACAATCATACAATCACAATCATACGATCACAATCATACGAAGACAATCATACAATTACTACTATACAATTACAATCATACAAAAACAATCATACAATCACAATCATACGATGACAATCATACAATTACTACTATACAATCACAATCATACAAAAACAATCATACAATCACAATCTTACAATCACAATCATACAATCACAATCATACATTCACAATCATACAATCACAATCATACAATCACAATCATACTATCGCAATCATTCAATCACAATCATACAATCACAATCATTCAATCACAATCATGCAATCACAATCATACAATCACAATCATACAATCGCAATCATACAATCACAATCATACATTCACAATCATACAATCACAATCATACAATCACAATCATACAATCACAATAATACAATCACAATCATACAATCTCAATCATACAATCCCAATCATACAATCACAATCATACAATCACAATCATACAATCACAATCACACAATCGCAATCATACAATCACAATCATACAAAAACAATGATACAATCACAATCATGCAATCACAATCATACAATCACAATCATACGATCACAATCATACGAAGACAATCATACAATTACTACTATACAATCACAATCATACAAAAACAATCATGCAAACACAATCATACGATGACAATCATACAATTACAACTATACAATCACAATCATACAAAAACAATCATACAATCACAATCACACATTCACAATCATACAATCACAGTCATACATTCACAATCATACAGTCACAATCATACAATCACAATCATACAATCACAATAATACAATCACAATCATGCAATCTCAATCATACAATCACAATCATACAATCACAATCACACAATCCCAATCATACTATCGCAATCATACAATCACAATCATACAATCACAATCATACTATCGCAATGATACAATCACAATCATACAACCACAATCATACGAAGACAATCATACAATTACTACTATACAATCACAATCATACAGAAACAATCATACAATCACAATCATACGATGACAATCCTACAATTACTACTATACAATCACAACCACACAAAAACAATCATACAATCACAATCATACAATCACAATCATACAGTCACAATCATACATTCACAATCATACAATCACAATCATACAATCACAATCATACAATCACAATAATACAATCACAATCATACAATCTCAATCATACAATCCCAATCATACAATCACAATCATACAATCACAATCATACAATCACAATAATACAATCACAATCATACAATCACAATCATACAATCACAATCATACAAAAACAATCATACAATCAAAATCATACAATCACAATCATACAATCACAATCATGCAATCACAATCATACAATCACAATCATATGATCACAATAAAACAATCACAATGATACAATCACAATCATACAATCACAGTCATACAATCACAATCATACTATCGCAATCATACAATCACAATCATACAATCACAATAATACAATCACAATCATACAATCTCAATCATACAATCACAATCATGCAATCTCTATCATACGATGACAATCATACAATTACTACTATACAATCACAATCATACAAAAACAATCATACAATCACAATCATACAATTACAATCATACAATCACAATCATACATTTACAATCATACAATCAGAATCATACAATCACAATCATACAATCTCAATAATACTATCACAATCATACAATCTCAATCATACAATCGCAATCATACAATCACAATCATGCAATCACAATCATACAATCACAATCATACAATCACAATCATACAATCACAATCATACAATCACAATCATACAATCACAATCATACAAAAACAATGATACAATCGCAATCATACAATTCAAATCATACAATCACAATCATACAATCACAATCATACAATCACAATCATACGATCACAATCATACGAAGACAATCATACAATTACTACTATACAATCACAATCATACGAAAACAATCATACAATCACAATCATACGATGACAATCATACAATTACTACTATACAATCACAATCATACAAAAACAATCATACAATCACAATCATACAATCACAATCATACAATCACAATCATACATTCACAATCATACAATCACAATCATACCAAGACAATCATACAATTACTACTATACAATCACAATCATACAAAAGCAATCATACAATCACAATCATACGATGACAATCATACAATTACTACTATATAATCACAATCATACAAAAACAATCATACAATCACAATCATACAATCACAATCATACAATCACAATCATACAATCACAATCATACAATCTCAATCATACGATCACAATCATACGAAGACAATCATACAATTACTACTATACAATTACAATCATACAAAAACAATCATACAATCACAATCATACGATGACAATCATACAATTACTACTATACAATCACAATCATACAAAAACAATCATACAATCACAATCTTACAATCACAATCATACAATCACAATCATACATTCACAATCATACAATCACAATCATACAATCACAATCATACTATCGCAATCATTCAATCACAATCGTACAATCACAATCATACAATCACAATCATTCAATCACAATCATGCAATCACAATCATACAATCACAATCATACAATCACAATCATACAATCACAATCATACATTCACGATCATACAATCACAATCATACAATCACAATCACACAATCACAATCATACCATCACAATAATACAATCACAATCATACAATCTCAATCATACAATCCCAATCATACAATCACAATCATACAATCACTATCATACAATCACAATCATACAATCGCAATCATACAATCACAATCATACAATCACAATCATACAATCACAATCATACAAATACAATCATACAATCACAATCATACTATCGCAATCATACAATCACAACCGTACAATCACAATCATACAATCACAATCATTCAATCACAATCATGCAATCACAATCATACAATCACAATCATACAAAAACAATCATACAATCAAAATCATACAATCACAATCATACAATCACAATCATGCAATCACAATCATACAATCACAATCATATGATCACAATCAAACAATCACAATGATACAATCACAATCATACAATCACAATCATACAATCACAATCATACAATCACAATCATACGATCACAATCATACGAAGACAATCATACAATTACTACTATACAATCACAATCATACAATCACAATCATACGATGACAATCATACAATTACTACTATACAATCACAATCATACAAAAACAATCATACAATCACAATCATACAATCACAATCATACAATCACAATCATACATTCACAATCATACAATCACAATCATACAATCACAATCATGCAATCACAATAATACAATCACAATCATACAATCTCAATCATACAATCGCAATCATACAATCACAATCATACAATCACAATCATACAATCACAATCGTACAAACACAATCATACAATCACAATCATACTATCGCAATCATACAATCACAATCGTACAATCACAATCATACAATCACAATCATACAATCACAATCATACAAAAACAATGATACAATCGCAATCATACAATTCAAATCATACAATCACAATCATACAATCACAATCATACAATCACAATCATACGATCACAATCATACGAAGACAATCATACAATTACTACTGTACAATCACAATCATACGAAAACAATCATACAATCACAATCATACGATGACAATCATACAATTACTACTATACAATCACAATCATACAAAAACCATCATACAATCACAATCATACAATCACAATCATACAATCACAATCATACATTCACAATCATACAATCACAATCATACGAAGACAATCATACAATTACTACTATACAATCACAATCATACAAAAGCAATCATACAATCACAATCATACGATGACAATCATACAATTACTACTATATAATCACAATCATACAAAAACAACCATACAATCACAATCATACGATGACAATCATACAATTACTACTATACAATCACAATCATACAAAAACAATCATACAATCACAATCATACAATCACAATCATACAATCACAATCATACATTCACAATCATACAATCACAATCATACAATCACAATCATACAATCACAATCATACTATCGCAATCATTCAATCACAATCGTACAATCACAATCATACAATCACAATCATTCAATCACAATCATGCAATCACAATCATACAATCACAATCATACAATCACAATCATACAATCACAATCATACATTCACAATCATACAATCACAATCATACAATCACAATCATACAATCACAATAATACAATCACAATCATACAATCTCAATCATACAATCCCACTCATACAATCGCAATCATACAATCACTATCATACAATCACAATCATACAATCGCAATCATACAATCACAATCATACAATCACAATCATACAATCACAATTATACAATCACAATCATACAATCCCAATAATACAATCACAATCATACAATCTCAATCATACAATCACAATCATACAATCACAATCATACAATCACAATCATACAATCACAATCATACAATCACAATAATACAATCACAATCATACAATCTCAATCATACAATCACAATCATACAATCACAGTCATACAATCACAATCATACAATCACAATTATACAATCACAATCATACAATCACAATCATACTATCGCAATCATACAATCACAGTCGTACAATCACAATCGTACAATCACAATCGTACAATCACAATCATACAATCGCAATCATTCAATCACAATCATGCAATCACAATCATACAATCACAATCATACAATCACAATCATACAATCACAATCATACAATCACAATCATACAATCACAATCATACAATCACAATCATACAAAAACAATCATACAATCACAATCGTACAATCACAATCATACAATCATAATCATATAATCGCACTTATAAAATTGCAATCATACAATCGCAATCATACAATCACAATCATACAATCACAATTATACAATCACAATCATGCAATTACGATCATACGATCATAATCATACAAGAACAATCATACAATCACAATAATAGAACCATAATCATACAACCACAATCAAACGATCGCAATCATACAATCACAATAATACAATCACAATCATACAATCTCAATCATACAATCACAATCATACAATCACAATCATACAATCACAATCATACCATCCCAATCATACAATCACAATCATACAATCACAATCATACAATCACAATCACACAATCGCAATCATACAATTACAATCATACAATCACAATCATGCAATTACAATCATACGATCATAATCATACAAGAATAATCATACAATCACAATAATAGAACCATAATTATACAACCACAATCAAACGATAACAATCATACAATCACTATCATACAATCACAATCATACAATCACAATCATACAATCACAATCATACAATCACAATCATACAATCACAATCATACAATCACAATCATACAATCACAATCATACCATCCCCATCATACAATCACAATCATACAATCACTATCATACAATCACAATCATACAATCACAATCATACGATCACAATCATACGAAGACAATCATACAATTACTACTATACAATCACAATCATACAAAAGCAATCATACAATCACAATCATACATTCACAATCATACAATCACAATCATACAATCACAATCATACAATCACAATCATACAATCACAATAATACAATCACAATCATACAATCTCAATCATACAATCGCAATCATACAATCACAATCATACAATCACAATCATACAGTCAGAATCATACAAACACAATCATACAATCACAATCATACTATCGCAATCATACAATCACAATCGTACAATCACAATCATACAATCACAATCATTCAATCACAATCATGCAATCACAATCATACAATCACAATCATACACTCACAATCATACACTCACAATCATTCAATCACAATGATACAATCACAATCATACCATCACAATCATACGACCACAATCATACGAAGACAATCATACAATTACTACTATACAATCACCATCATACGAAAACAATCATACAATCACAATCATACGATGACAATCATACACTTACTACTATACAATCACAGTCATACAAAAACAATCATACAATCACAAACATACAATCACTATCATACCATCACTATCATACAATCACAATCATACATTCACAATCATACAATCACAATCATACAATCACAATCATACAATCACAATAATACAATCACAATCATACAATCTCAATCATACAATCACAATCATACAATCACAATAATACAATCACAATCATACAATCTCAATCATACAATCACAATCATACAATCACAATCATACAATCACAATCATACTATCGCAATCATACAATCACAATCATACAATCACAATCATACAATCACAATCATACAATCACAATCATACAATCACAATCATACTATCGCAATCATACAACTACAATCATACAATCACAATCATACAATCACAACAATACAATCTCAATCATACAATCACAATCATACAATCACAATCATGCAATCACAATCATACATTCACAATCATACAATCACAATCATAAAATCACAATCATACAATCACAATCATACAATCCCAATAATACAATCACAATCATACAATCTCAATCATACAATCACAATCATACAATCACAATCATACAATCACAATCATACAATCACAATCATACAATCACAATCATACTATCGCAATCATACAATCACAATCGTACAATCACAATCATACAATCACAATCATTCAATCACAATCATGCAATCACAATCATACAATCACAATCATACAATCACAATCATGCAATCACAATCATACAATCACAATCATACAATCACAATCATACCATCCCAATCATACAATCACAATCATACAATCACAATCATACAATCACAATCACACAATCGCAATCATACAATCACAATCATACAATCTCAATCATACAATCACAATCATACAATCACAATCATACAATCACAATCATACTATCGCAATCATACAATCACAATCATACAATCACAATCATACAATCGCAATCATACAATCACAATCATACTATCGCAATCATACAACTACAATCATACAATCACAATCATACAATCACAATAATACAATCTCAATCATACAATCACAATCATACAATCACAATCATACAATCACAATCATACATTCACAATCATACAATCACAATCATACAATCACAATCATACAATCACAATCATACAATCACACTCATACAATCACAATCATTCAATCCCAATAATACAATCACAATCATACAATCTCAATCATACAATCACAATCATACAATCACAATCATACAATCACAATCATACAATCACAATCATGCAATTACAATCATACAATCACAATCATACAATCACAATCACACAATCGCAATCATACAATCACAATCATACAATCTCAATCATACAATCACAATAATACAATCTCAATCATACAATCACAATCATACAATCACAATCATACAATCACAATCATACATTCACAATCATACAATCACAATCATACAATCACAATCATACAATCACAATCATACAATCACAATCATACAATCACAATCATACAATCACAATCATACAATCCCAATAATACAATCACAATCATACAATCTCAATCATACAATCACAATCATACAATCACAATCATACAATCACAATCATACAATCACAATCATACAATCACAATCATACAATCACAATCATACAATCACAATCATACAATCGCAATCATACAATCGCAATCATACAATCGCAATCATACTATCGCAATCATACAATCACAATCATACAATCACAATCATACAATCACAATCATACAATCACAATCATACAATCACAATCATACTATCGCAATCATACAATCACAGTCGTACAATCACAATCATACAATCACAATCATACAATCACAATCATACATTCACAATCATACAATCACAATCATACAATCACAATCATACAATCACAATCATACAATCACAATCATACAATCACAATAATACAATCACAATCATACAATCTCAATCATACAATCACAATCATACAATCACAGTCATACAATCACAATCATACAATCCCAATAATACAATCACAATCATACAATCTCAATCATACAATCACAATCATACAATCACAATCATACAATCACAATCATACAATCACAATCATACAATCACAATCATACAATCACAATAATACAATCACAATCATACAATCTCAATCATACAATCACAATCATACAATCACAGTCATACAATCACAATCATACAATCACAATTATACAATCACAATCATACAATCACAATCATACTATCGCAATCATACAATCACAGTCGTACAATCACAATCATACAATCACAATCGTACAATCACAATCATACAATCGCAATCATTCAATCACAATCATGCAATCACAATCATACAATCACAATCATACAATCACAATCATACAATCACAATCATACAATCACAATCATACAAAAACAATCATACAATCACAATCATACAATCACAATCATACAATCATAATCATACAAGAACAATCATACAATCACAATAATAGAACCATAATCATACAACCACAATCAAACGATCGCAATCATACAATCACAATCATACAATCACAATCATACAATCGCAATCATACTATCGCAATCATACAATCACAATCATACAATCACAATCATACAATCACAATCATACAATCACAATCATGCAATTACAATCACACGATCATAATCATACAATCACAATCATACATTCACAATCATACAATCACAATCATACAATCACAATCATACAATCACAATCATACAATCACAATAATACAATCACAATCATACAATCTCAATCATACAATCACAATCATACAATCACAATCATACAATCACAATCATACCATCCCAATCATACAATCACAATCATACAATCACAATCATACAATCACAATCACACAATCGCAATCATACAATCACAATCATACAATCACAATCATACAATCACAATCATACAATCACAATCATGCAATTACAATCATACGATCATAATCATACAAGAATAATCATACAATCACAATAATAGAACCATAATTATACAACCACAATCAAACGATAACAATCATACAATCACAATCATACAATCACAATCATACAATCACAATCATACAATCACAATCATACAATCACAATCATACAATCACAATCATACAATCACAATCATACCATCCCCATCATACAATCACAATCATACAATCACTATCATACAATCACAATCATACAAACACAATCATACAATCACAATCATACAATCACAATCATACAATCACAATAATACAATCACAATCATACAATCTCAATCATACAATCGCAATCATACAATCACAATCATACAATCACAATCATACAATCAGAATCATACAAACACAATCATACAATCACAATCATACTATCGCAATCATACAATCACAATCGTACAATCACAATCATACAATCACAATCATTCAATCACAATCATGCAATCACAATCATACAATCTCAATCATACAATCGCAATCATACAATCACAATCATACAATCACAATCATACAATCAGAATCATACAATCAGAATCATACAAACACAATCATACAATCACAATCATACTATCGCAATCATACAATCACAATCGTACAATCACAATCATACAATCACAATCATTCAATCACAATCATGCAATCACAATCATACAATCACAATCATACACTCACAATCATACACTCACAATCATTCAATCACAATGATACAATCACAATCATACCATCACAATCATACGACCACAATCATACGAAGACAATCATACAATTACTACTATACAATCACCATCATACGAAAACAATCATACAATCACAATCATACGATGACAATCATACAATTACTACTATACAATCACAGTCATACAAAAACAATCATACAATCACAATCATACAATCACTATCATACAATCACAATCATACTATCGCAATCATACAACTACAATCATACAATCACAATCATACAATCACAACAATACAATCTCAATCATACAATCACAATCATACAATCACAATCATGCAATCACAATCATACATTCACAATCATACAATCACAATCATAAAATCACAATCATACAATCACAATCATACAATCACAATAATACAATCACAATCATACAATCACAATCACACAATCGCAATCATACAATCACAATCATACAATCACAATCATACATTCACAATCATACAATCACAATCATACCAAGCCAATCATACAATTACTACTATACAATCACAATCATACGAAAACAATCATACAATCACAATCATACGATGACAATCATACAATTACTACTATACAATCACAATCATACAAAAACAATCATACAATCACAATCATACAATCACAATCATACAATCACAATCATACATTCACAATCATACAATCACAATCATACCAAGACAATCATACAATTACTACTATACAATCACAATCATACAAAAGCAATCATACAATCACAATCATACGATGACAATCATACAATTACTACTATATAATCACAATCATACAAAAACAATCATACAATCACAATCATACAATCACAATCATACAATCACAATCATACAATCACAATCATACAATCTCAATCATACGATCACAATCATACGAAGACAATCATACAATTACTACTATACAATTACAATCATACAAAAACAATCATACAATCACAATCATACGATGACAATCATACAATTACTACTATACAATCACAATCATACAAAAACAATCATACAATCACAATCTTACAATCACAATCATACAATCACAATCATACATTCACAATCATACAATCACAATCATACAATCACAATCATACTATCGCAATCATTCAATCACAATCGTACAATCACAATCATACAATCACAATCATTCAATCACAATCATGCAATCACAATCATACAATCACAATCATACAATCACAATCATACAATCACAATCATACATTCACGATCATACAATCACAATCATACAATCACAATCACACAATCACAATCATACCATCACAATAATACAATCACAATCATACAATCTCAATCATACAATCCCAATCATACAATCACAATCATACAATCACTATCATACAATCACAATCATACAATCGCAATCATACAATCACAATCATACAATCACAATCATACAATCACAATCATACAAATACAATCATACAATCACAATCATACTATCGCAATCATACAATCACAACCGTACAATCACAATCATACAATCACAATCATTCAATCACAATCATGCAATCACAATCATACAATCACAATCATACAAAAACAATCATACAATCAAAATCATACAATCACAATCATACAATCACAATCATGCAATCACAATCATACAATCACAATCATATGATCACAATCAAACAATCACAATGATACAATCACAATCATACAATCACAATCATACAATCACAATCATACGATCACAATCATACGAAGACAATCATACAATTACTACTATACAATCACAATCATACAATCACAATCATACGATGACAATCATACAATTACTACTATACAATCACAATCATACAAAAACAATCATACAATCACAATCATACAATCACAATCATACAATCACAATCATACATTCACAATCATACAATCACAATCATACAATCACAATCATGCAATCACAATCATACAATCACAATCATACAATCACAATCATACAATCACAATCATACAATCACAATCATACAAAAACAATCATACAATCACAATCATACAATCACAATCATACAATCATAATCATACAAGAACAATCATACAATCACAATAATAGAACCATAATCATACAACCACAATCAAACGATCGCAATCATACAATCACAATCATACAATCACAATCATACAATCGCAATCATACTATCGCAATCATACAATCACAATCATACAATCACAATCATACAATCACAATCATACAATCACAATCATGCAATTACAATCACACGATCATAATCATACAATCACAATCATACATTCACAATCATACAATCACAATCATACAATCACAATCATACAATCACAATCATACAATCACAATAATACAATCACAATCATACAATCTCAATCATACAATCACAATCATACAATCACAATCATACAATCACAATCATACCATCCCAATCATACAATCACAATCATACAATCACAATCATACAATCACAATCACACAATCGCAATCATACAATCACAATCATACAATCACAATCATACAATCACAATCATACAATCACAATCATGCAATTACAATCATACGATCATAATCATACAAGAATAATCATACAATCACAATAATAGAACCATAATTATACAACCACAATCAAACGATAACAATCATACAATCACAATCATACAATCACAATCATACAATCACAATCATACAATCACAATCATACAATCACAATCATACAATCACAATCATACAATCACAATCATACCATCCCCATCATACAATCACAATCATACAATCACTATCATACAATCACAATCATACAAACACAATCATACAATCACAATCATACAATCACAATCATACAATCACAATAATACAATCACAATCATACAATCTCAATCATACAATCGCAATCATACAATCACAATCATACAATCACAATCATACAATCAGAATCATACAAACACAATCATACAATCACAATCATACTATCGCAATCATACAATCACAATCGTACAATCACAATCATACAATCACAATCATTCAATCACAATCATGCAATCACAATCATACAATCTCAATCATACAATCGCAATCATACAATCACAATCATACAATCACAATCATACAATCAGAATCATACAATCAGAATCATACAAACACAATCATACAATCACAATCATACTATCGCAATCATACAATCACAATCGTACAATCACAATCATACAATCACAATCATTCAATCACAATCATGCAATCACAATCATACAATCACAATCATACACTCACAATCATACACTCACAATCATTCAATCACAATGATACAATCACAATCATACCATCACAATCATACGACCACAATCATACGAAGACAATCATACAATTACTACTATACAATCACCATCATACGAAAACAATCATACAATCACAATCATACGATGACAATCATACAATTACTACTATACAATCACAGTCATACAAAAACAATCATACAATCACAATCATACAATCACTATCATACAATCACAATCATACTATCGCAATCATACAACTACAATCATACAATCACAATCATACAATCACAACAATACAATCTCAATCATACAATCACAATCATACAATCACAATCATGCAATCACAATCATACATTCACAATCATACAATCACAATCATAAAATCACAATCATACAATCACAATCATACAATCACAATAATACAATCACAATCATACAATCACAATCACACAATCGCAATCATACAATCACAATCATACAATCACAATCATACATTCACAATCATACAATCACAATCATACCAAGCCAATCATACAATTACTACTATACAATCACAATCATACGAAAACAATCATACAATCACAATCATACGATGACAATCATACAATTACTACTATACAATCACAATCATACAAAAACAATCATACAATCACAATCATACAATCACAATCATACAATCACAATCATACATTCACAATCATACAATCACAATCATACCAAGACAATCATACAATTACTACTATACAATCACAATCATACAAAAGCAATCATACAATCACAATCATACGATGACAATCATACAATTACTACTATATAATCACAATCATACAAAAACAATCATACAATCACAATCATACAATCACAATCATACAATCACAATCATACAATCACAATCATACAATCTCAATCATACGATCACAATCATACGAAGACAATCATACAATTACTACTATACAATTACAATCATACAAAAACAATCATACAATCACAATCATACGATGACAATCATACAATTACTACTATACAATCACAATCATACAAAAACAATCATACAATCACAATCTTACAATCACAATCATACAATCACAATCATACATTCACAATCATACAATCACAATCATACAATCACAATCATACTATCGCAATCATTCAATCACAATCGTACAATCACAATCATACAATCACAATCATTCAATCACAATCATGCAATCACAATCATACAATCACAATCATACAATCACAATCATACAATCACAATCATACATTCACGATCATACAATCACAATCATACAATCACAATCACACAATCACAATCATACCATCACAATAATACAATCACAATCATACAATCTCAATCATACAATCCCAATCATACAATCACAATCATACAATCACTATCATACAATCACAATCATACAATCGCAATCATACAATCACAATCATACAATCACAATCATACAATCACAATCATACAAATACAATCATACAATCACAATCATACTATCGCAATCATACAATCACAACCGTACAATCACAATCATACAATCACAATCATTCAATCACAATCATGCAATCACAATCATACAATCACAATCATACAAAAACAATCATACAATCAAAATCATACAATCACAATCATACAATCACAATCATGCAATCACAATCATACAATCACAATCATATGATCACAATCAAACAATCACAATGATACAATCACAATCATACAATCACAATCATACAATCACAATCATACGATCACAATCATACGAAGACAATCATACAATTACTACTATACAATCACAATCATACAATCACAATCATACGATGACAATCATACAATTACTACTATACAATCACAATCATACAAAAACAATCATACAATCACAATCATACAATCACAATCATACAATCACAATCATACATTCACAATCATACAATCACAATCATACAATCACAATCATGCAATCACAATCATACAATCACAATCATACAATCACAATCATACAATCACAATCATACAATCACAATCATACAAAAACAATCATACAATCACAATCATACAATCACAATCATACAATCATAATCATACAAGAACAATCATACAATCACAATAATAGAACCATAATCATACAACCACAATCAAACGATCGCAATCATACAATCACAATCATACAATCACAATCATACAATCGCAATCATACTATCGCAATCATACAATCACAATCATACAATCACAATCATACAATCACAATCATACAATCACAATCATGCAATTACAATCATACGATCATAATCATACAATCACAATCATACATTCACAATCATACAATCACAATCATACAATCACAATCATACAATCACAATCATACAATCACAATAATACAATCACAATCATACAATCTCAATCATACAATCACAATCATACAATCACAATCATACAATCACAATCATACCATCCCAATCATACAATCACAATCATACAATCACAATCATACAATCACAATCACACAATCGCAATCATACAATCACAATCATACAATCACAATCATACAATCACAATCATACAATCACAATCATGCAATTACAATCATACGATCATAATCATACAAGAATAATCATACAATCACAATAATAGAACCATAATTATACAACCACAATCAAACGATAACAATCATACAATCACAATCATACAATCACAATCATACAATCACAATCATACAATCACAATCATACAATCACAATCATACAATCACAATCATACCATCCCCATCATACAATCACAATCATACAATCACTATCATACAATCACAATCATACAAACACAATCATACAATCACAATCATACAATCACAATCATACAATCACAATAATACAATCACAATCATACAATCTCAATCATACAATCGCAATCATACAATCACAATCATACAATCACAATCATACAATCAGAATCATACAAACACAATCATACAATCACAATCATACTATCGCAATCATACAATCACAATCGTACAATCACAATCATACAATCACAATCATTCAATCACAATCATGCAATCACAATCATACAATCTCAATCATACAATCGCAATCATACAATCACAATCATACAATCACAATCATACAATCAGAATCATACAATCAGAATCATACAAACACAATCATACAATCACAATCATACTATCGCAATCATACAATCACAATCGTACAATCACAATCATACAATCACAATCATTCAATCACAATCATGCAATCACAATCATACAATCACAATCATACACTCACAATCATACACTCACAATCATTCAATCACAATGATACAATCACAATCATACCATCACAATCATACGACCACAATCATACGAAGACAATCATACAATTACTACTATACAATCACCATCATACGAAAACAATCATACAATCACAATCATACGATGACAATCATACAATTACTACTATACAATCACAGTCATACAAAAACAATCATACAATCACAATCATACAATCACTATCATACAATCACAATCATACTATCGCAATCATACAACTACAATCATACAATCACAATCATACAATCACAACAATACAATCTCAATCATACAATCACAATCATACAATCACAATCATGCAATCACAATCATACATTCACAATCATACAATCACAATCATAAAATCACAATCATACAATCACAATCATACAATCACAATAATACAATCACAATCATACAATCACAATCACACAATCGCAATCATACAATCACAATCATACAATCACAATCATACATTCACAATCATACAATCACAATCATACCAAGCCAATCATACAATTACTACTATACAATCACAATCATACGAAAACAATCATACAATCACAATCATACGATGACAATCATACAATTACTACTATACAATCACAATCATACAAAAACAATCATACAATCACAATCATACAATCACAATCATACAATCACAATCATACATTCACAATCATACAATCACAATCATACCAAGACAATCATACAATTACTACTATACAATCACAATCATACAAAAGCAATCATACAATCACAATCATACGATGACAATCATACAATTACTACTATATAATCACAATCATACAAAAACAATCATACAATCACAATCATACAATCACAATCATACAATCACAATCATACAATCACAATCATACAATCTCAATCATACGATCACAATCATACGAAGACAATCATACAATTACTACTATACAATTACAATCATACAAAAACAATCATACAATCACAATCATACGATGACAATCATACAATTACTACTATACAATCACAATCATACAAAAACAATCATACAATCACAATCTTACAATCACAATCATACAATCACAATCATACATTCACAATCATACAATCACAATCATACAATCACAATCATACTATGGCAATCATTCAATCACAATCGTACAATCACAATCATACAATCACAATCATTCAATCACAATCATGCAATCACAATCATACAATCACAATCATACAATCACAATCATACAATCACAATCATACATTCACGATCATACAATCACAATCATACAATCACAATCACACAATCACAATCATACCATCACAATAATACAATCACAATCATACAATCTCAATCATACAATCCCAATCATACAATCACAATCATACAATCACTATCATACAATCACAATCATACAATCGCAATCATACAATCACAATCATACAATCACAATCATACAATCACAATCATACAAATACAATCATACAATCACAATCATACTATCGCAATCATACAATCACAACCGTACAATCACAATCATACAATCACAATCATTCAATCACAATCATGCAATCACAATCATACAATCACAATCATACAAAAACAATCATACAATCAAAATCATACAATCACAATCATACAATCACAATCATGCAATCACAATCATACAATCACAATCATATGATCACAATCAAACAATCACAATGATACAATCACAATCATACAATCACAATCATACAATCACAATCATACGATCACAATCATACGAAGACAATCATACAATTACTACTATACAATCACAATCATACAATCACAATCATACGATGACAATCATACAATTACTACTATACAATCACAATCATACAAAAACAATCATACAATCACAATCATACAATCACAATCATACAATCACAATCATACATTCACAATCATACAATCACAATCATACAATCACAATCATACAATCACAATCATACGATCACAATCATACGAAGACAATCATACAATTACTACTATACAATCACAATCATACAAAAACAATCATACAATCACAATCATACAGTCACAATCATACAATCACAATCATACATTCACAATCATACAATCACAATCATACAATCACAATCATACAAAAACAATCATACAATCACAATCATACAATCACAATCATACAATCACAATCATACAATCATAATCATATAATCACACTCATAAAATTGCAATCATACAGTCGCAATCATACAATCACAATCATACCATCACAATCATACAGGCGCAATCATAAAATCACAATCATAGAATCACAATCATACAAAAACAATCATGCAATCACAATCATGTAATCACAATCGTACAATCGCAATCGAACAATCAGAACCATATGATCACAATCATACAATCACAATCATACAATCTCAATCATACACGCGCCATCTTACAATCACAATCATACAATCACAATCATACAATCACAATCATACAATCACAATCATACAATCACAATCATACAATCACAATCATACAATCACAATCATACAATCACAATCATACAATCACAATCATACAATCACAATCATACAATCACAATCATACAATCACAATCATACAATCACAATCATACAATCACAATCATACAATCACAATCATACAATCACAATCATACAATCACAATCATACAATCGCAATCATACACACGCAATCTTACATTCACAATCATACAATCACAATCATACAATCACAATCATACAATCACAATCATAAAATCACAATCATACAATCACAATCATACAATCGCAATCAAACAATCACAATCATACAATCACAATCATACAATCACAATCATACAATCACAATCATACAATCACAATCATACTATCGCAATCATACAATCACAATCATACAATCACAAGCACACGATCACAATCATACAATCACAATCATGCAATTACGATCATACAATCACAATCATACCATCCCAATCACACAATCACAATCATACAATCACAATCATACAATCACAATCATACAATCACAATAATACAATCACAATCATACAATCTCAATCATACAATCACAATCATACAATCACAATCATACAATCACAATCATACCATCCCAATCATACAATCACTATCATACAATCACAATCATACTATCACAATCATACGATCACAATCATACGAAGACAATCATACAATTACTACTATACAATCACAATCATACAAAAGCAATCATACAATCACAATCATACATTCACAATCATACAATCACAATCATACAATCACAATCATACAATCACAATCATACAATCACAATAATACAATCACAATCATACAATCTCAATCATACAATCGCAATCATACAATCACAATCATACAATCACAATCATACAATCAGAATCATACAAACACAATCATACAATCACAATCATACTATCGCAATCATACAATCACAATCGTACAATCACAATCATACAATCACAATCATTCAATCACAATCATGCAATCACAATCATACAATCACAATCATACACTCACAATCATACACTCACAATCATTCAATCACAATGATACAATCACAATCATACCATCACAATCATACGACCACAATCATACGAAGACAATCATACAATTACTACTATACAATCACCATCATACGAAAACAATCATACAATCACAATCATACGATGACAATCATACAATTACTACTATACAATCACAGTCATACAAAAACAATCATACAATCACAATCATACAATCACTATCATACAATCACTATCATACAATCACAATCATACATTCACAATCATACAATCACAATCATACAATCACAATCATACAATCACAATAATACAATCACAATCATACAATCTCAATCATACAATCACAATCATACAATCACAATCATACAATCACAATCATACTATCGCAATCATACAATCACAATCATACAATCACAATCATACAATCACAATCATACAATCACAATCATACAATCACAATCATACTATCGCAATCATACAACTACAATCATACAATCACAATCATACAATCACAACAATACAATCTCAATCATACAATCACAATCATACAATCACAATCATGCAATCACAATCATACATTCACAATCATACAATCACAATCATAAAATCGCAATCATACAATCACAATCATACAATCACAATCATACAATCCCAATAATACAATCACAATCATACAATCTCAATCATACAATCACAATCATACAATCACAATCATACAATCACAATCATACAATCACAATCATACTATCGCAATCATACAATCACAATCGTACAATCACAATCATACAATCACAATCATTCAATCACAATCATGCAATCACAATCATACAATCACAATCATACAATCACAATCATGCAATCACAATCATACAATCACAATCATACAATCACAATCATACCATCCCAATCATACAATCACAATCATACAATCACAATCATACAATCACAATCACACAATCGCAATCATACAATCACAATCATACAATCTCAATCATACAATCACAATCATACAATCACAATCATACAATCACAATCATACTATCGCAATCATACAATCACAATCATACAATCACAATCATACAATCACAATCATACAATCACAATCATACTATCGCAATCATACAACTACAATCATACAATCACAATCATACAATCACAATAATACAATCACAATCATAATATCGCAATCATACAACTACAATCATACAATCACAATCATACAATCACAATAATACAATCGCAATCATACAATCACAATCATACAATCACAATCATACAATCACAATCATACATTCACAATCATACAATCACAATCATACAATCACAATCATACAATCACAATCATACTATCGCAATCATACAATCACAATCATACAATCACAATCATACAATCACAATCATAATATCGCAATCATACAACTACAATCATACAATCACAATCATACAATCACAATAATACAATCGCAATCATACAATCACAATCATACAATCACAATCATGCAATTACAATCATACGATCATAATCATACAAGAATAATCATACAATCACAATAATAGAACCATAATTATACAACCACAATCAAACGATAACAATCATACAATCACAATCATACAATCACAATCATACAATCACAATCATACAATCACAATCATACAATCACAATCATACAATCACAATCATACAATCACAATCATACAATCACAATCATACAATCACAATCATACCATCCCCATCATACAATCACAATCATACAATCACTATCATACAATCACAATCATACAATCACAATCATACGATCACAATCATACGAAGACAATCATACAATTACTACTATACAATCACAATCATACAAAAGCAATCATACAATCACAATCATACATTCACAATCATACAATCACAATCATACAATCACAATCATACAATCACAATCATACAATCACAATAATACAATCACAATCATACAATCTCAATCATACAATCGCAATCATACAATCACAATCATACAATCACAATCATACAATCAGAATCATACAAACACAATCATACAATCACAATCATACTATCGCAATCATACAATCACAATCGTACAATCACAATCATACAATCACAATCATTCAATCACAATCATGCAATCACAATCATACAATCACAATCATACACTCACAATCATACACTCACAATCATTCAATCACAATGATACAATCACAATCATACCATCACAATCATACGACCACAATCATACGAAGACAATCATACAATTACTACTATACAATCACCATCATACGAAAACAATCATACAATCACAATCATACGATGACAATCATACAATTACTACTATACAATCACAGTCATACAAAAACAATCATACAATCACAATCATACAATCATAATCATATAATCACACTCATAAAATTGCAATCATACAATCGCAATCATACAATCACAATCATACCATCACAATCATACAGGCACAATCATAAAATCACAATCATAGAATCACAATCATACAAAAACAATCATGCAATCACAATCATGTAATCACAATCGTACAATCGCAATCGAACAATCAGAACCATATGATCACAATCATACAATCACAATCATACAATCTCAATCATACACGCGCCATCTTACAATCACAATCATACAATCACAATCATACAATCACAATCATACTATCACAATCATACAATCACAATCATACAATCACAATCATACAATCACAATCATACAATCACAATCATACAATCACAATCATACAATCACAATCATACAATCACAATCATACAATCACAATCATACAATCACAATCATACAATCACAATCATACAATCACAATCATACAATCGCAATCAAACAATCACAATCATACGATCGCAATCATACAATCGCAATCATACACTCACAATCATTCAATCACAATGATACAATCACAATCATACAATGACAATCATACGATCACAATCATACAATTACTACTATACAATCACAATCATACAAAAACAATCATACAAAAACAATCATACAATCACAATCATACAATCACAATCATACAATCACAATCATACAATCAAAATCATACAATCACAATCATACAATCACAATCATGCAATCACAATCATACAATCACAATCATACAATCGCAATCATACAAACACAATCATACAATCACAATCATACAATCACAATCATACAATCGCAATCATACACACGCAATCTTACATTCACAATCATACAATCACAATCATACAATCACAATCATACAATCACAATCATAAAATCACAATCATACAATCACAATCATACAATCGCAATCAAACAATCACAATCATACAATCACAATCATACAATCACAATCATACAATCACAATCATACAATCACAATCATACTATCGCAATCATACAATCACAATCATACAATCACAAGCATACGATCACAATCATACAATCACAATCATGCAATTACGATCATACAATCACAATCATACCATCCCAATCACACAATCACAATCATACAATCACAATCATACAATCACAATCATACCATCCCAATCATACAAACACAATCATACAATCACAATCACACAATCGCAATCATATAATCAGAATCATACAAAAGCAATGATACAATCACAATCATACAATCACAATCATACAATCACCATCATACAATCACAATCATACGATCACAATCATACGAAGACAATCATACAATTACTACTATACAATCACAATCATACAAAAACAATCATACAATCACAGTCATACAATCACAATCATACAATCACAATCATACTATCGCAATCATACAATCACAATCGTACAATCACAATCATACAATCACAATCATTCAATCACAATCATGCAATCACAGTCATACAATCACGATCATACAATCACAATCATACAATCACCATCATGCAATCACAATCATACAATCACAATCACACAATCGCAATCATACAATCACAATCATACAAAAACAATGATACCATCACAATCATACAATCACAATCATACAATCACAATCATACAATCACAATCATACAATCAGAATCATACAATCACAATCATACCATCCCAATCGTACAATCACAATCATACAATCACAATCATACAATCACAATCACACAATCGCAATCATACAATCACAATCATACAAAAACAATCATACAATCACAATCATGCAATCACAATCATACAATCACAATCATACGATCACAATCATACGAAGACAATCATACAATTACTACTATACAATCACAATCATACAAAAACAATCATACAAACACAATCATACGATGACAATCCTACAATTACTACTATACAATCACAATCACACAAAAACAATCATACAATCACAATCATACAATCACAATCATACAATCACAATCGTACAATCACAATCGTACAATCACAATCATACAATCACAATCATTCAATCACAATCATGCAATCACAATCATACAATCACAATCATACAATCACAATCATACAATCACAATCATGCAATCACAATCATACAATCAGAATCATACAATCACAATCATACCATCCCAATCATACAGTCACAATCACACAATCGCAATCATACAATCACAATCATACAAAAACAATGATACAAGCACAATCATACAATCACAATCATACATTCACAAACATACAATCACAATCATACAATCACAATCATACAATCACAATAATACAATCACAATCATACAATCTCAATCGTACAATCACAATAATACAATCACAATCATACAATCACAATCATACAATCACAATCATACAATCGCAATCATACAATCTCTATCATACACGCGCCATCTTACAATCACAATCATACAATCACAATCATACAATCACAATCATACAATCACAATCATACAATCACAATCATACAATCACAATCATACAATCACAATCATACAATCACAATCATACAATCACAATCATACAATCACAATCATACAATCACAATCATACAATCACAATCATACAATCGCAATCAAACAATCACAATCATACGATCGCAATCATACAATCGCAATCATACACTCACAATCATTCAATCACAATGATACAATCACAATCATACAATGACAATCATACGATCACAATCATACAATTACTACTATACAATCACAATCATACAATCTCAATCATACAATCACAATCATACAATCACAATCATACAATCACAATCATACAATCACAATCATACAATCACAATCATACAATCACAATCATACAATCACAATCATACAATCACAATCATACAATCACAATCATACTATCGCAATCATACAATCACAATCATACAATCACAATCATACAATCACAATCATAATATCGCAATCATACAACTACAATCATACAATCACAATCATACAATCACAATAATACAATCGCAATCATACAATCACAATCATACAATCACAATCATACAATCACAATCATGCAATTACAATCATACGATCATAATCATACAAGAATAATCATACAATCACAATAATAGAACCATAATTATACAACCACAATCAAACGATAACAATCATACAATCACAATCATACAATCACAATCATACAATCACAATCATACAATCACAATCATACAATCACAATCATACAATCACAATCATACCATCCCCATCATACAATCACAATCATACAATCACTATCATACAATCACAATCATACAATCACAATCATACGATCACAATCATACGAAGACAATCATACAATTACTACTATACAATCACAATCATACAAAAGCAATCATACAATCACAATCATACATTCACAATCATACAATCACAATCATACAATCACAATCATACAATCACAATCATACAATCACAATAATACAATCACAATCATACAATCTCAATCATACAATCGCAATCATACAATCACAATCACACAATCACAATCATACAATCAGAATCATACAAACACAATCATACAATCACAATCATACTATCGCAATCATACAATCACAATCGTACAATCACAATCATACAATCACAATCATTCAATCACAATCATGCAATCACAATCATACAATCACAATCATACACTCACAATCATACACTCACAATCATTCAATCACAATGATACAATCACAATCATACCATCACAATCATACGACCACAATCATACGAAGACAGTCATACAATTACTACTATACAATCACCATCATACGAAAACAATCATACAATCACAATCATACGATGACAATCATACAATTACTACTATACAATCACAGTCATACAAAAACAATCATACAATCACAATCATACAATCATAATCATATAATCACACTCATAAAATTGCAATCATACAATCGCAATCATACAATCACAATCATACCATCACAATCATACAATCACAATCACACAATCGCAATCATACAATCACAATCATACAAAAACAATGATACAAGCACAATCATACAATCACAATCATACAATCACAATAATACAATCACAATCATACAATCACAATCATACAATCACAATCATACATTCACAAACATACAATCACAATCATACAATCACAATCATACAATCACAATAATACAATCACAATCATACAATCTCAATCGTACAATCACAATAATACAATCACAATCATACAATCACAATCATACAATCACAATCATACAATCACAATCATACAATCGCAATCATACAATCTCAATCATACAATCGCAATCAAACAATCACAATCATACGATCGCAATCATACAATCACAAGCATACGATCACAATCATACAATCACAATCATGCAACTACGATCATACAATCACAATCATACCATCCCAATCACACAATCACAATCATACAATCACAATCATACAATCACAATCATACCATCCCAATCATACAAACACAATCATACAATCACAATCACACAATCGCAATCATACAATCACAGTCATACAATCACAATCATACAATCACAATCATACTATCGCAATCATACAATCACAATCGTACAATCACAATCATACAATCACAATCATTCAATCACAATCATGCAATCACAGTCATACAATCACGATCATACAATCACAATCATACAATCACAATCATGCAATCACAATCATACAATCACAATCATACAATCACAATCATACCATCCCAATCATACAATCACAATCATACAATCACAATCATACAATCACAATCATACAATCGCAATCACACAATCGCAATCATACAATCACAATCATACAAATACAATGATACAATCACAATCATACAATCACAATCATACAATCACAATCATACAATCACAATCATACATTCACAATCATACAATCACAATCATACAATCACAATCATACAATCACAATAATACAATCACAATCATACAATCTCAATCATACAATCGCAATCATACAATCACAATCATACAATCACAATCATACAATCACAATCATACAAACACAATCATACAATCACAATCATACTATCGCAATCATACAATCACAATCGTACAATCACAATCATACAATCACAATCATTCAATCACAATCATGCAATCACAATCATACAATCACAATCATACAATCACAATCATACAATCACAATCATACTATCGCAATCATACAATCACAATCATACCATCCCAATCATACAATCACAATCATACAATCACAATCATACAATCACAATCATACAATCACAATCACACAATCGCAATCATACAATCACAATCATACAAATACAATGATACAATCACAATCATACAATCACAATCATACAATCACAATCATACAATCACAATCATACATTCACAATCATACAATCACAATCATACAATCACAATCATTCAATCACAATAATACAATCACAATCATACAATCTCAATCGTACAATCACAATCATACAATCACAATCATACAATCACAATCATACAATCACAATCATACAATCGCAATCATACAATCACAATCATACTATCGCAATCATACAATCACAATCATACAATCACAATCATACAATCACAATCACTCAATCACAACCATGCAATCACAATCATACAATCACAATCATACAATCACAATCATACAATCACAATCTTACAATTACAATCATACAATGACAATCACACAATCGCAATCATACAAGCACAATCATACAAAAACAATGGTACAATCACAATCATACAATCACAATCATACAATCACAATCATACCATCACAATCATACAGGCACAATCATAAAATCACAATCATAGAATCACAATCATACAAACACAATCATGCAATCACAATCATGTAATCACAATCGTACAATCGCAATCGAACAATCAGAACCATATGATCACAATCATACAATCACAATCATACAATCTCAATCATACACGCGCCATCTTACAATCACAATCATACAATCACAATCATACAATCACAATCATACAATCACAATCATACAATCACAATCATACAATCACAATCATACAATCACAATCATACAATCACAATCATACAATCACAATCATACAATCACAATCATACTATCGCAATCATACAATCACAATCGTACAATCACAATCATACAATCACAATCATACAATCACAATCATTCAATCACAATCATGCAATCACAATCATACAATCACAATCATACGATCACAATCATACGAAGACAATCATACAATTACTACTATACAATCACAATCATACAAAAACAATCATACAATCACAATCATACAATCACAATCATACAATCACAATCATACATTCACAATCATACAATCACAATCATACAATCACAATCATACAATCACAATAATACAATCACAATCATACAATCTCAATCATACAATCGCAATCATACAATCACAATCATACAATCACAATAATACAATCACAATCATACAAACACAATCATACAATCACAATCAAACTATCGCAATCATACAATCACAATCATACAATCACAATCATGCAATCACAATCATACAATCACAATAATACAATCACAATCATACCATCCCAATCATACAATCACAATCACACAATCGCAATCATACAATCAAAATCATACAAAAACAATGATACAATCACAATCATACAATCACAATCATACAAAAACAATGATACAATCACAATCATGCAATCACAATCATGCAATCACAATCATACAATCACAATCATACGATCACAATCATACGAAGACAATCATACAATTACTACTATACAATCACAATCATACAAAAACAATCATACAAACACAATCATACGATGACAATCATACAATTACTACTATACAATCACAATCATACAAAAACAATCATACAATCACAATCACACATTCACAATCATACAATCACAGTCATACATTCACAATCATACAATCACAATCATACAATCACAATAATACAATCACAATCATGCAATCTCAATCATACAATCACAATCATACAATCACAATCACACAATCCCAATCACACTATCACAATCATACAATCACAATCATACAATCACAATCATACAATCACAATCATGCAATCACAATCATACAATCACAATCATACAATCACAATCATACAATCACAATCATACAATCACAATCATACAATCAGAATCATACAATCGCAATCAAACAATCACAATCATACGATCGCAATCATACAATCGCAATCATACACTCACAATCATTCAATCACAATGATACAATCACAATCATACAATGACAATCATACGATCACAATCATACAATTACTACTATACAATCACAATCATACAAAAACAATCATACAAAAACAATCATACAATCACAATCATACAATCACAATCATACAATCAAAATCATACAATCACAATCATACAATCACAATCATGCAATCACAATCATACAATCACAATCATACAATCGCAATCATACAAACACAATCATACAATCACAATCATACAATCACAATCATACAATCGCAATCATACACACGCAATCTTACATTCACAATCATACAATCACAATCATACAATCACAATCATACAATCACAATCATAAAATCACAATCATACAATCACAACCATACAATCGCAATCAAACAATCACAATCATACAATCACAATCATACAATCACAATCATACAATCACAATCATACAATCACAATCACACTATCGCAATCATACAATCACAATCATACAATCACAAGCATACGATCACAATCATACAATCACAATCATGCAATTACGATCATACAATCACAATCATACCATCCCAATCACACAATCACAATCATACAATCACAATCATACAATCACAATCATACCATCCCAATCATACAAACACAATCATACAATCACAATCACACAATCGCAATCATACAATCACAGTCATACAATCACAATCATACAATCACAATCATACTATCGCAATCATACAATCACAATCGTACAATCACAATCATACAATCACAATCATTCAATCACAATCATGCAATCACAGTCATACAATCACGATCATACAATCACAATCATACAATCACAATCATGCAATCACAATCATACAATCACAATCATACAATCACAATCATACCATCCCAATCATACAATCACAATCATACAATCACAATCATACAATCACAATCATACAATCACAATCACACAATCGCAATCATACAATCACAATCATACAAATACAATGATACAATCACAATCATACAATCACAATCATACAATCACAATCATACAATCACAATCATACATTCACAATCATACAATCACAATCATACAATCACAATCATACAATCACAATAATACAATCACAATCATACAATCTCAATCATACAATCGCAATCATACAATCACAATCATACAATCACAATCATACAATCACAATCATACAAACACAATCATACAATCACAATCATACTATCGCAATCATACAATCACAATCGTACAATCACAATCATACAATCACAATCATTCAATCACAATCATGCAATCACAATCATACAATCACAATCATACAATCACAATCATACAATCACAATCATGCAATCACAATCATACAATCACAATCATACAATCACAATCATACCATACCAATCATACAGTCACAATCACACAATCGCAATCATACTATCACAATCATACAAAAACAATGATACAATCACAATCATACAATCACAATAATACAATCACAATCATACAATCTCAATCGTACAATCACAATCATACAATCACAATCATACAATCACAATCATACAATCACAATCATACAATCGCAATCATACAATCACAATCATACTATCGCAATCATACAATCACAATCGTACAATCACAATCATACAATCACAATCATTCAATCACAACCATGCAATCACAATCATACAATCACAATCATACAATCACAATCATACAATCACAATCTTACAATCACAATCATACAATGACAATCACACAATCGCAATCATACAAGCACAATCATACAAAAACAATGGTACAATCACAATCATACAATCACAATCATACAATCACAATCATACCATCACAATCATACAGGCACAATCATAAAATCACAATCATAGAATCACAATCATACAAACACAATCATGCAATCACAATCATGTAATCACAATCGTACAATCGCAATCGAACAATCAGAACCATATGATCACAATCATACAATCACAATCATACAATCTCAATCATACACGCGCCATCTTACAATCACAATCATACAATCACAATCATACAATCACAATCATACAATCACAATCATACAATCACAATCATGCAATCACAATCATACAATCACAATCATACGATCACAATCATACGAAGACAATCATACAATTACTACTATACAATCACAATCATACAAAAACAATCATACAAACACAATCACACATTCACAATCATACAATCACAGTCATACATTCACAATCATACAATCACAATCATACAATCACAATAATACAATCACAATCATGCAATCTCAATCATACAATCACAATCATACAATCACAATCACACAATCCCAATCACACTATCACAATCATTCAATCACAATCACACAATCGCAATCATACTATCGCAATCATACAATCACAATCGTACAATCACAATCATACAATCACAATCTTACAATCACAATCATACAATCACAATCACACAATCGCAATCATACAATCACAATCATACAAAAACAATGATACAATCACAATCATACAATCACAACCATGCAATCACAATCATACAATCACAATCATATAATCACAATCATACAATCACAATCATACACAAACAATGATACAATCGCAATCATACAATTCAAATCATACAATCACAATCATACAATCACAATCATACAATCACAATAATACGATCACAATCATACGAAGACGATCATACAATTACTACTATACAATCACAATCATACGAAAACAATCATACAATCACAATCATACGATGACAATCATACAATTACTACTATACAATCACAATCATACAAAAACAATCATACAATCACAATCATACAATCACAATCATACAATCACAATCATACAATCACAATCATACATTCACAATCATACAATCACAATCATACAATCACAATCATACAATCACAATAATACAATCACAATCATACAATCTCAATCATACAATCACAATCATACAATCACAATCATACAATCACAATCATACAATCACAATCATACAATCACAATCATACTATCGCAATCATACAATCACAATCGTACAATCACAATCATACAATCACAATCATACAATCACAATCATTCAATCACAATCATACCATCCCAATCATACAATCACAATCTTACAATCACAATCATACAATGACAATCACACAATCGCAATCATACAAGCACAATCATACAAAAACAATGATACAATCACAATCATACAATCACAATCATACAATCACAATCATACCATCACAATCATACAGGCACAATCATAAAATCACAATCATAGAATCACAATCATACTATCGCAATCATACAATCACAATCGTACAATCACAATCATACAATCACAATCTTGCAATCACAATCATACAATCACAATCACACAATCGCAATCATACTATCGCAATCATACAATCACAATCGTACAATCACAATCATACAATCACAATCTTACAATCACAATCATACAATCACAATCACACAATCGCAATCATACAATCACAATCATACAAAAACAATGATACAATCACAATCATACAATCACAATCATACAATCACAATCATACAATCAGAATCATACAATCACAATCGTACCATCCCAATCATACAATCACAATCATACAATCACAATCATACAATCACAATCACACAATCGCAATCATACAATCACAATCATACAAAAACAATGATACAATCACAATCATGCAATCACAATCATACAATCACAATCATACGATCACAATCATACGAAGACAATCATACAATTACTACTATACAATCACAATCATACAAAAACAATCATACAAACACAATCATACGATGACAATCATACAATTACTACTATACAATCACAATCATACAAAAACAATCATACAATCACAATCACACATTCACAATCATACAATCACAGTCATACATTCACAATCATACAATCACAATCATACAATCACAATAATACAATCACAATCATGCAATCTCAATCATACAATCACAATCATACAATCACAATCACACAATCCCAATCACACTATCACAATCATACAATCACAATCATACAATCACAATCATACAATCACAATCATACTATCGCAATGATACAATCACAATCATACAACCACAATCATACGAAGACAATCATACAATTACTACTATACAATCACAATCATACAAAAACAATCATTCAATCACAATCATACGATGACAATCCTACAATTACTACTATACAATCACAATCACACAAAAACAATCATACAATCACAATCAAACAATCACAATCATACAATCACAATCATACATTCACAATCATACAATCACAATCATACAATCACAATCATATGATCACAATCAAACAATCACAATGATACAATCACAATCATACAATCACAATCATACAATCACAATCATACAATCACAATCATACGATCACAATCATACGAAGACAATCATACAATTACTACTACACAATCACAATCATACAAAAGCAATCATACAATCACAATCATACGATGACAATCATACAATTACTACTATACAATCACAATCATACAAAAACAATCACACAACCACAATCATACAATCACAATCATACAATCACAATCATACATTCACAATCATACAATCACAATCATACAATCACAATCATTCAATCACAATCATGCAATCACAATCATACAATCACAATCATACAATCACAATCATACAATCACAATCATGCAATCACAATCATACAATCACAATCATACAATCACAATCATGCAATCACAATCATACAATCACAATCATACAATCACAATCATTCAATCACAATCATGCAATCACAATCATGCAATCACAATCATACAATCACAATCATTCAATCACAATCATGCAATCACAATCATACAATCACAATCATACAATCACAATCATACAATCACAATCATGCAATCACAATCATACAAAAACAATGATACAATCACAATCATACAATCACAATCATACAATCACAATCATACAATCACAATCATACGATCACAATCATACGAGGACAATCATACAATTACTACTATACAATCACAATCATACAAAAACAATCATACAATCACAGTCATACAATCACAATCATACGATCACAATCATACGAAGACAATCATACAGTTACTACTATACAATCACAATCATACAAAAACAATCATACAATCACAGTCATACAATCACAATCATGCAATCACAATCACACAATCCCAATCACACTATCACAATCATACAATCACAATCATACAATCACAATCATACAATCACAATCATACTATCGCAATGATACAATCACAATCATACAACCACAATCATACGAAGACAATCATACAATTACTACTATACAATCACAATCATACAAAAACAATCATACAATCACAATCATACGATGACAATCCTACAATTACTACTATACAATCACAATCACACAAAAACAATCATACAAACACAATCAAACAATCACAATCATACAATCACAATCATACATTCACAATCATACAATCACAATCATACAATCACAATCATATGATCACAATCAAACAATCACAATGATACAATCACAATCATACAATCACAATCATACAATCACAATCATACAATCACAATCATACGATCACAATCATACGAAGACAATCATACAATTACTACTATACGATCACAATCATACAAAAGCAATCATACAATCACAATCATACGATGACAATCATACAATTACTACTATACAATCACAATCATACAAAAACAATCATACAATCACAATCATACAATCACAATCATACAATCACAATCATACAATCACAATCATACAATCACAATCATACTATCGCAATCATACAATCACAATCGTACAATCACAATCATACAATCACAATCATACAATCACAATCATTCAATCACAATCATGCAATCACAATCATACAATCACAATCATACAATCACAATCATACAATCACAATCATACAAAAACAATGATACAATCGCAATCATACAATTCAAATCATACAATCACAATCATACAATCACAATCATACAATCACAATCATACGATCACAATCATACGAAGACAATCATACAATTACTACTATACAATCACAATCATACAAAAACAATCATACAATCACAATCATACAATCACAATCATACAATCACAATCATACAATCACAATCATACAATCACAATCACACAATCGCAATCATACAATCACAATCATACAATCAGAATCATACAATCACAATCGTACCATCCCAATCATACAATCACAATCATACAATCACAATCATACAATCACAATCACACAATCGCAATCATACAATCACAATCATACAAAAATAATGATACAATCACAATCATGCAATCACAATCATACAATCACAATCATACGATCACAATCATACGAAGGCAATCATACAATTACTACTATACAATCACAATCATACAAAAACAATCATACAAACACAATCATACGATGACAATCATACAATTACTACTATACAATCACAATCATACAAAAACAATCATACAATCACAATCACACATTCACAATCATACAATCACAGTCATACATTCACAATCATACAATCACAATCATACAATCACAATCATACAATCACAATAATACAATCACAATCAAACAATCACAATCATACAATCACAATCATACATTCACAATCATACAATCACAATCATACAATCACAATCATATGATCACAATCAAACAATCACAATGATACAATCACAATCATACAATCACAATCATACAATCACAATCATACAATCACAATCATACGATCACAATCATACGAAGACAATCATACAATTACTACTATACAATCACAATCATACAAAAGCAATCATACAATCACAATCATACGATGACAATCATACAATTACTACTATACAATCACAATCATACAAAAACAATCATACAATCACAATCATACAATCACAATCATACAATCACAATCATACAATCACAATCATACAATCACAATCATACTATCGCAATCATACAATCACAATCGTACAATCACAATCATACAATCACAATCATACAATCACAATCATTCAATCACAATCATGCAATCACAATCATACAATCACAATCATACAATCACAATCATACAATCACAATCATACAAAAACAATGATACAATCGCAATCATACAATTCAAATCATACAATCACAATCATACAATCACAATCATACAATCACAATCATACGATCACAATCATACGAAGACAATCATACAATTACTACTATACAATCACAATCATACAAAAACAATCATACAATCACAATCATACAATCACAATCATACAATCACAATCATACAATCACAATCATACAATCACAATCACACAATCGCAATCATACAATCACAATCATACAATCAGAATCATACAATCACTATCGTACCATCCCAATCATACAATCACAATCATACAATCACAATCATACGATGACAATCCTACAATTACTACTATACAATCACAATCACACAAAAACAATCATACAATCACAATCATACAATCACAATCATACAATCACAATCATACATTCACAATCATACAATCACAATCATACAATCACAATCATACAATCACAATAATACAATCACAATCATACAATCTCAATCATACAATCGCAATCATACAATCACAATCATACAATCACAATCATACAATCACAATCATACAAACACAATCATACAATCACAATCATACTATCGCAATCATACAATCACAATCGTACAATCACAATCATACAATCACAATCATTCAATCACAATCATGCAATCACAATCATACAATCACAATCATACAATCACAATCATACAATCACAATCATGCAATCACAATCATACAATCACAATCATACAATCACAATCATACCATCCCAATCATACAGTCACAATCACACAATCGCAATCATACAATCACAATCATACAAAAACAATGATACAAGCACAATCATACAATCACAATCATACAATCACAATAATACAATCACAATCATACAATCACAATCATACAATCACAATCATACATTCACAAACATACAATCACAATCATACAATCACAATCATACAATCACAATAATACAATCACAATCATACAATCTCAATCGTACAATCACAATCATACAATCACAATCATACAATCACAATCATACAATCACAATCATACAATCGCAATCATACAATCACAATCATACTATCGCAATCATACAATCACAATCGTACAATCACAATCATACAATCACAATCATTCAATCACAACCATGCAATCACAATCATACAATCACAATCATACAATCACAATCATACAATCACAATCTTACAATCACAATCATACAATGACAATCACACAATCGCAATCATACAAGCACAATCATACAAAAACAATGGTACAATCACAATCATACAATCACAATCATACAATCACAATCATACCATCACAATCATACAGGCACAATCATAAAATCACAATCATAGAATCACAATCATACAAACACAATCATGCAATCACAATCATGTAATCACAATCGTACAATCGCAATCGAACAATCAGAACCATATGATCACAATCATACAATCACAATCAGACAATCTCAATCATACACGCGCCATCTTACAATCACAATCATACAATCACAATCATACAATCACAATCATACAATCACAATCATACAATCACAATCATACAATCACAATCATACAATCACAATCATACAATCACAATCATACAATCACAATCATACAATCACAATCATACAATCACAATCATACAATCACAATCATACTATCGCAATCATACAATCACAATCGTACAATCACAATCATACAATCACAATCATACAATCACAATCATTCAATCACAATCATGCAATCACAATCATACAATCACAATCATACGATCACAATCATACGAAGACAATCATACAATTACTACTATACAATCACAATCATACAAAAACAATCATACAATCACAATCATACAATCACAATCATACAATCACAATCATACATTCACAATCATACAATCACAATCATACAATCACAATCATACAATCACAATAATACAATCACAATCATACAATCTCAATCATACAATCGCAATCATACAATCACAATCATACCATCCCAATCATACAATCACAATCATACAATCACAATCGTACAATCACAATCATACAATCACAATCACACAATCGCAATCATACAATCACAATCATACAAATACAATGATACAATCACAATCATACAATCACAATCATACAATCACAATCATACAATCACAATCATACATTCACAATCATACAATCACAATCATACAATCACAATCATACAATCACAATAATACAATCACAATCATACAATCTCAATCGCACAATCACAATCATACAATCACAATCATACAATCACAATCATACAATCACAATCATACAATCGCAATCATACAATCACAATCATACTATCGCAATCATACAATCACAATCATACAATCACAATCATACAATCACAATCATTCAATCACAACCATGCAATCACAATCATACAATCACAATCATACAATCACAATCATACAATCACAATCTTACAATCACAATCATACAATGACAATCACACAATCGCAATCATACAAGCACAATCATACAAAAACAATGGTACAATCACAATCATACAATCACAATCATACAATCACAATCATACCATCACAATCATACAGGCACAATCATAAAATCACAATCATAGAATCACAATCATACAAACACAATCATGCAATCACAATCATGTAATCACAATCGTACAATCGCAATCGAACAATCAGAACCATATGATCACAATCATACAATCACAATCATACAATCTCAATCATACACGCGCCATCTTACAATCACAATCATACAATCACAATCATACAATCACAATCATACAATCACAATCATACAATCACAATCATACAATCACAATCATACAATCACAATCATACAATCACAATCATACAATCACAATCATACTATCGCAATCATACAATCACAATCGTACAATCACAATCATACAATCACAATCATACAATCACAATCATTCAATCACAATCATGCAATCACAATCATACAATCACAATCATACGATCACAATCATACGAAGACAATCATACAATTACTACTATACAATCACAATCATACAAAAACAATCATACAATCACAATCATACAATCACAATCATACAATCACAATCATACATTCACAATCATACAATCACAATCATACAATCACAATCATACAATCACAATAATACAATCACAATCATACAATCTCAATCATACAATCGCAATCATACAATCACAATCATACAATCACAATAATACAATCACAATCATACAAACACAATCATACAATCACAATCAAACTATCGCAATCATACAATCACAATCATACAATCACAATCATGCAATCACAATCATACAATCACAATAATACAATCACAATCATACCATCCCAATCATACAATCACAATCACACAATCGCAATCATACAATCAAAATCATACAAAAACAATGATACAATCACAATCATACAATCACAATCATACAAAAACAATGATACAATCACAATCATGCAATCACAATCATGCAATCACAATCATACAATCACAATCATACGATCACAATCATACGAAGACAATCATACAATTACTACTATACAATCACAATCATACAAAAACAATCATACAAACACAATCATACGATGACAATCATACAATTACTACTATACAATCACAATCATACAAAAACAATCATACAATCACAATCACACATTCACAATCATACAATCACAGTCATACATTCACAATCATACAATCACAATCATACAATCACAATAATACAATCACAATCATGCAATCTCCATCATACAATCACAATCATACAATCACAATCACACAATCCCAATCACACTATCACAATCATACAATCACAATCATACAATCACAATCATACAATCACAATCATGCAATCACAATCATACAATCACAATCATACAATCACAATCATACAATCACAATCATACAATCAGAATCATACAATCGCAACCAAACAATCACAATCATACGATCGCAATCATACAATCGCAATCATACACTCACAATCATTCAATCACAATGATACAATCACAATCATACAATGACAATCATACGATCACAATCATACAATTACTACTATACAATCACAATCATACAAAAACAATCATACAAAAACAATCATACAATCACAATCATACAATCACAATCATACAATCAAAATCATACAATCACAATCATACAATCACAATCATGCAATCACAAGCATACGATCACAATCATACAATCACAATCATGCAATTACGATCATACAATCACAATCATACCATCCCAATCACACAATCACAATCATACAATCACAATCATACAATCACAATCATACCATCCCAATCATACAAACACAATCATACAATCACAATCACACAATCGCAATCATACAATCACAGTCATACAATCAAAATCATACAATCACAATCATGCAATTACGATCATACAATCACAATCATACCATCCCAATCACACAATCACAATCATACAATCACAATCATACAATCACAATCATACCATCCCAATCATACAAACACAATCATACAATCACAATCACACAATCGCAATCATACAATCACAGTCATACAATCACAATCATACAATCACAATCATACTATCGCAATCATACAATCACAATCGTACAATCACAATCATACAATCACAATCATTCAATCACAATCATGCAATCACAGTCATACAATCACGATCATACAATCACAATCATACAATCACAATCATGCAATCACAATCATACAATCACAATCATACAATCACAATCATACCATCCCAATCATACAATCACAATCATACAATCACAATCATACAATCACAATCACACAATCGCAATCATACAATCACAATCATACAAATACAATGATACAATCACAATCATACAATCACAATCATACAATCACAATCATACAATCACAATCATACATTCACAATCATACAATCACAATCATACAATCACAATCATACAATCACAATAATACAATCACAATCATACAATCTCAATCATACAATCGCAATCATACAATCACAATCATACAATCACAATCATACAATCACAATCATACAAACACAATCATACAATCACAATCATAATATCGCAATCATACAATCACAATCGTACAATCACAATCATACAATCACAATCATTCAATCACAATCATGCAATCACAATCATACAATCACAATCATACAATCACAATCATGCAATCACAATCATACAATCACAATCATACAATCACAATCATACCATCCCAATCATACAGTCACAATCACACAATCGCAATCATACTATCACAATCATACAAAAACAATGATACAAGCACAATCATACAATCACAATCATACAATCACAATAATACAATCACAATCATACAATCACAATCATACAATCACAATCATACATTCACAAACATACAATCACAATCATACAATCACAATCATACAATCACAATAATACAATCACAATCATACAATCTCAATCGTACAATCACAATCATACAATCACAATCATACAATCACAATCATACAATCACAATCATACAATCGCAATCATACAATCACAATCATACTATCGCAATCATACAATCACAATCGTACAATCACAATCATACAATCACAATCATTCAATCACAACCATGCAATCACAATCATACAATCACAATCATACAATCACAATCATACAATCACAATCTTACAATCACAATCATACAATGACAATCACACAATCGCAATCATACAAGCACAATCATACAAAAACAATGGTACAATCACAATCATACAATCACAATCATACAATCACAATCATACCATCACAATCATACAGGCACAATCATAAAATCACAATCATAGAATCACAATCATACAAACACAATCATGCAATCACAATCATGTAATCACAATCGTACAATCGCAATCGAACAATCAGAACCATATGATCACAATCATACAATCACAATCATACAATCTCAATCATACACGCGCCATCTTACAATCACAATCATACAATCACAATCATACAATCACAATCATACAATCACAATCATACAATCACAATCATACAATCACAATCATACAATCACAATCATACAATCACAATCATACAATCACAATCATACTATCGCAATCATACAATCACAATCGTACAATCACAATCATACAATCACAATCATACAATCACAATCATTCAATCACAATCATGCAATCACAATCATACAATCACAATCATACGATCACAATCATACGAAGACAATCATACAATTACTACTATACAATCACAATCATACAAAAACAATCATACAATCACAATCATACAATCACAATCATACAATCACAATCATACATTCACAATCATACAATCACAATCATACAATCACAATCATACAATCACAATAATACAATCACAATCATACAATCTCAATCATACAATCGCAATCATACAATCACAATCATACAATCACAATAATACAATCACAATCATACAAACACAATCATACAATCACAATCATACTATCGCAATCATACAATCACAATTATACAATCACAATCATGCAATCACAATCATACAATCACAATAATACAATCACAATCATACCATCCCAATCATACAATCACAATCACACAATCGCAATCATACAATCAAAATCATACAAAAACAATGATACAATCACAATCATACAATCACAATCATACAAAAACAATGATACAATCACAATCATGCAATCACAATCATGCAATCACAATCATACAATCACAATCATACGATCACAATCATACGAAGACAATCATACAATTACTACTATACAATCACAATCATACAAAAACAATCATACAAACACAATCATACGATGACAATCATACAATTACTACTATACAATCACAATCATACAAAAACAAGCATACAATCACAATCACACATTCACAATCATACAATCACAGTCATACATTCACAATCATACAATCACAATCATACAATCACAATAATACAATCACAATCATGCAATCTCAATCATACAATCACAATCATACAATCACAATCACACAATCCCAATCACACTATCACAATCATACAATCACAATCATACAATCACAATCATACAATCACAATCATGCAATCACAATCATACAATCACAATCATACAATCACAATCATACCATCCCAATCATACAACCACAATCACACAATCGCAATCATACAATCAAAATCATACAAAAACAATGATACAATCACAATCATACAATCACAATCATACAATCACAATCATACATTCACAATCATACAATCACAATAATACAATCACAATCATACAATCTCAATCATACAATCACAATCATACAATCACAATCATACAATCACAATCATACAATCACAACCATACAATCACAATCATACAATCTCAATCATACAATCACAATCATACAATCACAATCATACAATCACAATCGTACAATCACAATCATACAGTCACAATCATTCAATCACAACCATGCAATCACAATCATACAATCACAATCATATAATCACAATCATACAATCACAATCATACACAAACAATGATACAATCGCAATCATACAATTCAAATCATACAATCACAATCATACAATCACAATCATACAATCACAATAATACGATCACAATCATACGAAGACGATCATACAATTACTACTATACAATCACAATCATACGAAAACAATCATACAATCACAATCATACGATGACAATCATACAATTACTACTATACAATCACAATCATACAAAAACAATCATACAATGACAATCATACAATCACAATCATACAATCACAATCATACAATCACAATCATACATTCACAATCATACAATCACAATCATACAATCACAATCATACAATCACAATAATACAATCACAATCATACAATCTCAATCATACAATCACAATCATACAATCACAATCATACAATCACAATCATACAATCACAATCATACAATCACAATCATACTATCACAATCATACAATCACAATCGTACAATCACAATCATACAATCACAATCATACAATCACAATCATTCAATCACAATCATACCATCCCAATCATACAATCACAATCTTACAATCACAATCATACAATGACAATCACACAATCGCAATCATACAAGCACAATCATACAAAAACAATGATACAATCACAATCATACAATCACAATCATACAATCACAATCATACCATCACAATCATACAGGCACAATCATAAAATCACAATCATAGAATCACAATCATACTATCGCAATCATACAATCACAATCGTACAATCACAATCATACAATCACAATCTTGCAATCACAATCATACAATCACAATCACACAATCGCAATCATACTATCGCAATCATACAATCACAATCGTACAATCACAATCATACAATCACAATCTTACAATCACAATCATACAATCACAATCACACAATCGCAATCATACAATCACAATCATACAAAAACAATGATACAATCACAATCATACAATCACAATCATACAATCACAATCATACAATCAGAATCATACAATCACAATCGTACCATCCCAATCATACAATCACAATCATACAATCACAATCATACAATCACAATCACACAATCGCAATCATACAATCACAATCATACAAAAACAATGATACAATCACAATCATGCAATCACAATCATACAATCACAATCATACGATCACAATCATACGAAGACAATCATACAATTACTACTATACAATCACAATCATACAAAAACAATCATACAAACACAATCATACGATGACAATCATACAATTACTACTATACAATCACAATCATACAAAAACAATCATACAATCACAATCACACATTCACAATCATACAATCACAGTCATACATTCACAATCATACAATCACAATCATACAATCACAATAATACAATCACAATCATGCAATCTCAATCATACAATCACAATCATACAATCACAATCACACAATCCCAATCACACTATCACAATCATACAATCACAATCATACAATCACAATCATACAATCACAATCATACTATCGCAATGATACAATCACAATCATACAACCACAATCATACGAAGACAATCATACAATTACTACTATACAATCACAATCATACAAAAACAATCATACAATCACAATCATACGATGACAATCCTACAATTACTACTATACAATCACAATCACACAAAAACAATCATACAATCACAATCAAACAATCACAATCATACAATCACAATCATACATTCACAATCATACAATCACAATCATACAATCACAATCATATGATCACAATCAAACAATCACAATGATACAATCACAATCATACAATCACAATCATACAATCACAATCATACGATCACAATCATACGAAGACAATCATACAATTACTACTACACAATCACAATCATACAAAAGCAATCATACAATCACAATCATACGATGACAATCATACAATTACTACTATACAATCACAATCATACAAAAACAATCACACAACCACAATCATACAATCACAATCATACAATCACAATCATACATTCACAATCATACAATCACAATCATACAATCACAATCATTCAATCACAATCATGCAATCACAATCATACAATCACAATCATACAATCACAATCATACAATCACAATCATGCAATCACAATCATACAATCACAATCATACAATCACAATCATGCAATCACAATCATACAATCACAATCATACAATCACAATCATTCAATCACAATCATGCAATCACAATCATGCAATCACAATCATGCAATCACAATCATACAATCACAATCATACAATCACAATCATGCAATCACAATCATACAATCACAATCATACAATCACAATCATACGATCACAATCATACGAAGACAATCATACAATTACTACTATACAATCACAATCATACAAAAACAATCATACAATCACAGTCATACAATCACAATCATACAATCACAATCATACATTCACAATCATACCATCACAATCATACAATCACAATCATACAATCACAATAATACAATCACAGTCATACAATCTCAATCATACAACCACAATCATACAATCACAATCATACAATCACAATCACACAATCGCAATCATACAATCACAATCATACAAAAACAATGATACAATCACAATCATGCAATCACAATCATACAATCACAATCATACGATCACAATCATACGAAGACAATCATACAATTACTACTATACAATCACAATCATACAAAAACAATCATACAAACACAATCATACGATGACAATCATACAATTACTACTATACAATCACAATCATAGAAAAGCAATCATACAATCACAATCATACGATGACAATCATACAATTACTACTATACAATCACAATCATACAAAAACAATCATACAATCACAATCATACAATCACAATCATACAATCACAATCATACATTCACAATCATACAATCACAATCAAAGAATCGCAATCATACAATCACAATCATACAATCACAATCATACAATCACAATCATACAAACACAATCATACAATCACAATCATACTATCGCAATCATACAATCACAATCGTACAATCACAATCATACAATCACAATCATTCAATCACAATCATGCAATCACAATCATACAATCACAATCATACAATCACAATCATACAATCACAATCATGCAATCACAATCATACAATCACAATCATACAATCACAATCATACCATCCCAATCATACAGTCACAATCACACAATCGCAATCATACAATCACAATCATACAAAAACAATGATACAAGCACAATCATACAATCACAATCATACAATCACAATAATACAATCACAATCATACAATCACAATCATACAATCACAATCATACATTCACAAACATACAATCACAATCATACAATCACAATCATACAATCACAATAATACAATCACAATCATACAATCTCAATCGTACAATCACAATCATACAATCACAATCATACAATCACAATCATACAATCACAATCATACAATCGCAATCATACAATCACAATCATACTATCGCAATCATACAATCACAATCGTACAATCACAATCATACAATCACAATCATTCAATCACAACCATGCAATCACAATCATACAATCACAATCATACAATCACAATCATACAATCACAATCTTACAATCACAATCATACAATGACAATCACACAATCGCAATCATACAAGCACAATCATACAAAAACAATGGTACAATCACAATCATACAATCACAATCATACAATCACAATCATACCATCACAATCATACAGGCACAATCATAAAATCACAATCATAGAATCACAATCATACAAACACAATCATGCAATCACAATCATGTAATCACAATCGTACAATCGCAATCATTCAATCACAATCATGCAATCACAATCATACAATCACAATCATACGATCACAATCATACGAAGACAATCATACAATTACTACTATACAATCACAATCATACAAAAACAATCATACAATCACAATCATACAATCACAATCATACAATCACAATCATACATTCACAATCATACAATCACAATCATACAATCACAATCATACAATCACAATAATACAATCACAATCATACAATCTCAATCATACAATCGCAATCATACAATCACAATCATACCATCCCAATCATACAATCACAATCATACAATCACAATCATACAATCACAATCATACAATCACAATCACACAATCGCAATCATACAATCACAATCATACAAATACAATGATACAATCACAATCATACAATCACAATCATACAATCACAATCATACAATCACAATCATACATTCACAATCATACAATCACAATCATACAATCACAATCATACAATCACAATAATACAATCACAATCATACAATCTCAATCGTACAATCACAATCATACAATCACAATCATACAATCACAATCATACAATCACAATCATACAATCGCAATCATACAATCACAATCATACTATCGCAATCATACAATCACAATCATACAATCACAATCATACAATCACAATCATTCAATCACAACCATGCAATCACAATCATACAATCACAATCATACAATCACAATCATACAATCACAATTTTACAATCACAATCATACAATGACAATCACACAATCGCAATCATACAAGCACAATCATACAAAAACAATGGTACAATCACAATCATACAATCACAATCATACAATCACAATCATACCATCACAATCATACAGGCACAATCATAAAATCACAATCATAGAATCACAATCATACAAACACAATCATGCAATCACAATCATGTAATCACAATCGTACAATCGCAATCGAACAATCAGAACCACATGATCACAATCATACAATCACAATCATACAATCACAATCATACAATCTCAATCATACACGCGCCATCTTACAATCACAATCATACAATCACAATCATACAATCACAATCATACAATCACAATCATACAATCACAATCATACAATCACAATCATACAATCACAATCATACAATCACAATCATACAATCACAATCATACAATCACAATCATACTATCGCAATCATACAATCACAATCGTACAATCACAATCATACAATCACAATCATACAATCACAATCATACAATCACAATCACACTATCGCAATCATACAATCACAATCATACAATCACAAGCATACGATCACAATCATACAATCACAATCATGCAATTACGATCATACAATCACAATCATACCATCCCAATCACACAATCACAATCATACAATCACAATCATACAATCACAATCATACCATCCCAATCATACAAACACAATCATACAATCACAATCACACAATCGCAATCATACAATCACAGTCATACAATCACAATCATACAATCACAATCATACTATCGCAATCATACAATCACAATCGTACAATCACAATCATACAATCACAATCATTCAATCACAATCATGCAATCACAGTCATACAATCACGATCATACAATCACAATCATACAATCACAATCATACAATCGCAATCATACAATCACAATCATACTATCGCAATCATACAATCACAATCATACAATCACAATCATACAATCACAATCATTCAATCACAACCATGCAATCACAATCATACAATCACAATCATACAATCACAATCATACAATCACAATTTTACAATCACAATCATACAATGACAATCACACAATCGCAATCATACAAGCACAATCATACAAAAACAATGGTACAATCACAATCATACAATCACAATCATACAATCACAATCATACCATCACAATCATACAGGCACAATCATAAAATCACAATCATAGAATCACAATCATACAAACACAATCATGCAATCACAATCATGTAATCACAATCGTACAATCGCAATCGAACAATCAGAACCACATGATCACAATCATACAATCACAATCATACAATCACAATCATACAATCTCAATCATACACGCGCCATCTTACAATCACAATCATACAATCACAATCATACAATCACAATCATACAATCACAATCATACAATCACAATCATACAATCACAATCATACAATCACAATCATACAATCACAATCATACAATCACAATCATACAATCACAATCATACTATCGCAATCATACAATCACAATCGTACAATCACAATCATACAATCACAATCATACAATCACAATCATACAATCACAATCACACTATCGCAATCATACAATCACAATCATACAATCACAAGCATACGATCACAATCATACAATCACAATCATGCAATTACGATCATACAATCACAATCATACCATCCCAATCACACAATCACAATCATACAATCACAATCATACAATCACAATCATACCATCCCAATCATACAAACACAATCATACAATCACAATCACACAATCGCAATCATACAATCACAGTCATACAATCACAATCATACAATCACAATCATACCATCACAATCATACAGGCACAATCATAAAATCACAATCATAGAATCACAATCATACTATCGCAATCATACAATCACAATCGTACAATCACAATCATACAATCACAATCTTGCAATCACAATCATACAATCACAATCACACAATCGCAATCATACTATCGCAATCATACAATCACAATCGTACAATCACAATCATACAATCACAATCTTACAATCACAATCATACAATCACAATCACACAATCGCAATCATACAATCACAATCATACAAAAACAATGATACAATCACAATCATACAATCACAATCATACAATCACAATCATACAATCAGAATCATACAATCACAATCGTACCATCCCAATCATACAATCACAATCATACAATCACAATCATACAATCACAATCACACAATCGCAATCATACAATCACAATCATACAAAAACAATGATACAATCACAATCATGCAATCACAATCATACAATCACAATCATACGATCACAATCATACGAAGACAATCATACAATTACTACTATACAATCACAATCATACAAAAACAATCATACAAACACAATCATACGATGACAATCATACAATTACTACTATACAATCACAATCATACAAAAACAATCATACAATCACAATCACACATTCACAATCATACAATCACAGTCATACATTCACAATCATACAATCACAATCATACAATCACAATAATACAATCACAATCATGCAATCTCAATCATACAATCACAATCATACAATCACAATCACACAATCCCAATCACACTATCACAATCATACAATCACAATCATACAATCACAATCATACAATCACAATCATACTATCGCAATGATACAATCACAATCATACAACCACAATCATACGAAGACAATCATACAATTACTACTATACAATCACAATCATACAAAAACAATCATACAATCACAATCATACGATGACAATCCTACAATTACTACTATACAATCACAATCACACAAAAACAATCATACAATCACAATCAAACAATCACAATCATACAATCACAATCATACATTCACAATCATACAATCACAATCATACAATCACAATCATATGATCACAATCAAACAATCACAATGATACAATCACAATCATACAATCACAATCATACAATCACAATCATACGATCACAATCATACGAAGACAATCATACAATTACTACTACACAATCACAATCATACAAAAGCAATCATACAATCACAATCATACGATGACAATCATACAATTACTACTATACAATCACAATCATACAAAAACAATCACACAACCACAATCATACAATCACAATCATACAATCACAATCATACATTCACAATCATACAATCACAATCATACAATCACAATCATTCAATCACAATCATGCAATCACAATCATACAATCACAATCATACAATCACAATCATACAATCACAATCATGCAATCACAATCATACAATCACAATCATACAATCACAATCATGCAATCACAATCATACAATCACAATCATACAATCACAATCATTCAATCACAATCATGCAATCACAATCATGCAATCACAATCATGCAATCACAATCATACAATCACAATCATACAATCACAATCATGCAATCACAATCATACAATCACAATCATACAATCACAATCATACGATCACAATCATACGAAGACAATCATACAATTACTACTATACAATCACAATCATACAAAAACAATCATACAATCACAGTCATACAATCACAATCATACAATCACAATCATACATTCACAATCATACCATCACAATCATACAATCACAATCATACAATCACAATAATACAATCACAGTCATACAATCTCAATCATACAACCACAATCATACAATCACAATCATACAATCACAATCACACAATCGCAATCATACAATCACAATCATACAAAAACAATGATACAATCACAATCATGCAATCACAATCATACAATCACAATCATACGATCACAATCATACGAAGACAATCATACAATTACTACTATACAATCACAATCATACAAAAACAATCATACAAACACAATCATACGATGACAATCATACAATTACTACTATACAATCACAATCATAGAAAAGCAATCATACAATCACAATCATACGATGACAATCATACAATTACTACTATACAATCACAATCATACAAAAACAATCATACAATCACAATCATACAATCACAATCATACAATCACAATCATACATTCACAATCATACAATCACAATCAAAGAATCGCAATCATACAATCACAATCATACAATCACAATCATACAATCACAATCATACAAACACAATCATACAATCACAATCATACTATCGCAATCATACAATCACAATCGTACAATCACAATCATACAATCACAATCATTCAATCACAATCATGCAATCACAATCATACAATCACAATCATACAATCACAATCATACAATCACAATCATGCAATCACAATCATACAATCACAATCATACAATCACAATCATACCATCCCAATCATACAGTCACAATCACACAATCGCAATCATACAATCACAATCATACAAAAACAATGATACAAGCACAATCATACAATCACAATCATACAATCACAATAATACAATCACAATCATACAATCACAATCATACAATCACAATCATACATTCACAAACATACAATCACAATCATACAATCACAATCATACAATCACAATAATACAATCACAATCATACAATCTCAATCGTACAATCACAATCATACAATCACAATCATACAATCACAATCATACAATCACAATCATACAATCGCAATCATACAATCACAATCATACTATCGCAATCATACAATCACAATCGTACAATCACAATCATACAATCACAATCATTCAATCACAACCATGCAATCACAATCATACAATCACAATCATACAATCACAATCATACAATCACAATCTTACAATCACAATCATACAATGACAATCACACAATCGCAATCATACAAGCACAATCATACAAAAACAATGGTACAATCACAATCATACAATCACAATCATACAATCACAATCATACCATCACAATCATACAGGCACAATCATAAAATCACAATCATAGAATCACAATCATACAAACACAATCATGCAATCACAATCATGTAATCACAATCGTACAATCGCAATCATTCAATCACAATCATGCAATCACAATCATACAATCACAATCATACGATCACAATCATACGAAGACAATCATACAATTACTACTATACAATCACAATCATACAAAAACAATCATACAATCACAATCATACAATCACAATCATACAATCACAATCATACATTCACAATCATACAATCACAATCATACAATCACAATCATACAATCACAATAATACAATCACAATCATACAATCTCAATCATACAATCGCAATCATACAATCACAATCATACCATCCCAATCATACAATCACAATCATACAATCACAATCATACAATCACAATCATACAATCACAATCACACAATCGCAATCATACAATCACAATCATACAAATACAATGATACAATCACAATCATACAATCACAATCATACAATCACAATCATACAATCACAATCATACATTCACAATCATACAATCACAATCATACAATCACAATCATACAATCACAATAATACAATCACAATCATACAATCTCAATCGTACAATCACAATCATACAATCACAATCATACAATCACAATCATACAATCACAATCATACAATCGCAATCATACAATCACAATCATACTATCGCAATCATACAATCACAATCATACAATCACAATCATACAATCACAATCATTCAATCACAACCATGCAATCACAATCATACAATCACAATCATACAATCACAATCATACAATCACAATTTTACAATCACAATCATACAATGACAATCACACAATCGCAATCATACAAGCACAATCATACAAAAACAATGGTACAATCACAATCATACAATCACAATCATACAATCACAATCATACCATCACAATCATACAGGCACAATCATAAAATCACAATCATAGAATCACAATCATACAAACACAATCATGCAATCACAATCATGTAATCACAATCGTACAATCGCAATCGAACAATCAGAACCACATGATCACAATCATACAATCACAATCATACAATCACAATCATACAATCTCAATCATACACGCGCCATCTTACAATCACAATCATACAATCACAATCATACAATCACAATCATACAATCACAATCATACAATCACAATCATACAATCACAATCATACAATCACAATCATACAATCACAATCATACAATCACAATCATACAATCACAATCACTACAATCACATCATACAATCACAATCATACAATCACAATCATACAATCACAATCATACAATCACAATCATACAATCACAATCATACTATCGCAATCATACAATCACAATCGTACAATCACAATCATACAATCACAATCATACAATCACAATCATACAATCACAATCACACTATCGCAATCATACAATCACAATCATACAATCACAAGCATACGATCACAATCATACAATCACAATCATGCAATTACGATCATACAATCACAATCATACCATCCCAATCACACAATCACAATCATACAATCACAATCATACAATCACAATCATACCATCCCAATCATACAAACACAATCATACAATCACAATCACACAATCGCAATCATACAATCACAGTCATACAATCACAATCATACAATCACAATCATACTATCGCAATCATACAATCACAATCGTACAATCACAATCATACAATCACAATCATTCAATCACAATCATGCAATCACAGTCATACAATCACGATCATACAATCACAATCATAGAATCACAATCATGCAATCACAATCATACAATCACAATCATACAATCACAATCATACCATCCCAATCATACAATCACAATCATACAATCACAATCATACAATCACAATCATACAATCACAATCACACAATCGCAATCATACAATCACAATCATACAAATACAATGATACAATCACAATCATACAATCACAATCATACAATCACAATCATACAATCACAATCATACATTCACAATCATACAATCACAATCATAGAATCACAATCATGCAATCACAATCATACAATCACAATCATACAATCACAATCATACAATCACAATCATACAATCGCAATCATACAATCACAATCATACTATCGCAATCATACAATCACAATCATACAATCACAATCATACAATCACAATCATTCAATCACAACCATGCAATCACAATCATACAATCACAATCATACAATCACAATCATACAATCACAATTTTACAATCACAATCATACAATGACAATCACACAATCGCAATCATACAAGCACAATCATACAAAAACAATGGTACAATCACAATCATACAATCACAATCATACAATCACAATCATACCATCACAATCATACAGGCACAATCATAAAATCACAATCATAGAATCACAATCATACAAACACAATCATGCAATCACAATCATGTAATCACAATCGTACAATCGCAATCGAACAATCAGAACCACATGATCACAATCATACAATCACAATCATACAATCACAATCATACAATCTCAATCATACACGCGCCATCTTACAATCACAATCATACAATCACAATCATACAATCACAATCATACAATCACAATCATACAATCACAATCATACAATCACAATCATACAATCACAATCATACAATCACAATCATACAATCACAATCATACAATCACAATCATACTATCGCAATCATACAATCACAATCGTACAATCACAATCATACAATCACAATCATACAATCACAATCATACAATCACAATCACACTATCGCAATCATACAATCACAATCATACAATCACAAGCATACGATCACAATCATACAATCACAATCATGCAATTACGATCATACAATCACAATCATACCATCCCAATCACACAATCACAATCATACAATCACAATCATACAATCACAATCATACCATCCCAATCATACAAACACAATCATACAATCACAATCACACAATCGCAATCATACAATCACAGTCATACAATCACAATCATACAATCACAATCATACTATCGCAATCATACAATCACAATCGTACAATCACAATCATACAATCACAATCATTCAATCACAATCATGCAATCACAGTCATACAATCACGATCATACAATCACAATCATAGAATCACAATCATGCAATCACAATCATACAATCACAATCATACAATCACAATCATACCATCCCAATCATACAATCACAATCATACAATCACAATCATACAATCACAATCATACAATCACAATCACACAATCGCAATCATACAATCACAATCATACAAATACAATGATACAATCACAATCATACAATCACAATCATACAATCACAATCATACAATCACAATCATACATTCACAATCATACAATCACAATCATACAATCACAATCATACAATCACAATAATACAATCACAATCATACAATCTCAATCATACAATCGCAATCATACAATCACAATCATACAATCACAATCATACAATCACAATCATACAAACACAATCATACAATCACAATCATACTATCGCAATCATACAATCACAATCGTACAATCACAATCATACAATCACAATCATTCAATCACAATCATGCAATCACAATCATACAATCACAATCATACAATCACAATCATACAATCACAATCATGCAATCACAATCATACAATCACAATCATACAATCACAATCATACAATCACAATCATACCATCCCAATCATACAGTCACAATCACACAATCGCAATCATACTATCACAATCATACAAAAACAATGATACAAGCACAATCATACAATCACAATCATACAATCACAATAATACAATCACAATCATACAATCACAATCATACAATCACAATCATACATTCACAAACATACAATCACAATCATACAATCACAATCATACAATCACAATAATACAATCACAATCATACAATCTCAATCGTACAATCACAATCATACAATCACAATCATACAATCACAATCATACAATCACAATCATACAATCGCAATCATACAATCACAATCATACTATCGCAATCATACAATCACAATCGTACAATCACAATCATACAATCACAATCATTCAATCACAACCATGCAATCACAATCATACAATCACAATCATACAATCACAATCATACAATCACAATCTTACAATCACAATCATACAATGACAATCACACAATCGCAATCATACAAGCACAATCATACAAAAACAATGGTACAATCACAATCATACAATCACAATCATACAATCACAATCATACCATCACAATCATACAGGCACAATCATAAAATCACAATCATAGAATCACAATCATACAAACACAATCATGCAATCACAATCATGTAATCACAATCGTACAATCGCAATCGAACAATCAGAACCATATGATCACAATCATACAATCACAATCATACAATCTCAATCATACACGCGCCATCTTACAATCACAATCATACAATCACAATCATACAATCACAATCATACAATCACAATCATACAATCACAATCATACAATCACAATCATACAATCACAATCATACAATCACAATCATACAATCACAATCATACAATCACAATCATACAATCACAATCATACTATCGCAATCATACAATCACAATCGTACAATCACAATCATACAATCACAATCATACAATCACAATCATTCAATCACAATCATGCAATCACAATCATACAATCACAATCATACGATCACAATCATACGAAGACAATCATACAATTACTACTATACAATCACAATCATACAAAAACAATCATACAATCACAATCATACAATCACAATCATACAATCACAATCATACATTCACAATCATACAATCACAGTCATACATTCACAATCATACAATCACAATCATACAATCACAATAATACAATCACAATCATGCAATCTCAATCATACAATCACAATCATACAATCACAATCACACAATCCCAATCACACTATCACAATCATACAATCACAATCATACAATCACAATCATACAATCACAACCATGCAATCACAATCATACAATCACAATCATACAATCACAATCATACAATCACAATCATACAATCAGAATCATACAATCGCAATCAAACAATCACAATCATACGATCGCAATCATACAATCGCAATCATACACTCACAATCATTCAATCACAATGATACAATCACAATCATACAATGACAATCATACGATCACAATCATACAATTACTACTATACAATCACAATCATACAAAAACAATCATACAAAAACAATCATACAATCACAATCATACAATCACAATCATACAATCAAAATCATACAATCACAATCATACAATCACAATCATGCAATCACAATCATACAATCACAATCATACAATCGCAATCATACAAACACAATCATACAATCACAATCATACAATCACAATCATACAATCGCAATCATACACACGCAATCTTACATTCACAATCATACAATCACAATCATACAATCACAATCATACAATCACAATCATAAAATCACAATCATACAATCACAATCATACAATCGCAATCAAACAATCACAATCATACAATCACAATCATACAATCACAATCATACAATCACAATCATACAATCACAATCACACTATCGCAATCATACAATCACAATCATACAATCACAAGCATACGATCACAATCATACAATCACAATCATGCAATTACGATCATACAATCACAATCATACCATCCCAATCACACAATCACAATCATACAATCACAATCATACAATCACAATCATACCATCCCAATCATACAAACACAATCATACAATCACAATCACACAATCGCAATCATACAATCACAGTCATACAATCACAATCATACAATCACAATCATACAATCACAATCATGCAATCACAATCATACAATCGCAATCGAACAATCAGAACCATATGATCACAATCATACAATCACAATCATACAATCTCAATCATACACGCGCCATCTTACAATCACAATCATGCAATCACAATCATACAATCACAATCATACAATCACAATCATACCATCCCAATCATACAATCACAATCATACAATCACAATCATACAATCACAATCATACAATCACAATCACACAATCGCAATCATACAATCACAATCATACAAATACAATGATACAATCACAATCATACAATCACAATCATACAATCACAATCATACAATCTCAATCATACAATCGCAATCATACAATCACAATCATACAATCACAATCATACAATCACAATCATACAAACACAGTCATACAATCACAATCATACTATCGCAATCATACAATCACAATCGTACAATCACAATCATACAATCACAATCATTCAATCACAATCATGCAATCACAATCATACAATCACAATCATACAATCACAATCATACAATCACAATCATGCAATCACAATCATACAATCACAATCATACAATCACAATCATACAATCACAATCATACCATCCCAATCATACAGTCACAATCACACAATCGCAATCATACTATCACAATCATACAAAAACAATGATACAAGCACAATCATACAATCACAATCATACAATCACAATAATACAATCACAATCATACAATCACAATCATACAATCACAATCATACATTCACAAACATACAATCACAATCATACAATCACAATCATACAATCACAATAATACAATCACAATCATACAATCTCAATCGTACAATCACAATCATACAATCACAATCATACAATCACAATCATACAATCACAATCATACAATCGCAATCATACAATCACAATCATACTATCGCAATCATACAATCACAATCGTACAATCACAATCATACAATCACAATCATTCAATCACAACCATGCAATCACAATCATACAATCACAATCATACAATCACAATCATACAATCACAATCTTACAATCACAATCATACAATGACAATCACACAATCGCAATCATACAAGCACAATCATACAAAAACAATGGTACAATCACAATCATACAATCACAATCATACAATCACAATCATACCATCACAATCATACAGGCACAATCATAAAATCACAATCATAGAATCACAATCATACAAACACAATCATGCAATCACAATCATGTAATCACAATCGTACAATCGCAATCGAACAATCAGAACCATATGATCACAATCATACAATCACAATCATACAATCTCAATCATACACGCGCCATCTTACAATCACAATCATACAATCACAATCATACAATCACAATCATACAATCACAATCATACAATCACAATCATACAATCACAATCATACAATCACAATCATACAATCACAATCATACAATCACAATCATACTATCGCAATCATACAATCACAATCGTACAATCACAATCATACAATCACAATCATACAATCACAATCATTCAATCACAATCATGCAATCACAATCATACAATCACAATCATACGATCACAATCATACGAAGACAATCATACAATTACTACTATACAATCACAATCATACAAAAACAATCATACAATCACAATCATACAATCACAATCATACAATCACAATCATACATTCACAATCATACAATCACAATCATACAATCACAATCATACAATCACAATAATACAATCACAATCATACAATCTCAATCATACAATCGCAATCATACAATCACAATCATACAATCACAATCATACAATCACAATCATACAAACACAATCATACAATCACAATCATACTATCGCAATCATACAATCACAATCGTACAATCACAATCATACAATCACAATCATTCAATCACAATCATGCAATCACAATCATACAATCACAATCATACAATCACAATCATACAATCACAATCATGCAATCACAATCATACAATCACAATCATACAATCACAATCATACAATCACAATCATACCATCCCAATCATACAGTCACAATCACACAATCGCAATCATACTATCACAATCATACAAAAACAATGATACAAGCACAATCATACAATCACAATCATACAATCACAATAATACAATCACAATCATACAATCACAATCATACAATCACAATCATACATTCACAAACATACAATCACAATCATACAATCACAATCATACAATCACAATAATACAATCACAATCATACAATCTCAATCGTACAATCACAATCATACAATCACAATCATACAATCACAATCATACAATCACAATCATACAATCGCAATCATACAATCACAATCATACTATCGCAATCATACAATCACAATCGTACAATCACAATCATACAATCACAATCATTCAATCACAACCATGCAATCACAATCATACAATCACAATCATACAATCACAATCATACAATCACAATCTTACAATCACAATCATACAATGACAATCACACAATCGCAATCATACAAGCACAATCATACAAAAACAATGGTACAATCACAATCATACAATCACAATCATACAATCACAATCATACCATCACAATCATACAGGCACAATCATAAAATCACAATCATAGAATCACAATCATACAAACACAATCATGCAATCACAATCATGTAATCACAATCGTACAATCGCAATCGAACAATCAGAACCATATGATCACAATCATACAATCACAATCATACAATCTCAATCATACACGCGCCATCTTACAATCACAATCATACAATCACAATCATACAATCACAATCATACAATCACAATCATACAATCACAATCATACAATCACAATCATACAATCACAATCATACAATCACAATCATACAATCACAATCATACAATCACAATCATACAATCACAATCATACTATCGCAATCATACAATCACAATCGTACAATCACAATCATACAATCACAATCATACAATCACAATCATTCAATCACAATCATGCAATCACAATCATACAATCACAATCATACGATCACAATCATACGAAGACAATCATACAATTACTACTATACAATCACAATCATACAAAAACAATCATACAATCACAATCATACAATCACAATCATACAATCACAATCATACATTCACAATCATACAATCACAGTCATACATTCACAATCATACAATCACAATCATACAATCACAATAATACAATCACAATCATGCAATCTCAATCATACAATCACAATCATACAATCACAACCACACAATCCCAATCACACTATCACAATCATACAATCACAATCATACAATCACAATCATACAATCACAACCATGCAATCACAATCATACAATCACAATCATACAATCACAATCATACAATCACAATCATACAATCAGAATCATACAATCGCAATCAAACAATCACAATCATACGATCGCAATCATACAATCGCAATCATACACTCACAATCATTCAATCACAATGATACAATCACAATCATACAATGACAATCATACGATCACAATCATACAATTACTACTATACAATCACAATCATACAAAAACAATCATACAAAAACAATCATACAATCACAATCATACAATCACAATCATACAATCAAAATCATACAATCACAATCATACAATCACAATCATGCAATCACAATCATACAATCACAATCATACAATCGCAATCATACAAACACAATCATACAATCACAATCATACAATCACAATCATACAATCGCAATCATACACACGCAATCTTACATTCACAATCATACAATCACAATCATACAATCACAATCATACAATCACAATCATAAAATCACAATCATACAATCACAATCATACAATCGCAATCAAACAATCACAATCATACAATCACAATCATACAATCACAATCATACAATCACAATCATACAATCACAATCACACTATCGCAATCATACAATCACAATCATACAATCACAAGCATACGATCACAATCATACAATCACAATCATGCAATTACGATCATACAATCACAATCATACCATCCCAATCACACAATCACAATCATACAATCACAATCATACAATCACAATCATACCATCCCAATCATACAAACACAATCATACAATCACAATCACACAATCGCAATCATACAATCACAGTCATACAATCACAATCATACAATCACAATCATACAATCACAATCATGCAATCACAATCATACAATCGCAATCGAACAATCAGAACCATATGATCACAATCATACAATCACAATCATACAATCTCAATCATACACGCGCCATCTTACAATCACAATCATGCAATCACAATCATACAATCACAATCATACAATCACAATCATACCATCCCAATCATACAATCACAATCATACAATCACAATCATACAATCACAATCATACAATCACAATCACACAATCGCAATCATACAATCACAATCATACAAATACAATGATACAATCACAATCATACAATCACAATCATACAATCACAATCATACAATCTCAATCATACAATCGCAATCATACAATCACAATCATACAATCACAATCATACAATCACAATCATACAAACACAGTCATACAATCACAATCATACTATCGCAATCATACAATCACAATCGTACAATCACAATCATACAATCACAATCATTCAATCACAATCATGCAATCACAATCATACAATCACAATCATACAATCACAATCATACAATCACAATCATGCAATCACAATCATACAATCACAATCATACAATCACAATCATACAATCACAATCATACCATCCCAATCATACAGTCACAATCACACAATCGCAATCATACTATCACAATCATACAAAAACAATGATACAAGCACAATCATACAATCACAATCATACAATCACAATAATACAATCACAATCATACAATCACAATCATACAATCACAATCATACATTCACAAACATACAATCACAATCATACAATCACAATCATACAATCACAATAATACAATCACAATCATACAATCTCAATCGTACAATCACAATCATACAATCACAATCATACAATCACAATCATACAATCACAATCATACAATCGCAATCATACAATCACAATCATACTATCGCAATCATACAATCACAATCGTACAATCACAATCATACAATCACAATCATTCAATCACAACCATGCAATCACAATCATACAATCACAATCATACAATCACAATCATACAATCACAATCTTACAATCACAATCATACAATGACAATCACACAATCGCAATCATACAAGCACAATCATACAAAAACAATGGTACAATCACAATCATACAATCACAATCATACAATCACAATCATACCATCACAATCATACAGGCACAATCATAAAATCACAATCATAGAATCACAATCATACAAACACAATCATGCAATCACAATCATGTAATCACAATCGTACAATCGCAATCGAACAATCAGAACCATATGATCACAATCATACAATCACAATCATACAATCTCAATCATACACGCGCCATCTTACAATCACAATCATACAATCACAATCATACAATCACAATCATACAATCACAATCATACAATCACAATCATACAATCACAATCATACAATCACAATCATACAATCACAATCATACAATCACAATCATACTATCGCAATCATACAATCACAATCGTACAATCACAATCATACAATCACAATCATACAATCACAATCATTCAATCACAATCATGCAATCACAATCATACAATCACAATCATACGATCACAATCATACGAAGACAATCATACAATTACTACTATACAATCACAATCATACAAAAACAATCATACAATCACAATCATACAATCACAATCATACAATCACAATCATACATTCACAATCATACAATCACAATCATACAATCACAATCATACAATCACAATAATACAATCACAATCATACAATCTCAATCATACAATCGCAATCATACAATCACAATCATACAATCACAATAATACAATCACAATCATACAAACACAATCATACAATCACAATCATACTATCGCAATCATACAATCACAATCATACAATCACAATCATGCAATCACAATCATACAATCACAATAATACAATCACAATCATACCATCCCAATCATACAATCACAATCACACAATCGCAATCATACAATCAAAATCATACAAAAACAATGATACAATCACAATCATACAATCACAATCATACAAAAACAATGATACAATCACAATCATGCAATCACAATCATGCAATCACAATCATACAATCACAATCATACGATCACAATCATACGAAGACAATCATACAATTACTACTATACAATCACAATCATACAAAAACAATCATACAAACACAATCATACGATGACAATCATACAATTACTACTATACAATCACAATCATACAAAAACAATCATACAATCACAATCACACATTCACAATCATACAATCACAGTCATACATTCACAATCATACAATCACAATCATACAATCACAATAATACAATCACAATCATGCAATCTCAATCATACAATCACAATCATACAATCACAATCACACAATCCCAATCACACTATCACAATCATACAATCACAATCATACAATCACAATCATACAATCACAATCATGCAATCACAATCATACAATCACAATCATACAATCACAATCATACCATCCCAATCATACAATCACAATCACACAATCGCAATCATACAATCAAAATCATACAAAAACAATGATACAATCACAATCATACAATCACAATCATACAATCACAATCATACATTCACAATCATACAATCACAATAATACAATCACAATCATACAAACTCAATCATACAATCACAATCATACAATCACAATCATACAATCACAATCATACAATCACAACCATACAATCACAATCATACAATCACAATCATACAATCACAATCATACAATCACAATCATACAATCACAATCATACAATCACAATCGTACAATCACAATCATACAGTCACAATCATTCAATCACAACCATGCAATCACAATCATACAATCACAATCATATAATCACAATCATACAATCACAATCATACACAAACAATGATACAATCGCAATCATACAATTCAAATCATACAATCACAATCATACAATCACAATCATACAATCACAATAATACGATCACAATCATACGAAGACGATCATACAATTACTACTATACAATCACAATCATACGAAAACAATCATACAATCACAATCATACGATGACAATCATACAATTACTACTATACAATCACAATCATACAAAAACAATCATACAATCACAATCATACAATCACAATCATACAATCACAATCATACAATCACAATCATACATTCACAATCATACAATCACAATCATACAATCACAATCATACAATCACAATAATACAATCACAATCATACAATCTCAATCATACAATCACAATCATACAATCACAATCATACAATCACAATCATACAATCACAATCATACAATCACAATCATACTATCGCAATCATACAATCACAATCGTACAATCACAATCATACAATCACAATCATACAATCACAATCATTCAATCACAATCATACCATCCCAATCATACAATCAGAATCATACAATCGCAATCAAACAATCACAATCATACGATCGCAATCATACAATCGCAATCATACACTCACAATCATTCAATCACAATGATACAATCACAATCGTACAATGACAATCATACGATCACAATCATACAATTACTACTATACAATCACAATCATACAAAAACAATCATACAAAAACAATCATACAATCACAATCATACAATCACAATCATACAATCACAATCATACAATCACAATCATACTATCGCAATCATACAATCACAATCGTACAATCACAATCATACAATCACAATCATACAATCACAATCATTCAATCACAATCATACCATCCCAATCATACAATCACAATCTTACAATCACAATCATACAATGACAATCACACAATCGCAATCATACAAGCACAATCATACAAAAACAATGATATAATCACAATCATACAATCACAATCATACAATCACAATCATACCATCACAATCATACAGGCACAATCATAAAATCACAATCATAGAATCACAATCATACTATCGCAATCATACAATCACAATCGTACAATCACAATCATACAATCACAATCTTGCAATCACAATCATACAATCACAATCACACAATCGCAATCATACTATCGCAATCATACAATCACAATCGTACAATCACAATCATACAATCACAATCTTACAATCACAATCATACAATCACAATCACACAATCGCAATCATACAATCACAATCATACAAAAACAATGATACAATCACAATCATACAATCACAATCATACAATCACAATCATACAATCAGAATCATACAATCACAATCGTACCATCCCAATCATACAATCACAATCATACAATCACAATCATACAATCACAATCACACAATCGCAATCATACAATCACAATCATACAAAAACAATGACACAATCACAATCATGCAATCACAATCATACAATCACAATCATACGATCACAATCATACGAAGACAATCATACAATTACTACTATACAATCACAATCATACAAAAACAATCATACAAACACAATCATACGATGACAATCATACAATTACTACTATACAATCACAATCATAGAAAAGCAATCATACAATCACAATCATACGATGACAATCATACAATTACTACTATACAATCACAATCATACAAAAACAATCATACAATCACAATCATACAATCACAATCATACAATCACAATCATACATTCACAATCATACAATCACAATCAAAGAATCGCAATCATACAATCACAATCATACAATCACAATCATACAATCACAATCATACAAACACAATCATACAATCACAATCATACTATCGCAATCATACAATCACAATCGTACAATCACAATCATACAATCACAATCATTCAATCACAATCATGCAATCACAATCATACAATCACAATCATACAATCACAATCATACAATCACAATCATGCAATCACAATCATACAATCACAATCATACAATCACAATCATACCATCCCAATCATACAGTCACAATCACACAATCGCAATCATACAATCACAATCATACAAAAACAATGATACAAGCACAATCATACAATCACAATCATACAATCACAATAATACAATCACAATCATACAATCACAATCATACAATCACAATCATACATTCACAAACATACAATCACAATCATACAATCACAATCATACAATCACAATAATACAATCACAATCATACAATCTCAATCGTACAATCACAATCATACAATCACAACCATGCAATCACAATCATACAATCACAATCATACAATCGCAATCATACAATCACAATCATACTATCGCAATCATACAATCACAATCGTACAATCACAATCATACAATCACAATCATTCAATCACAACCATGCAATCACAATCATACAATCACAATCATACAATCACAATCATACAATCACAATCTTACAATCACAATCATACAATGACAATCACACAATCGCAATCATACAAGCACAATCATACAAAAACAATGGTACAATCACAATCATACAATCACAATCATACAATCGCAATCATACCATCACAATCATACAGGCACAATCATAAAATCACAATCATAGAATCACAATCATACAAACACAATCATGCAATCACAATCATGTAATCACAATCGTACAATCGCAATCGAACAATCAGAACCATATGATCACAATCATACAATCACAATCATACAATCTCAATCATACACGCGCCATCTTACAATCACAATCATACAATCACAATCATACAATCACAATCATACAATCACAATCATACAATCACAATCATACAATCACAATCATACAATCACAATCATACAATCACAATCATACAATCACAATCATACAATCACAATCATACAATCACAATCATACTATCGCAATCATACAATCACAATCGTACAATCACAATCATACAATCACAATCATACAATCACAATCATTCAATCACAATCATTCAATCACAATCATGCAATCACAATCATACAATCACAATCATACAATCACAATCATACAATCACAATCATGCAATCACAATCATACAATCACAATCATACAATCACAATCATACAATCACAATCATACCATCCCAATCATACAGTCACAATCACACAATCGCAATCATACAATCACAATCATACAAAAACAATGATACAAGCACAATCATACAATCACAATCATACAATCACAATAATACAATCACAATCATACAATCACAATCATACAATCACAATCATACATTCACAAACATACAATCACAATCATGCAATCACAATCATACAATCACAATAATACAATCACAATCATACAATCTCAATCGTACAATCACAATCATACAATCACAATCATACAATCACAATCATACAATCACAATCATACAATCGCAATCATACAATCACAATCATACTATCGCAATCATACAATCACAATCGTACAATCACAATCATACAATCACAATCATTCAATCACAACCATGCAATCACAATCATACAATCACAATCATACAATCACAATCATACAATCACAATCTTACAATCACAATCATACAATGACAATCACACAATCGCAATCATACAAGCACAATCATACAAAAACAATGGTACAATCACAATCATACAATCACAATCATACAATCACAATCATACCATCACAATCATACAGGCACAATCATAAAATCACAATCATAGAATCACAATCATACAAACACAATCATGCAATCACAATCATGTAATCACAATCGTACAATCGCAATCGAACAATCAGAACCATATGATCACAATCATACAATCACAATCATACAATCTCAATCATACACGCGCCATCTTACAATCACAATCATACAATCACAATCATACAATCACAATCATACAATCACAATCATACAATCACAATCATACAATCACAATCATACAATCACAATCATACAATCACAATCATACAATCACAATCATACAATCACAATCATACAATCACAATCATACAATCACAATCATACAATCACAATCATACTATCGCAATCATACAATCACAATCGTACAATCACAATCATACAATCACAATCATACAATCACAATCATTCAATCACAATCATGCAATCACAATCATACAATCACAATCATACGATCACAATCATACGAAGACAATCATACAATTACTACTATACAATCACAATCATACAAAAACAATCATACAATCACAATCATACAATCACAATCATACAATCACAATCATACATTCACAATCATACAATCACAATCATACAATCACAATCATACAATCACAATAATACAATCACAATCATACAATCTCAATCATACAATCGCAATCATACAATCACAATCATACCATCCCAATCATACAATCACAATCATACAATCACAATCATACAATCACAATCATACAATCACAATCACACAATCGCAATCATACAATCACAATCATACAAATACAATGATACAATCACAATCATACAATCACAATCATACAATCACAATCATACAATCACAATCATACATTCACAATCATACAATCACAATCATACAATCACAATCATACAATCACAATAATACAATCACAATCATACAATCTCAATCGTACAATCACAATCATACAATCACAATCATACAATCACAATCATACAATCACAATCATACAATCGCAATCATGCAATCACAATCATACTATCGCAATCATACAATCACAATCATACAATCACAATCATACAATCACAATCATTCAATCACAACCATGCAATCACAATCATACAATCACAATCATACAATCACAATCATACAATCACAATCTTACAATCACAATCATACAATGACAATCACACAATCGCAATCATACAAGCACAATCATACAAAAACAATGGTACAATCACAATCATACAATCACAATCATACAATCACAATCATACCATCACAATCATACAGGCACAATCATAAAATCACAATCATAGAATCACAATCATACAAACACAATCATGCAATCACAATCATGTAATCACAATCGTACAATCGCAATCGAACAATCAGAACCATATGATCACAATCATACAATCACAATCATACAATCTCAATCATACACGCGCCATCTTACAATCACAATCATACAATCACAATCATACAATCACAATCATACAATCACAATCATACAATCACAATCATACAATCACAATCATACAATCACAATCATACAATCACAATCATACAATCACAATCATACAATCACAATCATACAATCACAATCATACTATCGCAATCATACAATCACAATCGTACAATCACAATCATACAATCACAATCATACAATCACAATCATACAATCACAATCATTCAATCACAATCATGCAATCACAATCATACGATCACAATCATACGAAGACAATCATACAATTACTACTATACAATCACAATCATACAAAAACAATCATACAATCACAATCATACAATCACAATCATACAATCACAATCATACATTCACAATCATACAATCACAATCATACAATCACAATCATACAATCACAATAATACAATCACAATCATACAATCTCAATCATACAATCGCAATCATACAATCACAATCATACAATCACAATAATACAATCACAATCATACAAACACAATCATACAATCACAATCAAACTATCGCAATCATACAATCACAATCATACAATCACAATCATGCAATCACAATCATACAATCACAATAATACAATCACAATCATACCATCCCAATCATACAATCACAATCACACAATCGCAATCATACAATCAAAATCATACAAAAACAATGATACAATCACAATCATACAATCACAATCATACAAAAACAATGATACAATCACAATCATGCAATCACAATCATGCAATCACAATCATACAATCACAATCATACGATCACAATCATACGAAGACAATCATACAATTACTACTATACAATCACAATCATACAAAAACAATCATACAAACACAATCATACGATGACAATCATACAATTACTACTATACAATCACAATCATACAAAAACAATCATACAATCACAATCACACATTCACAATCATACAATCACAGTCATACATTCACAATCATACAATCACAATCATACAATCACAATAATACAATCACAATCATGCAATCTCAATCATACAATCACAATCATACAATCACAATCACACAATCCCAATCACACTATCACAATCATACAATCACAATCATACAATCACAATCATACAATCACAGTCATGCAATCACAATCATACAATCACAATCATACAATCACAATCATACAATCACAATCATACAATCAGAATCATACAATCGCAATCAAACAATCACAATCATACGATCGCAATCATACAATAGCAATCATACACTCACAATCATTCAATCACAATGATACAATCACAATCATACAATGACAATCATACGATCACAATCATACAATTACTACTATACAATCACAATCATACAAAAACAATCATACAAAAACAATCATACAATCACAATCATACAATCACAATCATACAATCACAATCATACAATCACAATCATACAATCACAATCACACTATCGCAATCATACAATCACAATCTTACAATCACAATCATACAATGACAATCACACAATCGCAATCATACAAGCACAATCATACAAAAACAATGGTACAATCACAATCATACAATCACAATCATACAATCACAATCATACCATCACAATCATACAGGCACAATCATAAAATCACAATCATAGAATCACAATCATACAAACACAATCATGCAATCACAATCATGTAATCACAATCGTACAATCGCAATCATTCAATCACAATCATGCAATCACAATCATACAATCACAATCATACGATCACAATCATACGAAGACAATCATACAATTACTACTATACAATCACAATCATACAAAAACAATCATACAATCACAATCATACAATCACAATCATACAATCACAATCATACATTCACAATCATACAATCACAATCATACAATCACAATCATACAATCACAATAATACAATCACAATCATACAATCTCAATCATACAATCGCAATCATACAATCACAATCATACCATCCCAATCATACAATCACAATCATACAATCACAATCATACAATCACAATCATACAATCACAATCACACAATCGCAATCATACAATCACAATCATACAAATACAATGATACAATCACAATCATACAATCACAATCATACAATCACAATCATACAATCACAATCATACATTCACAATCATACAATCACAATCATACAATCACAATCATACAATCACAATAATACAATCACAATCATACAATCTCAATCGTACAATCACAATCATACAATCACAATCATACAATCACAATCATACAATCACAATCATACAATCGCAATCATACAATCACAATCATACTATCGCAATCATACAATCACAATCATACAATCACAATCATACAATCACAATCATTCAATCACAACCATGCAATCACAATCATACAATCACAATCATACAATCACAATCATACAATCACAATCTTACAATCACAATCATACAATGACAATCACACAATCGCAATCATACAAGCACAATCATACAAAAACAATGGTACAATCACAATCATACAATCACAATCATACAATCACAATCATACCATCACAATCATACAGGCACAATCATAAAATCACAATCATAGAATCACAATCATACAAACACAATCATGCAATCACAATCATGTAATCACAATCGTACAATCGCAATCGAACAATCAGAACCATATGATCACAATCATACAATCACAATCATACAATCACAATCATACAATCTCAATCATACACGCGCCATCTTACAATCACAATCATACAATCACAATCATACAATCACAATCATACAATCACAATCATACAATCACAATCATACAATCACAATCATACAATCACAATCATACAATCACAATCATACAATCACAATCATACAATCACAATCATACTATCGCAATCATACAATCACAATCGTACAATCACAATCATACAATCACAATCATACAATCACAATCATTCAATCACAATCATGCAATCACAATCATACAATCACAATCATACGATCACAATCATACGAAGACAATCATACAATTACTACTATACAATCACAATCATACAAAAACAATCATACAATCACAATCATACAATCACAATCATACAATCACAATCATACATTCACAATCATACAATCACAATCATACAATCACAATCATACAATCACAATAATACAATCACAATCATACAATCTCAATCATACAATCGCAATCATACAATCACAATCATACAATCACAATAATACAATCACAATCATACAAACACAATCATACAATCACAATCAAACTATCGCAATCATACAATCACAATCATACAATCACAATCATGCAATCACAATCATACAATCACAATAATACAATCACAATCATACCATCCCAATCATACAATCACAATCACACAATCGCAATCATACAATCAAAATCATACAAAAACAATGATACAATCACAATCATACAATCACAATCATACAAAAACAATGATACAATCACAATCATGCAATCACAATCATGCAATCACAATCATACAATCACAATCATACGATCACAATCATACGAAGACAATCATACAATTACTACTATACAATCACAATCATACAAAAACAATCATACAAACACAATCATACGATGACAATCATACAATTACTACTATACAATCACAATCATACAAAAACAATCATACAATCACAATCACACATTCACAATCATACAATCACAGTCATACATTCACAATCATACAATCACAATCATACAATCACAATAATACAATCACAATCATGCAATCTCAATCATACAATCACAATCATACAATCACAATCACACAATCCCAATCACACTATCACAATCATACAATCACAATCATACAATCACAATCATACAATCACAATCATGCAATCACAATCATACAATCACAATCATACAATCACAATCATACAATCACAATCATACAATCAGAATCATACAATCGCAATCAAACAATCACAATCATACGATCGCAATCATACAATCGCAATCATACACTCACAATCATTCAATCACAATGATACAATCACAATCATACAATGACAATCATACGATCACAATCATACAATTACTACTATACAATCACAATCATACAAAAACAATCATACAAAAACAATCATACAATCACAAACATACAATCACAATCATGCAATCACAATCATACAATCACAATAATACAATCACAATCATACAATCTCAATCGTACAATCACAATCATACAATCACAATCATACAATCACAATCATACAATCACAATCATACAATCGCAATCATACAATCACAATCATACTATCGCAATCATACAATCACAATCGTACAATCACAATCATACAATCACAATCATTCAATCACAACCATGCAATCACAATCATACAATCACAATCATACAATCACAATCATACAATCACAATCTTACAATCACAATCATACAATGACAATCACACAATCGCAATCATACAAGCACAATCATACAAAAACAATGGTACAATCACAATCATACAATCACAATCATACAATCACAATCATACCATCACAATCATACAGGCACAATCATAAAATCACAATCATAGAATCACAATCATACAAACACAATCATGCAATCACAATCATGTAATCACAATCGTACAATCGCAATCGAACAATCAGAACCATATGATCACAATCATACAATCACAATCATACAATCTCAATCATACACGCGCCATCTTACAATCACAATCATACAATCACAATCATACAATCACAATCATACAATCACAATCATACAATCACAATCATACAATCACAATCATACAATCACAATCATACAATCACAATCATACAATCACAATCATACAATCACAATCATACAATCACAATCATACAATCACAATCATACAATCACAATCATACTATCGCAATCATACAATCACAATCGTACAATCACAATCATACAATCACAATCATACAATCACAATCATTCAATCACAATCATGCAATCACAATCATACAATCACAATCATACGATCACAATCATACGAAGACAATCATACAATTACTACTATACAATCACAATCATACAAAAACAATCATACAATCACAATCATACAATCACAATCATACAATCACAATCATACATTCACAATCATACAATCACAATCATACAATCACAATCATACAATCACAATAATACAATCACAATCATACAATCTCAATCATACAATCGCAATCATACAATCACAATCATACCATCCCAATCATACAATCACAATCATACAATCACAATCATACAATCACAATCATACAATCACAATCACACAATCGCAATCATACAATCACAATCATACAAATACAATGATACAATCACAATCATACAATCACAATCATACAATCACAATCATACAATCACAATCATACATTCACAATCATACAATCACAATCATACAATCACAATCATACAATCACAATAATACAATCACAATCATAGAATCTCAATCGTACAATCACAATCATACAATCACAATCATACAATCACAATCATACAATCACAATCATACAATCGCAATCATGCAATCACAATCATACTATCGCAATCATACAATCACAATCATACAATCACAATCATACAATCACAATCATTCAATCACAACCATGCAATCACAATCATACAATCACAATCATACAATCACAATCATACAATCACAATCTTACAATCACAATCATACAATGACAATCACACAATCGCAATCATACAAGCACAATCATACAAAAACAATGGTACAATCACAATCATACAATCACAATCATACAATCACAATCATACCATCACAATCATACAGGCACAATCATAAAATCACAATCATAGAATCACAATCATACAAACACAATCATGCAATCACAATCATGTAATCACAATCGTACAATCGCAATCGAACAATCAGAACCATATGATCACAATCATACAATCACAATCATACAATCTCAATCATACACGCGCCATCTTACAATCACAATCATACAATCACAATCATACAATCACAATCATACAATCACAATCATACAATCACAATCATACAATCACAATCATACAATCACAATCATACAATCACAATCATACAATCACAATCATACAATCACAATCATACAATCACAATCATACTATCGCAATCATACAATCACAATCGTACAATCACAATCATACAATCACAATCATACAATCACAATCATACAATCACAATCATTCAATCACAATCATGCAATCACAATCATACGATCACAATCATACGAAGACAATCATACAATTACTACTATACAATCACAATCATACAAAAACAATCATACAATCACAATCATACAATCACAATCATACAATCACAATCATACATTCACAATCATACAATCACAATCATACAATCACAATCATACAATCACAATAATACAATCACAATCATACAATCTCAATCATACAATCGCAATCATACAATCACAATCATACAATCACAATAATACAATCACAATCATACAAACACAATCATACAATCACAATCAAACTATCGCAATCATACAATCACAATCATACAATCACAATCATGCAATCACAATCATACAATCACAATAATACAATCACAATCATACCATCCCAATCATACAATCACAATCACACAATCGCAATCATACAATCAAAATCATACAAAAACAATGATACAATCACAATCATACAATCACAATCATACAAAAACAATGATACAATCACAATCATGCAATCACAATCATGCAATCACAATCATACAATCACAATCATACGATCACAATCATACGAAGACAATCATACAATTACTACTATACAATCACAATCATACAAAAACAATCATACAAACACAATCATACGATGACAATCATACAATTACTACTATACAATCACAATCATACAAAAACAATCATACAATCACAATCACACATTCACAATCATACAATCACAGTCATACATTCACAATCATACAATCACAATCATACAATCACAATAATACAATCACAATCATGCAATCTCAATCATACAATCACAATCATACAATCACAATCACACAATCCCAATCACACTATCACAATCATACAATCACAATCATACAATCACAATCATACAATCACAGTCATGCAATCACAATCATACAATCACAATCATACAATCACAATCATACAATCACAATCATACAATCAGAATCATACAATCGCAATCAAACAATCACAATCATACGATCGCAATCATACAATAGCAATCATACACTCACAATCATTCAATCACAATGATACAATCACAATCATACAATGACAATCATACGATCACAATCATACAATTACTACTATACAATCACAATCATACAAAAACAATCATACAAAAACAATCATACAATCACAATCATACAATCACAATCATACAATCACAATCATACAATCACAATCATACAATCACAATCACACTATCGCAATCATACAATCACAATCTTACAATCACAATCATACAATGACAATCACACAATCGCAATCATACAAGCACAATCATACAAAAACAATGGTACAATCACAATCATACAATCACAATCATACAATCACAATCATACCATCACAATCATACAGGCACAATCATAAAATCACAATCATAGAATCACAATCATACAAACACAATCATGCAATCACAATCATGTAATCACAATCGTACAATCGCAATCATTCAATCACAATCATGCAATCACAATCATACAATCACAATCATACGATCACAATCATACGAAGACAATCATACAATTACTACTATACAATCACAATCATACAAAAACAATCATACAATCACAATCATACAATCACAATCATACAATCACAATCATACATTCACAATCATACAATCACAATCATACAATCACAATCATACAATCACAATAATACAATCACAATCATACAATCTCAATCATACAATCGCAATCATACAATCACAATCATACCATCCCAATCATACAATCACAATCATACAATCACAATCATACAATCACAATCATACAATCACAATCACACAATCGCAATCATACAATCACAATCATACAAATACAATGATACAATCACAATCATACAATCACAATCATACAATCACAATCATACAATCACAATCATACATTCACAATCATACAATCACAATCATACAATCACAATCATACAATCACAATAATACAATCACAATCATACAATCTCAATCGTACAATCACAATCATACAATCACAATCATACAATCACAATCATACAATCACAATCATACAATCGCAATCATACAATCACAATCATACTATCGCAATCATACAATCACAATCATACAATCACAATCATACAATCACAATCATTCAATCACAACCATGCAATCACAATCATACAATCACAATCATACAATCACAATCATACAATCACAATCTTACAATCACAATCATACAATGACAATCACACAATCGCAATCATACAAGCACAATCATACAAAAACAATGGTACAATCACAATCATACAATCACAATCATACAATCACAATCATACCATCACAATCATACAGGCACAATCATAAAATCACAATCATAGAATCACAATCATACAAACACAATCATGCAATCACAATCATGTAATCACAATCGTACAATCGCAATCGAACAATCAGAACCATATGATCACAATCATACAATCACAATCATACAATCACAATCATACAATCTCAATCATACACGCGCCATCTTACAATCACAATCATACAATCACAATCATACAATCACAATCATACAATCACAATCATACAATCACAATCATACAATCACAATCATACAATCACAATCATACAATCACAATCATACAATCACAATCATACAATCACAATCATACTATCGCAATCATACAATCACAATCGTACAATCACAATCATACAATCACAATCATACAATCACAATCATTCAATCACAATCATGCAATCACAATCATACAATCACAATCATACGATCACAATCATACGAAGACAATCATACAATTACTACTATACAATCACAATCATACAAAAACAATCATACAATCACAATCATACAATCACAATCATACAATCACAATCATACATTCACAATCATACAATCACAATCATACAATCACAATCATACAATCACAATAATACAATCACAATCATACAATCTCAATCATACAATCGCAATCATACAATCACAATCATACAATCACAATAATACAATCACAATCATACAAACACAATCATACAATCACAATCAAACTATCGCAATCATACAATCACAATCATACAATCACAATCATGCAATCACAATCATACAATCACAATAATACAATCACAATCATACCATCCCAATCATACAATCACAATCACACAATCGCAATCATACAATCAAAATCATACAAAAACAATGATACAATCACAATCATACAATCACAATCATACAAAAACAATGATACAATCACAATCATGCAATCACAATCATGCAATCACAATCATACAATCACAATCATACGATCACAATCATACGAAGACAATCATACAATTACTACTATACAATCACAATCATACAAAAACAATCATACAAACACAATCATACGATGACAATCATACAATTACTACTATACAATCACAATCATACAAAAACAATCATACAATCACAATCACACATTCACAATCATACAATCACAGTCATACATTCACAATCATACAATCACAATCATACAATCACAATAATACAATCACAATCATGCAATCTCAATCATACAATCACAATCATACAATCACAATCACACAATCCCAATCACACTATCACAATCATACAATCACAATCATACAATCACAATCATACAATCACAATCATGCAATCACAATCATACAATCACAATCATACAATCACAATCATACAATCACAATCATACAATCAGAATCATACAATCGCAATCAAACAATCACAATCATACGATCGCAATCATACAATCGCAATCATACACTCACAATCATTCAATCACAATGATACAATCACAATCATACAATGACAATCATACGATCACAATCATACAATTACTACTATACAATCACAATCATACAAAAACAATCATACAAAAACAATCATACAATCACAATCATACAATCACAATCATACAATCAAAATCATACAATCACAATCAAACAATCACAATCATGCAATCACAATCATACAATCACAATCATACAATCGCAATCATACAAACACAATCATACAATCACAATCATACAATCACAATCATACAATCGCAATCATACACACGCAATCTTACATTCACAATCATACAATCACAATCATACAATCACAATCATACAATCACAATCATACAATCACAATCATACCATCGCAATCATACAAACACAATCATACAATCACAATCACACAATCGCAATCATACAATCACAGTCATACAATCACAATCATACAATCACAATCATACTATCGCAATCATACAATCACAATCGTACAATCACAATCATACAATCACAATCATTCAATCACAATCATGCAATCACAGTCATACAATCACGATCATACAATCACAATCATAGAATCACAATCATGCAATCACAATCATACAATCACAATCATACAATCACAATCATACCATCCCAATCATACAATCACAATCATACAATCACAATCATACAATCACAATCATACAATCACAATCACACAATCGCAATCATACAATCACAATCATACAAATACAATGATACAATCACAATCATACAATCACAATCATACAATCACAATCATACAATCACAATCATACATTCACAATCATACAATCACAATCATACAATCACAATCATACAATCACAATAATACAATCACAATCATACAATCTCAATCATACAATCGCAATCATACAATCACAATCATACAATCACAATCATACAATCACAATCATACAAACACAATCATACAATCACAATCATACTATCGCAATCATACAATCACAATCGTACAATCACAATCATACAATCACAATCATTCAATCACAATCATGCAATCACAATCATACAATCACAATCATACAATCACAATCATACAATCACAATCATGCAATCACAATCATACAATCACAATCATACAATCACAATCATACAATCACAATCATACCATCCCAATCATACAGTCACAATCACACAATCGCAATCATACTATCACAATCATACAAAAACAATGATACAAGCACAATCATACAATCACAATCATACAATCACAATAATACAATCACAATCATACAATCACAATCATACAATCACAATCATACATTCACAAACATACAATCACAATCATACAATCACAATCATACAATCACAATAATACAATCACAATCATACAATCTCAATCGTACAATCACAATCATACAATCACAATCATACAATCACAATCATACAATCACAATCATACAATCGCAATCATACAATCACAATCATACTATCGCAATCATACAATCACAATCGTACAATCACAATCATACAATCACAATCATTCAATCACAACCATGCAATCACAATCATACAATCACAATCATACAATCACAATCATACAATCACAATCTTACAATCACAATCATACAATGACAATCACACAATCGCAATCATACAAGCACAATCATAGAAAAACAATGGTACAATCACAATCATACAATCACAATCATACAATCACAATCATACCATCACAATCATACAGGCACAATCATAAAATCACAATCATAGAATCACAATCATACAAACACAATCATGCAATCACAATCATGTAATCACAATCGTACAATCGCAATCGAACAATCAGAACCATATGATCACAATCATACAATCACAATCATACAATCTCAATCATACACGCGCCATCTTACAATCACAATCATACAATCACAATCATACAATCACAATCATACAATCACAATCATACAATCACAATCATACAATCACAATCATACAATCACAATCATACAATCACAATCATACAATCACAATCATACAATCACAATCATACTATCGCAATCATACAATCACAATCGTACAATCACAATCATACAATCACAATCATACAATCACAATCATTCAATCACAATCATGCAATCACAATCATACAATCACAATCATACGATCACAATCATACGAAGACAATCATACAATTACTACTATACAATCACAATCATACAAAAACAATCATACAATCACAATCATACAATCACAATCATACAATCACAATCATACATTCACAATCATACAATCACAATCATACAATCACAATCATACAGTCACAATAATACAATCACAATCATACAATCTCAATCATACAATCGCAATCATACAATCACAATCATACAATCACAATAATACAATCACAATCATACAAACACAATCATACAATCACAATCAAACTATCGCAATCATACAATCACAATCATACAATCACAATCATGCAATCACAATCATACAATCACAATAATACAATCACAATCATACCATCCCAATCATACAATCACAATCACACAATCGCAATCATACAATCAAAATCATACAAAAACAATGATACAATCACAATCATACAATCACAATCATACAAAAACAATGATACAATCACAATCATGCAATCACAATCATGCAATCACAATCATACAATCACAATCATACGATCACAATCATACGAAGACAATCATACAATTACTACTATACAATCACAATCATACAAAAACAATCATACAAACACAATCATACGATGACAATCATACAATTACTACTATACAATCACAATCATACAAAAACAATCATACAATCACAATCACACATTCACAATCATACAATCACAGTCATACATTCACAATCATACAATCACAATCATACAATCACAATAATACAATCACAATCATGCAATCTCAATCATACAATCACAATCATACAATCACAATCACACAATCCCAATCACACTATCACAATCATACAATCACAATCATACAATCACAATCATACAATCACAACCATGCAATCACAATCATACAATCACAATCATACAATCACAATCATACAATCACAATCATACAATCAGAATCATACAATCGCAATCAAACAATCACAATCATACGATCGCAATCATACAATCGCAATCATACACTCACAATCATTCAATCACAATGATACAATCACAATCATACAATGACAATCATACGATCACAATCATACAATTACTACTATACAATCACAATCATACAAAAACAATCATACAAAAACAATCATACAATCACAATCATACAATCACAATCATACAATCAAAATCATACAATCACAATCATACAATCACAATCATGCAATCACAATCATACAATCACAATCATACAATCGCAATCATACAAACACAATCATACAATCACAATCATACAATCACAATCATACAATCGCAATCATACACACGCAATCTTACATTCACAATCATACAATCACAATCATACAATCACAATCATACAATCACAATCATAAAATCACAATCATACAATCACAATCATACAATCGCAATCAAACAATCACAATCATACAATCACAATCATACAATCACAATCATACAATCACAATCATACAATCACAATCACACTATCGCAATCATACAATCACAATCATACAATCACAAGCATACGATCACAATCATACAATCACAATCATGCAATTACGATCATACAATCACAATCATACCATCCCAATCACACAATCACAATCATACAATCACAATCATACAATCACAATCATACCATCCCAATCATACAAACACAATCATACAATCACAATCACACAATCGCAATCATACAATCACAGTCATACAATCACAATCATACAATCACAATCATACAATCACAATCATGCAATCACAATCATACAATCACAATCATACAATCACAATCATACCATCCCAATCATACAATCACAATCGTACAATCACAATCATACAATCACAATCATTCAATCACAATCATGCAATCACAGTCATACAATCACGATCATACAATCACAATCATACAATCACAATCATGCAATCACAATCATACAATCACAATCATACAATCACAATCATACCATCCCAATCATACAATCACAATCATACAATCACAATCATACAATCACAATCATACAATCACAATCACACAATCGCAATCATACAATCACAATCATACAAATACAATGATACAATCACAATCATACAATCACAATCATACAATCACAATCATACAATCACAATCATACATTCACAATCATACAATCACAATCATACAATCACAATCATACAATCACAATAATACAATCACAATCATACAATCTCAATCATACAATCGCAATCATACAATCACAATCATACAATCACAATCATACAATCACAATCATACAAACACAATCATACAATCACAATCATACTATCGCAATCATACAATCACAATCGTACAATCACAATCATACAATCACAATCATTCAATCACAATCATGCAATCACAATCATACAATCACAATCATACAATCACAATCATACAATCACAATCATGCAATCACAATCATACAATCACAATCATACAATCACAATCATACAATCACAATCATACCATCCCAATCATACAGTCACAATCACACAATCGCAATCATACTATCACAATCATACAAAAACAATGATACAAGCACAATCATACAATCACAATCATACAATCACAATAATACAATCACAATCATACAATCACAATCATACAATCACAATCATACATTCACAAACATACAATCACAATCATACAATCACAATCATACAATCACAATAATACAATCACAATCATACAATCTCAATCGTACAATCACAATCATACAATCACAATCATACAATCACAATCATACAATCACAATCATACAATCGCAATCATACAATCACAATCATACTATCGCAATCATACAATCACAATCGTACAATCACAATCATACAATCACAATCATTCAATCACAACCATGCAATCACAATCATACAATCACAATCATACAATCACAATCATACAATCACAATCTTACAATCACAATCATACAATGACAATCACACAATCGCAATCATACAAGCACAATCATACAAAAACAATGGTACAATCACAATCATACAATCACAATCATACAATCACAATCATACCATCACAATCATACAGGCACAATCATAAAATCACAATCATAGAATCACAATCATACAAACACAATCATGCAATCACAATCATGTAATCACAATCGTACAATCGCAATCGAACAATCAGAACCATATGATCACAATCATACAATCACAATCATACAATCTCAATCATACACGCGCCATCTTACAATCACAATCATACAATCACAATCATACAATCACAATCATACAATCACAATCATACAATCACAATCATACAATCACAATCATACAATCACAATCATACAATCACAATCATACAATCACAATCATACAATCACAATCATACTATCGCAATCATACAATCACAATCGTACAATCACAATCATACAATCACAATCATACAATCACAATCATTCAATCACAATCATGCAATCACAATCATACAATCACAATCATACGATCACAATCATACGAAGACAATCATACAATTACTACTATACAATCACAATCATACAAAAACAATCATACAATCACAATCATACAATCACAATCATACAATCACAATCATACATTCACAATCATACAATCACAATCATACAATCACAATCATACAATCACAATAATACAATCACAATCATACAATCTCAATCATACAATCGCAATCATACAATCACAATCATACAATCACAATAATACAATCACAATCATACAAACACAATCATACAATCACAATCATACTATCGCAATCATACAATCACAATCATACAATCACAATCATGCAATCACAATCATACAATCACAATCATACAATCACAATCACACTATCGCAATCATACAATCACAATCATACAATCACAAGCATACGATCACAATCATACAATCACAATCATGCAATTACGATCATACAATCACAATCATACCATCCCAATCACACAATCACAATCATACAATCACAATCATACAATCACAATCATACCATCCCAATCATACAAACACAATCATAAAATCACAATCATACAATCACAATCATACAATCGCAATCAAACAATCACAATCATACAATCACAATCATACAATCACAATCATACAATCACAATCATACAATCACAATCACACTATCGCAATCATACAATCACAATCATACAATCACAAGCATACGATCACAATCATACAATCACAATCATGCAATTACGATCATACAATCACAATCATACCATCCCAATCACACAATCACAATCATACAATCACAATCATACAATCACAATCATACCATCCCAATCATACAAACACAATCATACAATCACAATCACACAATCGCAATCATACAATCACAGTCATACAATCACAATCATACAATCACAATCATACAATCACAATCATGCAATCACAATCATACAATCACAATCATACAATCACAATCATACCATCCCAATCATACAATCACAATCGTACAATCACAATCATACAATCACAATCATTCAATCACAATCATGCAATCACAGTCATACAATCACGATCATACAATCACAATCATACAATCACAATCATGCAATCACAATCATACAATCACAATCATACAATCACAATCATACCATCCCAATCATACAATCACAATCATACAATCACAATCATACAATCACAATCATACAATCACAATCACACAATCGCAATCATACAATCACAATCATACAAATACAATGATACAATCACAATCATACAATCACAATCATACAATCACAATCATACAATCACAATCATACATTCACAATCATACAATCACAATCATGCAATCACAATCATACAATCACAATCATACAATCACAATCATACCATCCCAATCATACAATCACAATCGTACAATCACAATCATACAATCACAATCATTCAATCACAATCATACTATCGCAATCATACAATCACAATCGTACAATCACAATCATACAATCACAATCATTCAATCACAATCATGCAATCACAATCATACAATCACAATCATACAATCACAATCATACAATCACAATCATGCAATCACAATCATACAATCACAATCATACAATCACAATCATACAATCACAATCATACCATCCCAATCATACAGTCACAATCACACAATCGCAATCATACTATCACAATCATACAAAAACAATGATACAAGCACAATCATACAATCACAATCATACAATCACAATAATACAATCACAATCATACAATCACAATCATACAATCACAATCATACATTCACAAACATACAATCACAATCATACAATCACAATCATACAATCACAATAATACAATCACAATCATACAATCTCAATCGTACAATCACAATCATACAATCACAATCATACAATCACAATCATACAATCACAATCATACAATCGCAATCATACAATCACAATCATACTATCGCAATCATACAATCACAATCGTACAATCACAATCATACAATCACAATCATTCAATCACAACCATGCAATCACAATCATACAATCACAATCATACAATCACAATCATACAATCACAATCTTACAATCACAATCATACAATCACAATCATACATTCACAATCATACACACGCAATCTTACATTCACAATCATACAATCACAATCATACAATCACAATCATACAATCACAATCATAAAATCACAATCATACAATCACAATCATACAATCGCAATCAAACAATCACAATCATACAATCACAATCATACAATCACAATCATACAATCACAATCATACAATCACAATCACACTATCGCAATCATACAATCACAATCATACAATCACAAGCATACGATCACAATCATACAATCACAATCATGCAATTACGATCATACAATCACAATCATACCATCCCAATCACACAATCACAATCATACAATCACAATCATACAATCACAATCATACCATCGCAATCATACAAACACAATCATACAATCACAATCACACAATCGCAATCATACAATCACAGTCATACAATCACAATCATACAATCACAATCATACTATCGCAATCATACAATCACAATCGTACAATCACAATCATACAATCACAATCATTCAATCACAATCATGCAATCACAGTCATACAATCACGATCATACAATCACAATCATAGAATCACAATCATGCAATCACAATCATACAATCACAATCATACAATCACAATCATACCATCCCAATCATACAATCACAATCATACAATCACAATCATACAATCACAATCATACAATCACAATCACACAATCGCAATCATACAATCACAATCATACAAATACAATGATACAATCACAATCATACAATCACAATCATACAATCACAATCATACAATCACAATCATACATTCACAATCATACAATCACAATCATACAATCACAATCATACAATCACAATAATACAATCACAATCATACAATCTCAATCATACAATCGCAATCATACAATCACAATCATACAATCACAATCATACAATCACAATCATACAAACACAATCATACAATCACAATCATACTATCGCAATCATACAATCACAATCGTACAATCACAATCATACAATCACAATCATTCAATCACAATCATGCAATCACAATCATACAATCACAATCATACAATCACAATCATACAATCACAATCATGCAATCACAATCATACAATCACAATCATACAATCACAATCATACAATCACAATCATACAATCACAATCATACCATCCCAATCATACAGTCACAATCACACAATCGCAATCATACTATCACAATCATACAAAAACAATGATACAAGCACAATCATACAATCACAATCATACAATCACAATAATACAATCACAATCATACAATCACAATCATACAATCACAATCATACATTCACAAACATACAATCACAATCATACAATCACAATCATACAATCACAATAATACAATCACAATCATACAATCTCAATCGTACAATCACAATCATACAATCACAATCATACAATCACAATCATACAATCACAATCATACCATCCCAATCATACAGTCACAATCACACAATCGCAATCATACTATCACAATCATACAAAAACAATGATACAAGCACAATCATACAATCACAATCATACAATCACAATAATACAATCACAATCATACAATCACAATCATACAATCACAATCATACATTCACAAACATACAATCACAATCATACAATCACAATCATACAATCACAATAATACAATCACAATCATACAATCTCAATCGTACAATCACAATCATACAATCACAATCATACAATCACAATCATACAATCACAATCATACAATCGCAATCATACAATCACAATCATACTATCGCAATCATACAATCACAATCGTACAATCACAATCATACAATCACAATCATTCAATCACAACCATGCAATCACAATCATACAATCACAATCATACAATCACAATCATACAATCACAATCTTACAATCACAATCATACAATGACAATCACACAATCGCAATCATACAAGCACAATCATAGAAAAACAATGGTACAATCACAATCATACAATCACAATCATACAATCACAATCATACCATCACAATCATACAGGCACAATCATAAAATCACAATCATAGAATCACAATCATACAAACACAATCATGCAATCACAATCATGTAATCACAATCGTACAATCGCAATCGAACAATCAGAACCATATGATCACAATCATACAATCACAATCATACAATCTCAATCATACACGCGCCATCTTACAATCACAATCATACAATCACAATCATACAATCACAATCATACAATCACAATCATACAATCACAATCATACAATCACAATCATACAATCACAATCATACAATCACAATCATACAATCACAATCATACAATCACAATCATACTATCGCAATCATACAATCACAATCGTACAATCACAATCATACAATCACAATCATACAATCACAATCATTCAATCACAATCATGCAATCACAATCATACAATCACAATCATACGATCACAATCATACGAAGACAATCATACAATTACTACTATACAATCACAATCATACAAAAACAATCATACAATCACAATCATACAATCACAATCATACAATCACAATCATACATTCACAATCATACAATCACAATCATACAATCACAATCATACAGTCACAATAATACAATCACAATCATACAATCTCAATCATACAATCGCAATCATACAATCACAATCATACAATCACAATAATACAATCACAATCATACAAACACAATCATACAATCACAATCAAACTATCGCAATCATACAATCACAATCATACAATCACAATCATGCAATCACAATCATACAATCACAATAATACAATCACAATCATACCATCCCAATCATACAATCACAATCACACAATCGCAATCATACAATCAAAATCATACAAAAACAATGATACAATCACAATCATACAATCACAATCATACAAAAACAATGATACAATCACAATCATGCAATCACAATCATGCAATCACAATCATACAATCACAATCATACGATCACAATCATACGAAGACAATCATACAATTACTACTATACAATCACAATCATACAAAAACAATCATACAAACACAATCATACGATGACAATCATACAATTACTACTATACAATCACAATCATACAAAAACAATCATACAATCACAATCACACATTCACAATCATACAATCACAGTCATACATTCACAATCATACAATCACAATCATACAATCACAATAATACAATCACAATCATGCAATCTCAATCATACAATCACAATCATACAATCACAATCACACAATCCCAATCACACTATCACAATCATACAATCACAATCATACAATCACAATCATACAATCACAACCATGCAATCACAATCATACAATCACAATCATACAATCACAATCATACAATCACAATCATACAATCAGAATCATACAATCGCAATCAAACAATCACAATCATACGATCGCAATCATACAATCGCAATCATACACTCACAATCATTCAATCACAATGATACAATCACAATCATACAATGACAATCATACGATCACAATCATACAATTACTACTATACAATCACAATCATACAAAAACAATCATACAAAAACAATCATACAATCACAATCATACAATCACAATCATACAATCAAAATCATACAATCACAATCATACAATCACAATCATGCAATCACAATCATACAATCACAATCATACAATCGCAATCATACAAACACAATCATACAATCACAATCATACAATCACAATCATACAATCGCAATCATACACACGCAATCTTACATTCACAATCATACAATCACAATCATACAATCACAATCATACAATCACAATCATAAAATCACAATCATACAATCACAATCATACAATCGCAATCAAACAATCACAATCATACAATCACAATCATACAATCACAATCATACAATCACAATCATACAATCACAATCACACTATCGCAATCATACAATCACAATCATACAATCACAAGCATACGATCACAATCATACAATCACAATCATGCAATTACGATCATACAATCACAATCATACCATCCCAATCACACAATCACAATCATACAATCACAATCATACAATCACAATCATACCATCCCAATCATACAAACACAATCATACAATCACAATCACACAATCGCAATCATACAATCACAGTCATACAATCACAATCATACAATCACAATCATACAATCACAATCATGCAATCACAATCATACAATCACAATCATACAATCACAATCATACCATCCCAATCATACAATCACAATCGTACAATCACAATCATACAATCACAATCATTCAATCACAATCATGCAATCACAGTCATACAATCACGATCATACAATCACAATCATACAATCACAATCATGCAATCACAATCATACAATCACAATCATACAATCACAATCATACCATCCCAATCATACAATCACAATCATACAATCACAATCATACAATCACAATCATACAATCACAATCACACAATCGCAATCATACAATCACAATCATACAAATACAATGATACAATCACAATCATACAATCACAATCATACAATCACAATCATACAATCACAATCATACATTCACAATCATACAATCACAATCATACAATCACAATCATACAATCACAATAATACAATCACAATCATACAATCTCAATCATACAATCGCAATCATACAATCACAATCATACAATCACAATCATACAATCACAATCATACAAACACAATCATACAATCACAATCATACTATCGCAATCATACAATCACAATCGTACAATCACAATCATACAATCACAATCATTCAATCACAATCATGCAATCACAATCATACAATCACAATCATACAATCACAATCATACAATCACAATCATGCAATCACAATCATACAATCACAATCATACAATCACAATCATACAATCACAATCATACCATCCCAATCATACAGTCACAATCACACAATCGCAATCATACTATCACAATCATACAAAAACAATGATACAAGCACAATCATACAATCACAATCATACAATCACAATAATACAATCACAATCATACAATCACAATCATACAATCACAATCATACATTCACAAACATACAATCACAATCATACAATCACAATCATACAATCACAATAATACAATCACAATCATACAATCTCAATCGTACAATCACAATCATACAATCACAATCATACAATCACAATCATACAATCACAATCATACAATCGCAATCATACAATCACAATCATACTATCGCAATCATACAATCACAATCGTACAATCACAATCATACAATCACAATCATTCAATCACAACCATGCAATCACAATCATACAATCACAATCATACAATCACAATCATACAATCACAATCTTACAATCACAATCATACAATGACAATCACACAATCGCAATCATACAAGCACAATCATACAAAAACAATGGTACAATCACAATCATACAATCACAATCATACAATCACAATCATACCATCACAATCATACAGGCACAATCATAAAATCACAATCATAGAATCACAATCATACAAACACAATCATGCAATCACAATCATGTAATCACAATCGTACAATCGCAATCGAACAATCAGAACCATATGATCACAATCATACAATCACAATCATACAATCTCAATCATACACGCGCCATCTTACAATCACAATCATACAATCACAATCATACAATCACAATCATACAATCACAATCATACAATCACAATCATACAATCACAATCATACAATCACAATCATACAATCACAATCATACAATCACAATCATACAATCACAATCATACTATCGCAATCATACAATCACAATCGTACAATCACAATCATACAATCACAATCATACAATCACAATCATTCAATCACAATCATGCAATCACAATCATACAATCACAATCATACGATCACAATCATACGAAGACAATCATACAATTACTACTATACAATCACAATCATACAAAAACAATCATACAATCACAATCATACAATCACAATCATACAATCACAATCATACATTCACAATCATACAATCACAATCATACAATCACAATCATACAATCACAATAATACAATCACAATCATACAATCTCAATCATACAATCGCAATCATACAATCACAATCATACAATCACAATAATACAATCACAATCATACAAACACAATCATACAATCACAATCATACTATCGCAATCATACAATCACAATCATACAATCACAATCATGCAATCACAATCATACAATCACAATCATACAATCACAATCACACTATCGCAATCATACAATCACAATCATACAATCACAAGCATACGATCACAATCATACAATCACAATCATGCAATTACGATCATACAATCACAATCATACCATCCCAATCACACAATCACAATCATACAATCACAATCATACAATCACAATCATACCATCCCAATCATACAAACACAATCATAAAATCACAATCATACAATCACAATCATACAATCGCAATCAAACAATCACAATCATACAATCACAATCATACAATCACAATCATACAATCACAATCATACAATCACAATCACACTATCGCAATCATACAATCACAATCATACAATCACAAGCATACGATCACAATCATACAATCACAATCATGCAATTACGATCATACAATCACAATCATACCATCCCAATCACACAATCACAATCATACAATCACAATCATACAATCACAATCATACCATCCCAATCATACAAACACAATCATACAATCACAATCACACAATCGCAATCATACAATCACAGTCATACAATCACAATCATACAATCACAATCATACAATCACAATCATGCAATCACAATCATACAATCACAATCATACAATCACAATCATACCATCCCAATCATACAATCACAATCGTACAATCACAATCATACAATCACAATCATTCAATCACAATCATGCAATCACAGTCATACAATCACGATCATACAATCACAATCATACAATCACAATCATGCAATCACAATCATACAATCACAATCATACAATCACAATCATACCATCCCAATCATACAATCACAATCATACAATCACAATCATACAATCACAATCATACAATCACAATCACACAATCGCAATCATACAATCACAATCATACAAATACAATGATACAATCACAATCATACAATCACAATCATACAATCACAATCATACAATCACAATCATACATTCACAATCATACAATCACAATCATGCAATCACAATCATACAATCACAATCATACAATCACAATCATACCATCCCAATCATACAATCACAATCGTACAATCACAATCATACAATCACAATCATTCAATCACAATCATACTATCGCAATCATACAATCACAATCGTACAATCACAATCATACAATCACAATCATTCAATCACAATCATGCAATCACAATCATACAATCACAATCATACAATCACAATCATACAATCACAATCATGCAATCACAATCATACAATCACAATCATACAATCACAATCATACAATCACAATCATACCATCCCAATCATACAGTCACAATCACACAATCGCAATCATACTATCACAATCATACAAAAACAATGATACAAGCACAATCATACAATCACAATCATACAATCACAATAATACAATCACAATCATACAATCACAATCATACAATCACAATCATACATTCACAAACATACAATCACAATCATACAATCACAATCATACAATCACAATAATACAATCACAATCATACAATCTCAATCGTACAATCACAATCATACAATCACAATCATACAATCACAATCATACAATCACAATCATACAATCGCAATCATACAATCACAATCATACTATCGCAATCATACAATCACAATCGTACAATCACAATCATACAATCACAATCATTCAATCACAACCATGCAATCACAATCATACAATCACAATCATACAATCACAATCATACAATCACAATCTTACAATCACAATCATACAATCACAATCATACATTCACAATCATACACACGCAATCTTACATTCACAATCATACAATCACAATCATACAATCACAATCATACAATCACAATCATAAAATCACAATCATACAATCACAATCATACAATCGCAATCAAACAATCACAATCATACAATCACAATCATACAATCACAATCATACAATCACAATCATACAATCACAATCACACTATCGCAATCATACAATCACAATCATACAATCACAAGCATACGATCACAATCATACAATCACAATCATGCAATTACGATCATACAATCACAATCATACCATCCCAATCACACAATCACAATCATACAATCACAATCATACAATCACAATCATACCATCGCAATCATACAAACACAATCATACAATCACAATCACACAATCGCAATCATACAATCACAGTCATACAATCACAATCATACAATCACAATCATACTATCGCAATCATACAATCACAATCGTACAATCACAATCATACAATCACAATCATTCAATCACAATCATGCAATCACAGTCATACAATCACGATCATACAATCACAATCATAGAATCACAATCATGCAATCACAATCATACAATCACAATCATACAATCACAATCATACCATCCCAATCATACAATCACAATCATACAATCACAATCATACAATCACAATCATACAATCACAATCACACAATCGCAATCATACAATCACAATCATACAAATACAATGATACAATCACAATCATACAATCACAATCATACAATCACAATCATACAATCACAATCATACATTCACAATCATACAATCACAATCATACAATCACAATCATACAATCACAATAATACAATCACAATCATACAATCTCAATCATACAATCGCAATCATACAATCACAATCATACAATCACAATCATACAATCACAATCATACAAACACAATCATACAATCACAATCATACTATCGCAATCATACAATCACAATCGTACAATCACAATCATACAATCACAATCATTCAATCACAATCATGCAATCACAATCATACAATCACAATCATACAATCACAATCATACAATCACAATCATGCAATCACAATCATACAATCACAATCATACAATCACAATCATACAATCACAATCATACAATCACAATCATACCATCCCAATCATACAGTCACAATCACACAATCGCAATCATACTATCACAATCATACAAAAACAATGATACAAGCACAATCATACAATCACAATCATACAATCACAATAATACAATCACAATCATACAATCACAATCATACAATCACAATCATACATTCACAAACATACAATCACAATCATACAATCACAATCATACAATCACAATAATACAATCACAATCATACAATCTCAATCGTACAATCACAATCATACAATCACAATCATACAATCACAATCATACAATCACAATCATACAATCGCAATCATACAATCACAATCATACTATCGCAATCATACAATCACAATCGTACAATCACAATCATACAATCACAATCATTCAATCACAACCATGCAATCACAATCATACAATCACAATCATACAATCACAATCATACAATCACAATCTTACAATCACAATCATACAATGACAATCACACAATCGCAATCATACAAGCACAATCATACAAAAACAATGGTACAATCACAATCATACAATCACAATCATACAATCACAATCATACCATCACAATCATACAGGCACAATCATAAAATCACAATCATAGAATCACAATCATACAAACACAATCATGCAATCACAATCATGTAATCACAATCGTACAATCGCAATCGAACAATCAGAACCATATGATCACAATCATACAATCACAATCATACAATCTCAATCATACACGCGCCATCTTACAATCACAATCATACAATCACAATCATACAATCACAATCATACAATCACAATCATACAATCACAATCATACAATCACAATCATACAATCACAATCATACAATCACAATCATACAATCACAATCATACAATCACAATCATACTATCGCAATCATACAATCACAATCGTACAATCACAATCATACAATCACAATCATACAATCACAATCATTCAATCACAATCATGCAATCACAATCATACAATCACAATCATACGATCACAATCATACGAAGACAATCATACAATTACTACTATACAATCACAATCATACAAAAACAATCATACAATCACAATCATACAATCACAATCATACAATCACAATCATACATTCACAATCATACAATCACAATCATACAATCACAATCATACAGTCACAATAATACAATCACAATCATACAATCTCAATCATACAATCGCAATCATACAATCACAATCATACAATCACAATAATACAATCACAATCATACAAACACAATCATACAATCACAATCAAACTATCGCAATCATACAATCACAATCATACAATCACAATCATGCAATCACAATCATACAATCACAATAATACAATCACAATCATACCATCCCAATCATACAATCACAATCACACAATCGCAATCATACAATCAAAATCATACAAAAACAATGATACAATCACAATCATACAATCACAATCATACAAAAACAATGATACAATCACAATCATGCAATCACAATCATGCAATCACAATCATACAATCACAATCATACGATCACAATCATACGAAGACAATCATACAATTACTACTATACAATCACAATCATACAAAAACAATCATACAAACACAATCATACGATGACAATCATACAATTACTACTATACAATCACAATCATACAAAAACAATCATACAATCACAATCACACATTCACAATCATACAATCACAGTCATACATTCACAATCATACAATCACAATCATACAATCACAATAATACAATCACAATCATGCAATCTCAATCATACAATCACAATCATACAATCACAATCACACAATCCCAATCACACTATCACAATCATACAATCACAATCATACAATCACAATCATACAATCACAACCATGCAATCACAATCATACAATCACAATCATACAATCACAATCATACAATCACAATCATACAATCAGAATCATACAATCGCAATCAAACAATCACAATCATACGATCGCAATCATACAATCGCAATCATACACTCACAATCATTCAATCACAATGATACAATCACAATCATACAATGACAATCATACGATCACAATCATACAATTACTACTATACAATCACAATCATACAAAAACAATCATACAAAAACAATCATACAATCACAATCATACAATCACAATCATACAATCAAAATCATACAATCACAATCATACAATCACAATCATGCAATCACAATCATACAATCACAATCATACAATCGCAATCATACAAACACAATCATACAATCACAATCATACAATCACAATCATACAATCGCAATCATACACACGCAATCTTACATTCACAATCATACAATCACAATCATACAATCACAATCATACAATCACAATCATAAAATCACAATCATACAATCACAATCATACAATCGCAATCAAACAATCACAATCATACAATCACAATCATACAATCACAATCATACAATCACAATCATACAATCACAATCACACTATCGCAATCATACAATCACAATCATACAATCACAAGCATACGATCACAATCATACAATCACAATCATGCAATTACGATCATACAATCACAATCATACCATCCCAATCACACAATCACAATCATACAATCACAATCATACAATCACAATCATACCATCCCAATCATACAAACACAATCATACAATCACAATCACACAATCGCAATCATACAATCACAGTCATACAATCACAATCATACAATCACAATCATACAATCACAATCATGCAATCACAATCATACAATCACAATCATACAATCACAATCATACCATCCCAATCATACAATCACAATCGTACAATCACAATCATACAATCACAATCATTCAATCACAATCATGCAATCACAGTCATACAATCACGATCATACAATCACAATCATACAATCACAATCATGCAATCACAATCATACAATCACAATCATACAATCACAATCATACCATCCCAATCATACAATCACAATCATACAATCACAATCATACAATCACAATCATACAATCACAATCACACAATCGCAATCATACAATCACAATCATACAAATACAATGATACAATCACAATCATACAATCACAATCATACAATCACAATCATACAATCACAATCATACATTCACAATCATACAATCACAATCATACAATCACAATCATACAATCACAATAATACAATCACAATCATACAATCTCAATCATACAATCGCAATCATACAATCACAATCATACAATCACAATCATACAATCACAATCATACAAACACAATCATACAATCACAATCATACTATCGCAATCATACAATCACAATCGTACAATCACAATCATACAATCACAATCATTCAATCACAATCATGCAATCACAATCATACAATCACAATCATACAATCACAATCATACAATCACAATCATGCAATCACAATCATACAATCACAATCATACAATCACAATCATACAATCACAATCATACCATCCCAATCATACAGTCACAATCACACAATCGCAATCATACTATCACAATCATACAAAAACAATGATACAAGCACAATCATACAATCACAATCATACAATCACAATAATACAATCACAATCATACAATCACAATCATACAATCACAATCATACATTCACAAACATACAATCACAATCATACAATCACAATCATACAATCACAATAATACAATCACAATCATACAATCTCAATCGTACAATCACAATCATACAATCACAATCATACAATCACAATCATACAATCACAATCATACAATCGCAATCATACAATCACAATCATACTATCGCAATCATACAATCACAATCGTACAATCACAATCATACAATCACAATCATTCAATCACAACCATGCAATCACAATCATACAATCACAATCATACAATCACAATCATACAATCACAATCTTACAATCACAATCATACAATGACAATCACACAATCGCAATCATACAAGCACAATCATACAAAAACAATGGTACAATCACAATCATACAATCACAATCATACAATCACAATCATACCATCACAATCATACAGGCACAATCATAAAATCACAATCATAGAATCACAATCATACAAACACAATCATGCAATCACAATCATGTAATCACAATCGTACAATCGCAATCGAACAATCAGAACCATATGATCACAATCATACAATCACAATCATACAATCTCAATCATACACGCGCCATCTTACAATCACAATCATACAATCACAATCATACAATCACAATCATACAATCACAATCATACAATCACAATCATACAATCACAATCATACAATCACAATCATACAATCACAATCATACAATCACAATCATACAATCACAATCATACTATCGCAATCATACAATCACAATCGTACAATCACAATCATACAATCACAATCATACAATCACAATCATTCAATCACAATCATGCAATCACAATCATACAATCACAATCATACGATCACAATCATACGAAGACAATCATACAATTACTACTATACAATCACAATCATACAAAAACAATCATACAATCACAATCATACAATCACAATCATACAATCACAATCATACATTCACAATCATACAATCACAATCATACAATCACAATCATACAATCACAATAATACAATCACAATCATACAATCTCAATCATACAATCGCAATCATACAATCACAATCATACAATCACAATAATACAATCACAATCATACAAACACAATCATACAATCACAATCATACTATCGCAATCATACAATCACAATCATACAATCACAATCATGCAATCACAATCATACAATCACAATCATACAATCACAATCACACTATCGCAATCATACAATCACAATCATACAATCACAAGCATACGATCACAATCATACAATCACAATCATGCAATTACGATCATACAATCACAATCATACCATCCCAATCACACAATCACAATCATACAATCACAATCATACAATCACAATCATACCATCCCAATCATACAAACACAATCATAAAATCACAATCATACAATCACAATCATACAATCGCAATCAAACAATCACAATCATACAATCACAATCATACAATCACAATCATACAATCACAATCATACAATCACAATCACACTATCGCAATCATACAATCACAATCATACAATCACAAGCATACGATCACAATCATACAATCACAATCATGCAATTACGATCATACAATCACAATCATACCATCCCAATCACACAATCACAATCATACAATCACAATCATACAATCACAATCATACCATCCCAATCATACAAACACAATCATACAATCACAATCACACAATCGCAATCATACAATCACAGTCATACAATCACAATCATACAATCACAATCATACAATCACAATCATGCAATCACAATCATACAATCACAATCATACAATCACAATCATACCATCCCAATCATACAATCACAATCGTACAATCACAATCATACAATCACAATCATTCAATCACAATCATGCAATCACAGTCATACAATCACGATCATACAATCACAATCATACAATCACAATCATGCAATCACAATCATACAATCACAATCATACAATCACAATCATACCATCCCAATCATACAATCACAATCATACAATCACAATCATACAATCACAATCATACAATCACAATCACACAATCGCAATCATACAATCACAATCATACAAATACAATGATACAATCACAATCATACAATCACAATCATACAATCACAATCATACAATCACAATCATACATTCACAATCATACAATCACAATCATGCAATCACAATCACACAATCACAATCATACAATCACAATCATACAATCACAATCATGCAATCACAATCATACAATCACAATCATACAATCACAATCATACAATCACAATCATACCATCCCAATCATACAGTCACAATCACACAATCGCAATCATACTATCACAATCATACAAAAACAATGATACAAGCACAATCATACAATCACAATCATACAATCACAATAATACAATCACAATCATACAATCACAATCATACAATCACAATCATACATTCACAAACATACAATCACAATCATACAATCACAATCATACAATTACAATAATACAATCACAATCATACAATCTCAATCGTACAATCACAATCATACAATCACAATCATACAATCACAATCATACAATCACAATCATACAATCGCAATCATACAATCACAATCATACTATCGCAATCATACAATCACAATCGTACAATCACAATCATACAATCACAATCATTCAATCACAACCATGCAATCACAATCATACAATCACAATCATACAATCACAATCATACAATCACAATCTTACAATCACAATCATACAATGACAATCACACAATCGCAATCATACAAGCACAATCATACAAAAACAATGGTACAATCACAATCATACAATCACAATCATACAATCACAATCATACCATCACAATCATACAGGCACAATCATAAAATCACAATCATAGAATCACAATCATACAAACACAATCATGCAATCACAATCATGTAATCACAATCGTACAATCGCAATCGAACAATCAGAACCATATGATCACAATCATACAATCACAATCATACAATCTCAATCATACACGCGCCATCTTACAATCACAATCATACAATCACAATCATACAATCACAATCATACAATCACAATCATACAATCACAATCATACAATCACAATCATACAATCACAATCATACAATCACAATCATACAATCACAATCATACAATCACAATCATACTATCGCAATCATACAATCACAATCGTACAATCACAATCATACAATCACAATCATACAATCACAATCATTCAATCACAATCATGCAATCACAATCATACAATCACAATCATACGATCACAATCATACGAAGACAATCATACAATTACTACTATACAATCACAATCATACAAAAACAATCATACAATCACAATCATACAATCACAATCATACAATCACAATCATACATTCACAATCATACAATCACAATCATACAATCACAATCATACAATCACAATAATACAATCACAATCATACAATCTCAATCATACAATCGCAATCATACAATCACAATCATACAATCACAATAATACAATCACAACCATACAAACACAATCATACAATCACAATCATACTATCGCAATCATACAATCACAATCATACAATCACAATCATGCAATCACAATCATACAATCACAATAATACAATCACAATCATACCATCCCAATCATACAATCACAATCACACAATCGCAATCATACAATCAAAATCATACAAAAACAATGATACAATCACAATCATACAATCACAATCATACAAAAACAATGATACAATCACAATCATGCAATCACAATCATGCAATCACAATCATACAATCACAATCATACGATCACAATCATACGAAGACAATCATACAATTACTACTATACAATCACAATCATACAAAAACAATCATACAAACACAATCATACGATGACAATCATACAATTACTACTATACAAACACAATCATACAAAAACAATCATACAATCACAATCACACATTCACAATCATACAATCACAGTCATACATTCACAATCATACAATCACAATCATACAATCACAATAATACAATCACAATCATGCAATCTCAATCATACAATCACAATCATACAATCACAATCACACAATCCCAATCACACTATCACAATCATACAATCACAATCATACAATCACAATCATACAATCACAATCATGCAATCACAATCATACAATCACAATCATACAATCACAATCATACCATCCCAATCATACAATCACAATCACACAATCGCAATCATACAATCAAAATCATACAAAAACAATGATACAATCACAATCATACAATCACAATCATACAATCACAATCATACATTCACAATCATACAATCACAATAATACAATCACAATCATACAATCTCAATCATACAATCACAATCATACAATCACAATCATACAATCACAATCATACAATCACAACCATACAATCACAATCATACAATCACAATCATACAATCACAATCATACAATCACAATCATACAATCACAATCATACAATCACAATCGTACAATCACAATCATACAGTCACAATCATTCAATCACAACCATGCAATCACAATCATACAATCACAATCATATAATCACAATCATACAATCACAATCATACACAAACAATGATACAATCGCAATCATACAATTCAAATCATACAATCACAATCATACAATCACAATCATACAATCACAATAATACGATCACAATCATACGAAGACCATCATACAATTACTACTATACAATCACAATCATACGAAAACAATCATACAATCACAATCATACGATGACAATCATACAATTACTACTATACAATCACAATCATACAAAAACAATCATACAATCACAATCATACAATCACAATCATACAATCACAATCATACAATCACAATCATACAATCACAATCATACATTCACAATCATACAATCACAATCATACAATCACAATCATACAATCACAATAATACAATCACAATCATACAATCTCAATCATACAATCACAATCATACAATCACAATCATACAATCACAATCATACAATCACAATCATACAATCACAATCATACTATCGCAATCATACAATCACAATCGTACAATCACAATCATACAATCACAATCATACAATCACAATCATTCAATCACAATCATACCATCCCAATCATACAATCAGAATCATACAATCGCAATCAAACAATCACAATCATACGATCGCAATCATACAATCGCAATCATACACTCACAATCATTCAATCACAATGATACAATCACAATCGTACAATGACAATCATACGATCACAATCATACAATTACTACTATACAATCACAATCATACAAAAACAATCATACAAAAACAATCATACAATCACAATCATACAATCACAATCATACAATCACAATCATACAATCACAATCATACTATCGCAATCATACAATCACAATCGTACAATCACAATCATACAATCACAATCATACAATCACAATCATTCAATCACAATCATACCATCCCAATCATACAATCACAATCTTACAATCACAATCATACAATGACAATCACACAATCGCAATCATACAAGCACAATCATACAAAAACAATGATATAATCACAATCATACAATCACAATCATACAATCACAATCATACAATCACAATCATACCATCACAATCATACAGGCACAATCATAAAATCACAATCATAGAATCACAATCATACTATCGCAATCATACAATCACAATCGTACAATCACAATCATACAATCACAATCTTGCAATCACAATCATACAATCACAATCACACAATCGCAATCATACTATCGCAATCATACAATCACAATCGTACAATCACAATCATACAATCACAATCTTACAATCACAATCATACAATCACAATCACACAATCGCAATCATACAATCACAATCATACAAAAACAATGATACAATCACAATCATACAATCACAATCATACAATCACAATCATACAATCAGAATCATACAATCACAATCGTACCATCCCAATCATACAATCACAATCATACAATCACAATCATACAATCACAATCACACAATCGCAATCATACAATCACAATCATACAAAAACAATGATACAATCACAATCATGCAATCACAATCATACAATCACAATCATACGATCACAATCATACGAAGACAATCATACAATTACTACTATACAATCACAATCATACAAAAACAATCATACAAACACAATCATACGATGACAATCATACAATTACTACTATACAATCACAATCATAGAAAAGCAATCATACAATCACAATCATACGATGACAATCATACAATTACTACTATACAATCACAATCATACAAAAACAATTATACAATCACAATCATACAATCACAATCATACAATCACAATCATACATTCACAATCATACAATCACAATCAAAGAATCGCAATCATACAATCACAATCATACAATCACAATCATACAATCACAATCATACAAACAAAATCATACAATCACAATCATACTATCGCAATCATACAATCACAATCGTACAATCACAATCATACAATCACAATCATTCAATCACAATCATGCAATCACAATCATACAATCACAATCATACAATCACAATCATACAATCACAATCATGCAATCACAATCATACAATCACAATCATACAATCACAATCATACCATCCCAATCATACAGTCACAATCACACAATCGCAATCATACAATCACAATCATACAAAAACAATGATACAAGCACAATCATACAATCACAATCATACAATCACAATAATACAATCACAATCATACAATCACAATCATACAATCACAATCATACATTCACAAACATACAATCACAATCATACAATCACAATCATACAATCACAATAATACAATCACAATCATACAATCTCAATCGTACAATCACAATCATACAATCACAATCATACAATCACAATCATACAATCACAATCATACAATCGCAATCATACAATCACAATCATACTATCGCAATCATACAATCACAATCGTACAATCACAATCATACAATCACAATCATTCAATCACAACCATGCAATCACAATCATACAATCACAATCATACAATCACAATCATACAATCACAATCTTACAATCACAATCATACAATGACAATCACACAATCGCAATCATACAAGCACAATCATACAAAAACAATGGTACAATCACAATCATACAATCACAATCATACAATCACAATCATACCATCACAATCATACAGGCACAATCATAAAATCACAATCATAGAATCACAATCATACAAACACAATCATGCAATCACAATCATGTAATCACAATCGTACAATCGCAATCGAACAATCAGAACCATATGATCACAATCATACAATCACAATCATACAATCTCAATCATACACGCGCCATCTTACAATCACAATCATACAATCACAATCATACAATCACAATCATACAATCACAATCATACAATCACAATCATACAATCACAATCATACAATCACAATCATACAATCACAATCATACAATCACAATCATACAATCACAATCATACTATCGCAATCATACAATCACAATCGTACAATCACAATCATACAATCACAATCATACAATCACAATCATTCAATCACAATCATTCAATCACAATCATGCAATCACAATCATACAATCACAATCATACAATCACAATCATACAATCACAATCATGCAATCACAATCATACAATCACAATCATACAATCACAATCATACCATCCCAATCATACAGTCACAATCACACAAGCACAATCATACAATCACAATCATACAATCACAATAATACAATCACAATCATACAATCACAATCATACAATCACAATCATACATTCACAAACATACAATCACAATCATACAATCACAATCATACAATCACAATAATACAATCACAATCATACAATCTCAATCGTACAATCACAATCATACAATCACAATCATACAATCACAATCATACAATCACAATCATACAATCGCAATCATACAATCACAATCATACTATCGCAATCATACAATCACAATCGTACAATCACAATCATACAATCACAATCATTCAATCACAACCATGCAATCACAATCATACAATCACAATCATACAATCACAATCATACAATCTCAATCTTACAATCACAATCATACAATGACAATCACACAATCGCAATCATACAAGCACAATCATACAAAAACAATGGTACAATCACAATCATACAATCACAATCATACAATCACAATCATACCATCACAATCATACAGGCACAATCATAAAATCACAATCATAGAATCACAATCATACAAACACAATCATGCAATCACAGTCATGTAATCACAATCGTACAATCGCAATCGAACAATCAGAACCATATGATCACAATCATACAATCACAATCATACAATCTCAATCATACACGCGCCATCCTACAATCGCAATCATACAATCACAATCATACAATCACAATCATACAATCACAATCATACAATCACAATCATACAATCACAATCATACAATCACAATCATACAATCACAATCATACAATCACAATCATACAATCACAATCATACAATCACAATCATACTATCGCAATCATACAATCACAATCGTACAATCACAATCATACAATCACAATCATACAATCACAATCATTCAATCACAATCATGCAATCACAATCATACAATCACAATCATACGATCACAATCATACGAAGACAATCATACAATTACTACTATACAATCACAATCATACAAAAACAATCATACAATCACAATCATACAATCACAATCATACAATCACAATCATACATTCACAATCATACAATCACAATCATACAATCACAATCATACAATCACAATAATACAATCACAATCATACAATCTCAATCATACAATCGCAATCATACAATCACAATCATACCATCCCAATCATACAATCACAATCATACAATCACAATCATACAATCACAATCATACAATCACAATCACACAATCGCAATCATACAATCACAATCATACAAATACAATGATACAATCACAATCATACAATCACAATCATACAATCACAATCATACAATCACAATCATACATTCACAATCATACAATCACAATCATACAATCACAATCATACAATCACAATAATACAATCACAATCATACAATCTCAATCGTACAATCACAATCATACAATCACAATCATACAATCACAATCATACAATCACAATCATACAATCGCAATCATACAATCACAATCATACTATCGCAATCATACAATCACAATCATACAATCACAATCATACAATCACAATCATTCAATCACAACCATGCAATCACAATCATACAATCACAATCATACAATCACAATCATACAATCACAATCTTACAATCACAATCATACAATGACAATCACACAATCGCAATCATACAAGCACAATCATACAAAAACAATGGTACAATCACAATCATACAATCACAATCATACAATCACAATCATACCATCACAATCATACAGGCACAATCATAAAATCACAATCATAGAATCACAATCATACAAACACAATCATGCAATCACAATCATGTAATCACAATCGTACAATCGCAGTCGAACAATCAGAACCATATGATCACAATCATACAATCACAATCATACAATCTCAATCATACACGCGCCATCTTACAATCACAATCATACAATCACAATCATACAATCACAATCATACAATCACAATCATACAATCACAATCATACAATCACAATCATACAATCACAATCATACAATCACAATCATACAATCACAATCATACTATCGCAATCATACAATCACAATCGTACAATCACAATCATACAATCACAATCATACAATCACAATCATTCAATCACAATCATGCAATCACAATCATACAATCACAATCATACGATCACAATCATACGAAGACAATCATAGAATTACTACTATACAATCACAATCATACAAAAACAATCATACAATCACAATCATACAATCACAATCATACAATCACAATCATACATTCACAATCATACAATCACAATCATACAATCACAATCATACAATCACAATAATACAATCACAATCATACAATCTCAATCATACAATCGCAATCATACAATCACAATCATACAATCACAATAATACAATCACAATCATACAAACACAATCATACAATCACAATCAAACTATCGCAATCATACAATCACAATCATACAATCACAATCATGCAATCACAATCATACAATCACAATAATACAATCACAATCATACCATCCCAATCATACAATCACAATCACACAATCGCAATCATACAATCAAAATCATACAAAAACAATGATACAATCACAATCATACAATCACAATCATACAAAAACAATGATACAATCACAATCATGCAATCACAATCATGCAATCACAATCATACAATCACAATCATACGATCACAATCATACGAAGACAATCATACAATTACTACTATACAATCACAATCATACAAAAACAATCATACAAACACAATCATACGATGACAATCATACAATTACTACTATACAATCACAATCATACAAAAACAATCATACAATCACAATCACACATTCACAATCATACAATCACAGTCATACATTCACAATCATACAATCACAATCATACAATCACAATAATACAATCACAATCATGCAATCTCAATCATACAATCACAATCATACAATCACAATCACACAATCCCAATCACACTATCACAATCATACAATCACAATCATACAATCACAATCATACAATCACAATCATGCAATCACAATCATACAATCACAATCATACAATCACAATCATACAATCACAATCATACAATCAGAATCATACAATCGCAATCAAACAATCACAATCATACGATCGCAATCATACAATCGCAATCATACACTCACAATCATTCAATCACAATGATACAATCACAATCATACAATGACAATCATACGATCACAATCATACAATTACTACTATACAATCACAATCATACAAAAACAATCATACAAAAACAATCATACAATCACAATCATACAATCACAATCATACAATCACAATCATACAATCACAATCATACAATCACAATCATACAATCACAATCACACTATCGCAATCATACAATCACAATCATACAATCACAAGCATACGATCACAATCATACAATCACAATCATGCAATTACGATCATACAATCACAATCATACCATCCCAATCACACAATCACAATCATACAATCACAATCATACAATCACAATCATACCATCCCAATCATACAAACACAATCATACAATCACAATCACACAATCGCAATCATACAATCACAGTCATACAATCACAATCATACAATCACAATCATACTATCGCAATCATACAATCACAATCATACAATCACAATCATACAATCACAATCATACCATCCCAATCATACAGTCACAATCACACAATCGCAATCATACTATCACAATCATACAAAAACAATGATACAAGCACAATCATACAATCACAATCATACAATCACAATAATACAATCACAATCATACAATCACAATCATACAATCACAATCATACATTCACAAACATACAATCACAATCATACAATCACAATCATACAATCACAATAATACAATCACAATCATACAATCTCAATCGTACAATCACAATCATACAATCACAATCATACAATCACAATCATACAATCACAATCATACAATCGCAATCATACAATCACAATCATACTATCGCAATCATACAATCACAGTCGTACAATCACAATCATACAATCACAATCATACTATCGCAATCATACAATCACAATCGTACAATCACAATCATACAATCACAATCATTCAATCACAACCATGCAATCACAATCATACAATCACAATCATACAATCACAATCATACAATCACAATCTTACAATCACAATCATACAATGACAATCACACAATCGCAATCATACAAGCACAATCATACAAAAACAATGGTACAATCACAATCATACAATCACAATCATACAATCACAATCATACCATCACAATCATACAGGCACAATCATAAAATCACAATCATAGAATCACAATCATACAAACACAATCATGCAATCACAATCATGTAATCACAATCGTACAATCGCAATCGAACAATCAGAACCATATGATCACAATCATACAATCACAATCATACAATCTCAATCATACACGCGCCATCTTACAATCACAATCATACAATCACAATCATACAATCACAATCATACAATCACAATCATACAATCACAATCATACAATCACAATCATACAATCACAATCATACAATCACAATCATACTATCGCAATCATACAATCACAATCGTACAATCACAATCATACAATCACAATCATACAATCACAATCATTCAATCACAATCATGCAATCACAATCATACAATCACAATCATACGATCACAATCATACGAAGACAATCATACAATTACTACTATACAATCACAATCATACAAAAACAATCATACAATCACAATCATACAATCACAATCATACAATCACAATCATACATTCACAATCATACAATCACAATCATACAATCACAATCATACAATCACAATAATACAATCACAATCATACAATCTCAATCATACAATCGCAATCATACAATCACAATCATACAATCACAATAATACAATCACAATCATACAAACACAATCATACAATCACAATCATACTATCGCAATCATACAATCACAATCATACAATCACAATCATGCAATCACAATCATACAATCACAATAATACAATCACAATCATACCATCCCAATCATACAATCACAATCACACAATCGCAATCATACAATCAAAATCATACAAAAACAATGATACAATCACAATCATACATTCACAAACATACAATCACAATCATACAATCACAATCATACAATCACAATAATACAATCACAATCATACAATCTCAATCGTACAATCACAATCATACAATCACAATCATACAATCACAATCATACAATCACAATCATACAATCAGAATCATACAATCGCAATCAAACAATCACAATCATACGATCGCAATCATACAATCGCAATCATACACTCACAATCATTCAATCACAATGATACAATCACAATCATACAATGACAATCATACGATCACAATCATACAATTACTACTATACAATCACAATCATACAAAAACAATCATACAAAAACAATCATACAATCACAATCATACAATCACAATCATACAATCAAAATCATACAATCACAATCATACAATCACAATCATGCAATCACAATCATACAATCACAATCATACAATCGCAATCATACAAACACAATCATACAATCACAATCATACAATCACAATCATACAATCGCAATCATACACACGCAATCTTACATTCACAATCATACAATCACAATCATACAATCACAATCATACAATCACAATCATAAAATCACAATCATACAATCACAATCATACAATCGCAATCAAACAATCACAATCATACAATCACAATCATACAATCACAATCATACAATCACAATCATACAATCACAATCACACTATCGCAATCATACAATCACAATCATACAATCACAAGCATACGATCACAATCATACAATCACAATCATGCAATTACGATCATACAATCACAATCATACCATCCCAATCACACAATCACAATCATACAATCACAATCATACAATCACAATCATACCATCCCAATCATACAAACACAATCATACAATCACAATCACACAATCGCAATCATACAATCACAGTCATACAATCACAATCATACAATCACAATCATACAATCACAATCATGCAATCACAATCATACAATCACAATCATACAATCACAATCATACCATCCCAATCATACAATCACAATCGTACAATCACAATCATACAATCACAATCATTCAATCACAATCATGCAATCACAGTCATACAATCACGATCATACAATCACAATCATACAATCACAATCATGCAATCACAATCATACAATCACAATCATACAATCACAATCATACCATCCCAATCATACAATCACAATCATACAATCACAATCATACAATCACAATCATACAATCACAATCACACAATCGCAATCATACAATCACAATCATACAAATACAATGATACAATCACAATCATACAATCACAATCATACAATCACAATCATACAATCACAATCATACATTCACAATCATACAATCACAATCATACAATCACAATCATACAATCACAATAATACAATCACAATCATACAATCTCAATCATACAATCGCAATCATACAATCACAATCATACAATCACAATCATACAATCACAATCATACAAACACAATCATACAATCACAATCATACTATCGCAATCATACAATCACAATCGTACAATCACAATCATACAATCACAATCATTCAATCACAATCATGCAATCACAATCATACAATCACAATCATACAATCACAATCATACAATCACAATCATGCAATCACAATCATACAATCACAATCATACAATCACAATCATACAATCACAATCATACCATCCCAATCATACAGTCACAATCACACAATCGCAATCATACTATCACAATCATACAAAAACAATGATACAAGCACAATCATACAATCACAATCATACAATCACAATAATACAATCACAATCATACAATCACAATCATACAATCACAATCATACATTCACAAACATACAATCACAATCATACAATCACAATCATACAATCACAATAATACAATCACAATCATACAATCTCAATCGTACAATCACAATCATACAATCACAATCATACAATCACAATCATACAATCACAATCATACAATCGCAATCATACAATCACAATCATACTATCGCAATCATACAATCACAATCGTACAATCACAATCATACAATCACAATCATTCAATCACAACCATGCAATCACAATCATACAATCACAATCATACAATCACAATCATACAATCACAATCTTACAATCACAATCATACAATGACAATCACACAATCGCAATCATACAAGCACAATCATACAAAAACAATGGTACAATCACAATCATACAATCACAATCATACAATCACAATCATACCATCACAATCATACAGGCACAATCATAAAATCACAATCATAGAATCACAATCATACAAACACAATCATGCAATCACAATCATGTAATCACAATCGTACAATCGCAATCGAACAATCAGAACCATATGATCACAATCATACAATCACAATCATACAATCTCAATCATACACGCGCCATCTTACAATCACAATCATACAATCACAATCATACAATCACAATCATACAATCACAATCATACAATCACAATCATACAATCACAATCATACAATCACAATCATACAATCACAATCATACAATCACAATCATACAATCACAATCATACTATCGCAATCATACAATCACAATCGTACAATCACAATCATACAATCACAATCATACAATCACAATCATTCAATCACAATCATGCAATCACAATCATACAATCACAATCATACGATCACAATCATACGAAGACAATCATACAATTACTACTATACAATCACAATCATACAAAAACAATCATACAATCACAATCATACAATCACAATCATACAATCACAATCATACATTCACAATCATACAATCACAATCATACAATCACAATCATACAATCACAATAATACAATCACAATCATACAATCTCAATCATACAATCGCAATCATACAATCACAATCATACAATCACAATAATACAATCACAATCATACAAACACAATCATACAATCACAATCATACTATCGCAATCATACAATCACAATCATACAATCACAATCATGCAATCACAATCATACAATCACAATCATACAATCACAATAATACAATCACAATCATACAATCTCAATCGTACAATCACAATCATACAATCACAATCATACAATCACAATCATACAATCACAATCATACAATCGCAATCATACAATCACAATCATACTATCGCAATCATACAATCACAATCATACAATCACAATCATACAATCACAATCATTCAATCACAACCATGCAATCACAATCATACAATCACAATCATACAATCACAATCATACAATCACAATCTTACAATCACAATCATACAATGACAATCACACAATCGCAATCATACAAGCACAATCATACAAAAACAATGGTACAATCACAATCATACAATCACAATCATACAATCACAATCATACCATCACAATCATACAGGCACAATCATAAAATCACAATCATAGAATCACAATCATACAAACACAATCATGCAATCACAATCATGTAATCACAATCGTACAATCGCAGTCGAACAATCAGAACCATATGATCACAATCATACAATCACAATCATACAATCTCAATCATACACGCGCCATCTTACAATCACAATCATACAATCACAATCATACAATCACAATCATACAATCACAATCATACAATCACAATCATACAATCACAATCATACAATCACAATCATACAATCACAATCATACAATCACAATCATACAATCACAATCATACTATCGCAATCATACAATCACAATCGTACAATCACAATCATACAATCACAATCATACAATCACAATCATTCAATCACAATCATGCAATCACAATCATACAATCACAATCATACGATCACAATCATACGAAGACAATCATACAATTACTACTATACAATCACAATCATACAAAAACAATCATACAATCACAATCATACAATCACAATCATACAATCACAATCATACATTCACAATCATACAATCACAATCATACAATCACAATCATACAATCACAATAATACAATCACAATCATACAATCTCAATCATACAATCGCAATCATACAATCACAATCATACAATCACAATAATACAATCACAATCATACAAACACAATCATACAATCACAATCAAACTATCGCAATCATACAATCACAATCATACAATCACAATCATGCAATCACAATCATACAATCACAATAATACAATCACAATCATACCATCCCAATCATACAATCACAATCACACAATCGCAATCATACAATCAAAATCATACAAAAACAATGATACAATCACAATCATACAATCACAATCATACAAAAACAATGATACAATCACAATCATGCAATCACAATCATGCAATCACAATCATACAATCACAATCATACGATCACAATCATACGAAGACAATCATACAATTACTACTATACAATCACAATCATACAAAAACAATCATACAAACACAATCATACGATGACAATCATACAATTACTACTATACAATCACAATCATACAAAAACAATCATACAATCACAATCACACATTCACAATCATACAATCACAGTCATACATTCACAATCATACAATCACAATCATACAATCACAATAATACAATCACAATCATGCAATCTCAATCATACAATCACAATCATACAATCACAATCACACAATCCCAATCACACTATCACAATCATACAATCACAATCATACAATCACAATCATACAATCACAATCATGCAATCACAATCATACAATCACAATCATACAATCACAATCATACAATCACAATCATACAATCAGAATCATACAATCGCAATCAAACAATCACAATCATACGATCGCAATCATACAATCGCAATCATACACTCACAATTATTCAATCACAATGATACAATCACAATCATACAATGACAATCATACGATCACAATCATACAATTACTACTATACAATCACAATCATACAAAAACAATCATACAAAAACAATCATACAATCACAATCATACAATCACAATCATACAATCACAATCATACAATCACAATCATACAATCACAATCATACAATCACAATCACACTATCGCAATCATACAATCACAATCATACAATCACAAGCATACGATCACAATCATACAATCACAATCATGCAATTACGATCATACAATCACAATCATACCATCCCAATCACACAATCACAATCATACAATCACAATCATACAATCACAATCATACCATCCCAATCATACAAACACAATCATACAATCACAATCACACAATCGCAATCATACAATCACAGTCATACAATCACAATCATACAATCACAATCATACTATCGCAATCATACAATCACAATCATACAATCACAATCATACAATCACAATCATACCATCCCAATCATACAGTCACAATCACACAATCGCAATCATACTATCACAATCATACAAAAACAATGATACAAGCACAATCATACAATCACAATCATACAATCACAATAATACAATCACAATCATACAATCACAATCATACAATCACAATCATACATTCACAAACATACAATCACAATCATACAATCACAATCATACAATCACAATAATACAATCACAATCATACAATCTCAATCGTACAATCACAATCATACAATCACAATCATACAATCACAATCATACAATCACAATCATACAATCGCAATCATACAATCACAATCATACTATCGCAATCATACAATCACAATCGTACAATCACAATCATACAATCACAATCATACTATCGCAATCATACAATCACAATCGTACAATCACAATCATACAATCACAATCATTCAATCACAACCATGCAATCACAATCATACAATCACAATCATACAATCACAATCATACAATCACAATCTTACAATCACAATCATACAATGACAATCACACAATCGCAATCATACAAGCACAATCATACAAAAACAATGGTACAATCACAATCATACAATCACAATCATACAATCACAATCATACCATCACAATCATACAGGCACAATCATAAAATCACAATCATAGAATCACAATCATACAAACACAATCATGCAATCACAATCATGTAATCACAATCGTACAATCGCAATCGAACAATCAGAACCATATGATCACAATCATACAATCACAATCATACAATCTCAATCATACACGCGCCATCTTACAATCACAATCATACAATCACAATCATACAATCACAATCATACAATCACAATCATACAATCACAATCATACAATCACAATCATACAATCACAATCATACAATCACAATCATACTATCGCAATCATACAATCACAATCGTACAATCACAATCATACAATCACAATCATACAATCACAATCATTCAATCACAATCATGCAATCACAATCATACAATCACAATCATACGATCACAATCATACGAAGACAATCATACAATTACTACTATACAATCACAATCATACAAAAACAATCATACAATCACAATCATACAATCACAATCATACAATCACAATCATACATTCACAATCATACAATCACAATCATACAATCACAATCATACAATCACAATAATACAATCACAATCATACAATCTCAATCATACAATCGCAATCATACAATCACAATCATACAATCACAATAATACAATCACAATCATACAAACACAATCATACAATCACAATCATACTATCGCAATCATACAATCACAATCATACAATCACAATCATGCAATCACAATCATACAATCACAATAATACAATCACAATCATACCATCCCAATCATACAATCACAATCACACAATCGCAATCATACAATCAAAATCATACAAAAACAATGATACAATCACAATCATACATTCACAAACATACAATCACAATCATACAATCACAATCATACAATCACAATAATACAATCACAATCATACAATCTCAATCGTACAATCACAATCATACAATCACAATCATACAATCACAATCATACAATCACAATCATACAATCAGAATCATACAATCGCAATCAAACAATCACAATCATACGATCGCAATCATACAATCGCAATCATACACTCACAATCATTCAATCACAATGATACAATCACAATCATACAATGACAATCATACGATCACAATCATACAATTACTACTATACAATCACAATCATACAAAAACAATCATACAAAAACAATCATACAATCACAATCATACAATCACAATCATACAATCAAAATCATACAATCACAATCATACAATCACAATCATGCAATCACAATCATACAATCACAATCATACAATCGCAATCATACAAACACAATCATACAATCACAATCATACAATCACAATCATACAATCGCAATCATACACACGCAATCTTACATTCACAATCATACAATCACAATCATACAATCACAATCATACAATCACAATCATAAAATCACAATCATACAATCACAATCATACAATCGCAATCAAACAATCACAATCATACAATCACAATCATACAATCACAATCATACAATCACAATCATACAATCACAATCACACTATCGCAATCATACAATCACAATCATACAATCACAAGCATACGATCACAATCATACAATCACAATCATGCAATTACGATCATACAATCACAATCATACCATCCCAATCACACAATCACAATCATACAATCACAATCATACAATCACAATCATACCATCCCAATCATACAAACACAATCATACAATCACAATCACACAATCGCAATCATACAATCACAGTCATACAATCACAATCATACAATCACAATCATACAATCACAATCATGCAATCACAATCATACAATCACAATCATACAATCACAATCATACCATCCCAATCATACAATCACAATCGTACAATCACAATCATACAATCACAATCATTCAATCACAATCATGCAATCACAGTCATACAATCACGATCATACAATCACAATCATACAATCACAATCATGCAATCACAATCATACAATCACAATCATACAATCACAATCATACCATCCCAATCATACAATCACAATCATACAATCACAATCATACAATCACAATCATACAATCACAATCACACAATCGCAATCATACAATCACAATCATACAAATACAATGATACAATCACAATCATACAATCACAATCATACAATCACAATCATACAATCACAATCATACATTCACAATCATACAATCACAATCATACAATCACAATCATACAATCACAATAATACAATCACAATCATACAATCTCAATCATACAATCGCAATCATACAATCACAATCATACAATCACAATCATACAATCACAATCATACAAACACAATCATACAATCACAATCATACTATCGCAATCATACAATCACAATCGTACAATCACAATCATACAATCACAATCATTCAATCACAATCATGCAATCACAATCATACAATCACAATCATACAATCACAATCATACAATCACAATCATGCAATCACAATCATACAATCACAATCATACAATCACAATCATACAATCACAATCATACCATCCCAATCATACAGTCACAATCACACAATCGCAATCATACTATCACAATCATACAAAAACAATGATACAAGCACAATCATACAATCACAATCATACAATCACAATAATACAATCACAATCATACAATCACAATCATACAATCACAATCATACATTCACAAACATACAATCACAATCATACAATCACAATCATACAATCACAATAATACAATCACAATCATACAATCTCAATCGTACAATCACAATCATACAATCACAATCATACAATCACAATCATACAATCACAATCATACAATCGCAATCATACAATCACAATCATACTATCGCAATCATACAATCACAATCGTACAATCACAATCATACAATCACAATCATTCAATCACAACCATGCAATCACAATCATACAATCACAATCATACAATCACAATCATACAATCACAATCTTACAATCACAATCATACAATGACAATCACACAATCGCAATCATACAAGCACAATCATACAAAAACAATGGTACAATCACAATCATACAATCACAATCATACAATCACAATCATACCATCACAATCATACAGGCACAATCATAAAATCACAATCATAGAATCACAATCATACAAACACAATCATGCAATCACAATCATGTAATCACAATCGTACAATCGCAATCGAACAATCAGAACCATATGATCACAATCATACAATCACAATCATACAATCTCAATCATACACGCGCCATCTTACAATCACAATCATACAATCACAATCATACAATCACAATCATACAATCACAATCATACAATCACAATCATACAATCACAATCATACAATCACAATCATACAATCACAATCATACAATCACAATCATACAATCACAATCATACTATCGCAATCATACAATCACAATCGTACAATCACAATCATACAATCACAATCATACAATCACAATCATTCAATCACAATCATGCAATCACAATCATACAATCACAATCATACGATCACAATCATACGAAGACAATCATACAATTACTACTATACAATCACAATCATACAAAAACAATCATACAATCACAATCATACAATCACAATCATACAATCACAATCATACATTCACAATCATACAATCACAATCATACAATCACAATCATACAATCACAATAATACAATCACAATCATACAATCTCAATCATACAATCGCAATCATACAATCACAATCATACAATCACAATAATACAATCACAATCATACAAACACAATCATACAATCACAATCATACTATCGCAATCATACAATCACAATCATACAATCACAATCATGCAATCACAATCATACAATCACAATCATACAATCACAATCACACTATCGCAATCATACAATCACAATCATACAATCACAAGCATACGATCACAATCATACAATCACAATCATACAATCACAATCATACAATCGCAATCATACAATCACAATCATACTATCGCAATCATACAATCACAATCGTACAATCACAATCATACAATCACAATCATTCAATCACAACCATGCAATCACAATCATACAATCACAATCATACAATCACAATCATACAATCACAATCTTACAATCACAATCATACAATGACAATCACACAATCGCAATCATACAAGCACAATCATACAAAAACAATGGTACAATCACAATCATACAATCACAATCATACAATCACAATCATACCATCACAATCATACAGGCACAATCATAAAATCACAATCATAGAATCACAATCATACAAACACAATCATGCAATCACAATCAAGTAATCACAATCGTACAATCGCAATCGAACAATCAGAACCATATGATCACAATCATACAATCACAATCATACAATCTCAATCATACACGCGCCATCTTACAATCACAATCATACAATCACAATCATACAATCACAATCATACAATCACAATCATACAATCACAATCATACAATCACAATCATACAATCACAATCATACAATCACAATCATACAATCACAATCATACAATCACAATCATACTATCGCAATCATACAATCACAATCGTACAATCACAATCATACAATCACAATCATACAATCACAATCATTCAATCACAATCATGCAATCACAATCATACAATCACAATCATACGATCACAATCATACGAAGACAATCATACAATTACTACTATACAATCACAATCATACAAAAACAATCATACAATCACAATCATACAATCACAATCATACAATCACAATCATACATTCACAATCATACAATCACAATCATACAATCACAATCATACAATCACAATAATACAATCACAATCATACAATCTCAATCATACAATCGCAATCATACAATCACAATCATACAATCACAATAATACAATCACAATCATACAAACACAATCATACAATCACAATCATACTATCGCAATCATACAATCACAATCATACAATCACAATCATGCAATCACAATCATACAATCACAATCATACAATCACAATCACACTATCGCAATCATACAATCACAATCATACAATCACAAGCATACGATCACAATCATACAATCACAATCATGCAATTACGATCATACAATCACAATCATACCATCCCAATCACACAATCACAATCATACAATCACAATCATACAATCACAATCATACCATCCCAATCATACAAACACAATCATAAAATCACAATCATACAATCACAATCATACAATCGCAATCAAACAATCACAATCATACAATCACAATCATACAATCACAATCATACAATCACAATCATACAATCACAATCACACTATCGCAATCATACAATCACAATCATACAATCACAAGCATACGATCACAATCATACAATCACAATCATGCAATTACGATCATACAATCACAATCATACCATCCCAATCACACAATCACAATCATACAATCACAATCATACAATCACAATCATACCATCCCAATCATACAAACACAATCATACAATCACAATCACACAATCGCAATCATACAATCACAGTCATACAATCACAATCATACAATCACAATCATACAATCACAATCATGCAATCACAATCATACAATCACAATCATACAATCACAATCATACAATCACAATCATGCAATCACAATCATACAATCACAATCATACAATCACAATCATACAATCACAATCATACCATCCCAATCATACAGTCACAATCACACAATCGCAATCATACTATCACAATCATACAAAAACAATGATACAAGCACAATCATACAATCACAATCATACAATCACAATAATACAATCACAATCATACAATCACAATCATACAATCACAATCATACATTCACAAACATACAATCACAATCATACAATCACAATCATACAATCACAATAATACAATCACAATCATACAATCTCAATCGTACAATCACAATCATACAATCACAATCATACAATCACAATCATACAATCACAATCATACAATCGCAATCATACAATCACAATCATACTATCGCAATCATACAATCACAATCGTACAATCACAATCATACAATCACAATCATTCAATCACAACCATGCAATCACAATCATACAATCACAATCATACAATCACAATCATACAATCACAATCTTACAATCACAATCATACAATGACAATCACACAATCGCAATCATACAAGCACAATCATACAAAAACAATGGTACAATCACAATCATACAATCACAATCATACAATCACAATCATACCATCACAATCATACAGGCACAATCATAAAATCACAATCATAGAATCACAATCATACAAACACAATCATGCAATCACAATCATGTAATCACAATCGTACAATCGCAATCGAACAATCAGAACCATATGATCACAATCATACAATCACAATCATACAATCTCAATCATACACGCGCCATCTTACAATCACAATCATACAATCACAATCATACAATCACAATCATACAATCACAATCATACAATCACAATCATACAATCACAATCATACAATCACAATCATACAATCACAATCATACAATCACAATCATACAATCACAATCATACTATCGCAATCATACAATCACAATCGTACAATCACAATCATACAATCACAATCATACAATCACAATCATTCAATCACAATCATGCAATCACAATCATACAATCACAATCATACGATCACAATCATACGAAGACAATCATACAATTACTACTATACAATCACAATCATACAAAAACAATCATACAATCACAATCATACAATCACAATCATACAATCACAATCATACATTCACAATCATACAATCACAATCATACAATCACAATCATACAGTCACAATAATACAATCACAATCATACAATCTCAATCATACAATCGCAATCATACAATCACAATCATACAATCACAATAATACAATCACAATCATACAAACACAATCATACAATCACAATCAAACTATCGCAATCATACAATCACAATCATACAATCACAATCATGCAATCACAATCATACAATCACAATAATACAATCACAATCATACCATCCCAATCATACAATCACAATCACACAATCGCAATCATACAATCAAAATCATACAAAAACAATGATACAATCACAATCATACAATCACAATCATACAAAAACAATGATACAATCACAATCATGCAATCACAATCATGCAATCACAATCATACAATCACAATCATACGATCACAATCATACGAAGACAATCATACAATTACTACTATACAATCACAATCATACAAAAACAATCATACAAACACAATCATACGATGACAATCATACAATTACTACTATACAATCACAATCATACAAAAACAATCATACAATCACAATCACACATTCACAATCATACAATCACAGTCATACATTCACAATCATACAATCACAATCATACAATCACAATAATACAATCACAATCATGCAATCTCAATCATACAATCACAATCATACAATCACAATCACACAATCCCAATCACACTATCACAATCATACAATCACAATCATACAATCACAATCATACAATCACAACCATGCAATCACAATCATACAATCACAATCATACAATCACAATCATACAATCACAATCATACAATCAGAATCATACAATCGCAATCAAACAATCACAATCATACGATCGCAATCATACAATCGCAATCATACACTCACAATCATTCAATCACAATGATACAATCACAATCATACAATGACAATCATACGATCACAATCATACAATTACTACTATACAATCACAATCATACAAAAACAATCATACAAAAACAATCATACAATCACAATCATACAATCACAATCATACAATCAAAATCATACAATCACAATCATACAATCACAATCATGCAATCACAATCATACAATCACAATCATACAATCGCAATCATACAAACACAATCATACAATCACAATCATACAATCACAATCATACAATCGCAATCATACACACGCAATCTTACATTCACAATCATACAATCACAATCATACAATCACAATCATACAATCACAATCATAAAATCACAATCATACAATCACAATCATACAATCGCAATCAAACAATCACAATCATACAATCACAATCATACAATCACAATCATACAATCACAATCATACAATCACAATCACACTATCGCAATCATACAATCACAATCATACAATCACAAGCATACGATCACAATCATACAATCACAATCATGCAATTACGATCATACAATCACAATCATACCATCCCAATCACACAATCACAATCATACAATCACAATCATACAATCACAATCATACCATCCCAATCATACAAACACAATCATACAATCACAATCACACAATCGCAATCATACAATCACAGTCATACAATCACAATCATACAATCACAATCATACAATCACAATCATGCAATCACAATCATACAATCACAATCATACAATCACAATCATACCATCCCAATCATACAATCACAATCGTACAATCACAATCATACAATCACAATCATTCAATCACAATCATGCAATCACAGTCATACAATCACGATCATACAATCACAATCATACAATCACAATCATGCAATCACAATCATACAATCACAATCATACAATCACAATCATACCATCCCAATCATACAATCACAATCATACAATCACAATCATACAATCACAATCATACAATCACAATCACACAATCGCAATCATACAATCACAATCATACAAATACAATGATACAATCACAATCATACAATCACAATCATACAATCACAATCATACAATCACAATCATACATTCACAATCATACAATCACAATCATACAATCACAATCATACAATCACAATAATACAATCACAATCATACAATCTCAATCATACAATCGCAATCATACAATCACAATCATACAATCACAATCATACAATCACAATCATACAAACACAATCATACAATCACAATCATACTATCGCAATCATACAATCACAATCGTACAATCACAATCATACAATCACAATCATTCAATCACAATCATGCAATCACAATCATACAATCACAATCATACAATCACAATCATACAATCACAATCATGCAATCACAATCATACAATCACAATCATACAATCACAATCATACAATCACAATCATACCATCCCAATCATACAGTCACAATCACACAATCGCAATCATACTATCACAATCATACAAAAACAATGATACAAGCACAATCATACAATCACAATCATACAATCACAATAATACAATCACAATCATACAATCACAATCATACAATCACAATCATACATTCACAAACATACAATCACAATCATACAATCACAATCATACAATCACAATAATACAATCACAATCATACAATCTCAATCGTACAATCACAATCATACAATCACAATCATACAATCACAATCATACAATCACAATCATACAATCGCAATCATACAATCACAATCATACTATCGCAATCATACAATCACAATCGTACAATCACAATCATACAATCACAATCATTCAATCACAACCATGCAATCACAATCATACAATCACAATCATACAATCACAATCATACAATCACAATCTTACAATCACAATCATACAATGACAATCACACAATCGCAATCATACAAGCACAATCATACAAAAACAATGGTACAATCACAATCATACAATCACAATCATACAATCACAATCATACCATCACAATCATACAGGCACAATCATAAAATCACAATCATAGAATCACAATCATACAAACACAATCATGCAATCACAATCATGTAATCACAATCGTACAATCGCAATCGAACAATCAGAACCATATGATCACAATCATACAATCACAATCATACAATCTCAATCATACACGCGCCATCTTACAATCACAATCATACAATCACAATCATACAATCACAATCATACAATCACAATCATACAATCACAATCATACAATCACAATCATACAATCACAATCATACAATCACAATCATACAATCACAATCATACAATCACAATCATACTATCGCAATCATACAATCACAATCGTACAATCACAATCATACAATCACAATCATACAATCACAATCATTCAATCACAATCATGCAATCACAATCATACAATCACAATCATACGATCACAATCATACGAAGACAATCATACAATTACTACTATACAATCACAATCATACAAAAACAATCATACAATCACAATCATACAATCACAATCATACAATCACAATCATACATTCACAATCATACAATCACAATCATACAATCACAATCATACAATCACAATAATACAATCACAATCATACAATCTCAATCATACAATCGCAATCATACAATCACAATCATACAATCACAATAATACAATCACAATCATACAAACACAATCATACAATCACAATCATACTATCGCAATCATACAATCACAATCATACAATCACAATCATGCAATCACAATCATACAATCACAATCATACAATCACAATCACACTATCGCAATCATACAATCACAATCATACAATCACAAGCATACGATCACAATCATACAATCACAATCATGCAATTACGATCATACAATCACAATCATACCATCCCAATCACACAATCACAATCATACAATCACAATCATACAATCACAATCATACCATCCCAATCATACAAACACAATCATAAAATCACAATCATACAATCACAATCATACAATCGCAATCAAACAATCACAATCATACAATCACAATCATACAATCACAATCATACAATCACAATCATACAATCACAATCACACTATCGCAATCATACAATCACAATCATACAATCACAAGCATACGATCACAATCATACAATCACAATCATGCAATTACGATCATACAATCACAATCATACCATCCCAATCACACAATCACAATCATACAATCACAATCATACAATCACAATCATACCATCCCAATCATACAAACACAATCATACAATCACAATCACACAATCGCAATCATACAATCACAGTCATACAATCACAATCATACAATCACAATCATACAATCACAATCATGCAATCACAATCATACAATCACAATCATACAATCACAATCATACCATCCCAATCATACAATCACAATCGTACAATCACAATCATACAATCACAATCATTCAATCACAATCATGCAATCACAGTCATACAATCACGATCATACAATCACAATCATACAATCACAATCATGCAATCACAATCATACAATCACAATCATACAATCACAATCATACCATCCCAATCATACAATCACAATCATACAATCACAATCATACAATCACAATCATACAATCACAATCACACAATCGCAATCATACAATCACAATCATACAAATACAATGATACAATCACAATCATACAATCACAATCATACAATCACAATCATACAATCACAATCATACATTCACAATCATACAATCACAATCATGCAATCACAATCATACAATCACAATCATACAATCACAATCATACCATCCCAATCATACAATCACAATCGTACAATCACAATCATACAATCACAATCATTCAATCACAATCATACTATCGCAATCATACAATCACAATCGTACAATCACAATCATACAATCACAATCATTCAATCACAATCATGCAATCACAATCATACAATCACAATCATACAATCACAATCATACAATCACAATCATGCAATCACAATCATACAATCACAATCATACAATCACAATCATACAATCACAATCATACCATCCCAATCATACAGTCACAATCACACAATCGCAATCATACTATCACAATCATACAAAAACAATGATACAAGCACAATCATACAATCACAATCATACAATCACAATAATACAATCACAATCATACAATCACAATCATACAATCACAATCATACATTCACAAACATACAATCACAATCATACAATCACAATCATACAATCACAATAATACAATCACAATCATACAATCTCAATCGTACAATCACAATCATACAATCACAATCATACAATCACAATCATACAATCACAATCATACAATCGCAATCATACAATCACAATCATACTATCGCAATCATACAATCACAATCGTACAATCACAATCATACAATCACAATCATTCAATCACAACCATGCAATCACAATCATACAATCACAATCATACAATCACAATCATACAATCACAATCTTACAATCACAATCATACAATCACAATCATACATTCACAATCATACACACGCAATCTTACATTCACAATCATACAATCACAATCATACAATCACAATCATACAATCACAATCATAAAATCACAATCATACAATCACAATCATACAATCGCAATCAAACAATCACAATCATACAATCACAATCATACAATCACAATCATACAATCACAATCATACAATCACAATCACACTATCGCAATCATACAATCACAATCATACAATCACAAGCATACGATCACAATCATACAATCACAATCATGCAATTACGATCATACAATCACAATCATACCATCCCAATCACACAATCACAATCATACAATCACAATCATACAATCACAATCATACCATCGCAATCATACAAACACAATCATACAATCACAATCACACAATCGCAATCATACAATCACAGTCATACAATCACAATCATACAATCACAATCATACTATCGCAATCATACAATCACAATCGTACAATCACAATCATACAATCACAATCATTCAATCACAATCATGCAATCACAGTCATACAATCACGATCATACAATCACAATCATAGAATCACAATCATGCAATCACAATCATACAATCACAATCATACAATCACAATCATACCATCCCAATCATACAATCACAATCATACAATCACAATCATACAATCACAATCATACAATCACAATCACACAATCGCAATCATACAATCACAATCATACAAATACAATGATACAATCACAATCATACAATCACAATCATACAATCACAATCATACAATCACAATCATACATTCACAATCATACAATCACAATCATACAATCACAATCATACAATCACAATAATACAATCACAATCATACAATCTCAATCATACAATCGCAATCATACAATCACAATCATACAATCACAATCATACAATCACAATCATACAAACACAATCATACAATCACAATCATACTATCGCAATCATACAATCACAATCGTACAATCACAATCATACAATCACAATCATTCAATCACAATCATGCAATCACAATCATACAATCACAATCATACAATCACAATCATACAATCACAATCATGCAATCACAATCATACAATCACAATCATACAATCACAATCATACAATCACAATCATACCATCCCAATCATACAGTCACAATCACACAATCGCAATCATACTATCACAATCATACAAAAACAATGATACAAGCACAATCATACAATCACAATCATACAATCACAATAATACAATCACAATCATACAATCACAATCATACAATCACAATCATACATTCACAAACATACAATCACAATCATACAATCACAATCATACAATCACAATAATACAATCACAATCATACAATCTCAATCGTACAATCACAATCATACAATCACAATCATACAATCACAATCATACAATCACAATCATACAATCGCAATCATACAATCACAATCATACTATCGCAATCATACAATCACAATCGTACAATCACAATCATACAATCACAATCATTCAATCACAACCATGCAATCACAATCATACAATCACAATCATACAATCACAATCATACAATCACAATCTTACAATCACAATCATACAATGACAATCACACAATCGCAATCATACAAGCACAATCATACAAAAACAATGGTACAATCACAATCATACAATCACAATCATACAATCACAATCATACCATCACAATCATACAGGCACAATCATAAAATCACAATCATAGAATCACAATCATACAAACACAATCATGCAATCACAATCATGTAATCACAATCGTACAATCGCAATCGAACAATCAGAACCATATGATCACAATCATACAATCACAATCATACAATCTCAATCATACACGCGCCATCTTACAATCACAATCATACAATCACAATCATACAATCACAATCATACAATCACAATCATACAATCACAATCATACAATCACAATCATACAATCACAATCATACAATCACAATCATACAATCACAATCATACAATCACAATCATACTATCGCAATCATACAATCACAATCGTACAATCACAATCATACAATCACAATCATACAATCACAATCATTCAATCACAATCATGCAATCACAATCATACAATCACAATCATACGATCACAATCATACGAAGACAATCATACAATTACTACTATACAATCACAATCATACAAAAACAATCATACAATCACAATCATACAATCACAATCATACAATCACAATCATACATTCACAATCATACAATCACAATCATACAATCACAATCATACAGTCACAATAATACAATCACAATCATACAATCTCAATCATACAATCGCAATCATACAATCACAATCATACAATCACAATAATACAATCACAATCATACAAACACAATCATACAATCACAATCAAACTATCGCAATCATACAATCACAATCATACAATCACAATCATGCAATCACAATCATACAATCACAATAATACAATCACAATCATACCATCCCAATCATACAATCACAATCACACAATCGCAATCATACAATCAAAATCATACAAAAACAATGATACAATCACAATCATACAATCACAATCATACAAAAACAATGATACAATCACAATCATGCAATCACAATCATGCAATCACAATCATACAATCACAATCATACGATCACAATCATACGAAGACAATCATACAATTACTACTATACAATCACAATCATACAAAAACAATCATACAAACACAATCATACGATGACAATCATACAATTACTACTATACAATCACAATCATACAAAAACAATCATACAATCACAATCACACATTCACAATCATACAATCACAGTCATACATTCACAATCATACAATCACAATCATACAATCACAATAATACAATCACAATCATGCAATCTCAATCATACAATCACAATCATACAATCACAATCACACAATCCCAATCACACTATCACAATCATACAATCACAATCATGCAATCACAATCATACAATCACAACCATGCAATCACAATCATACAATCACAATCATACAATCACAATCATACAATCACAATCATACAATCACAATCATACAATCAGAATCATACAATCGCAATCAAACAATCACAATCATACGATCGCAATCATACAATCGCAATCATACACTCACAATCATTCAATCACAATGATACAATCACAATCATACAATGACAATCATACGATCACAATCATACAATTACTACTATACAATCACAATCATACAAAAACAATCATACAAAAACAATCATACAATCACAATCATACAATCACAATCATACAATCAAAATCATACAATCACAATCATACAATCACAATCATGCAATCACAATCATACAATCACAATCATACAATCGCAATCATACAAACACAATCATACAATCACAATCATACAATCACAATCATACAATCGCAATCATACACACGCAATCTTACATTCACAATCATACAATCACAATCATACAATCACAATCATACAATCACAATCATAAAATCACAATCATACAATCACAATCATACAATCGCAATCAAACAATCACAATCATACAATCACAATCATACAATCACAATCATACAATCACAATCATACAATCACAATCACACTATCGCAATCATACAATCACAATCATACAATCACAAGCATACGATCACAATCATACAATCACAATCATGCAATTACGATCATACAATCACAATCATACCATCCCAATCACACAATCACAATCATACAATCACAATCATACAATCACAATCATACCATCCCAATCATACAAACACAATCATACAATCACAATCACACAATCGCAATCATACAATCACAGTCATACAATCACAATCATACAATCACAATCATACAATCACAATCATGCAATCACAATCATACAATCACAATCATACAATCACAATCATACCATCCCAATCATACAATCACAATCGTACAATCACAATCATACAATCACAATCATTCAATCACAATCATGCAATCACAGTCATACAATCACGATCATACAATCACAATCATACAATCACAATCATGCAATCACAATCATACAATCACAATCATACAATCACAATCATACCATCCCAATCATACAATCACAATCATACAATCACAATCATACAATCACAATCATACAATCACAATCACACAATCGCAATCATACAATCACAATCATACAAATACAATGATACAATCACAATCATACAATCACAATCATACAATCACAATCATACAATCACAATCATACATTCACAATCATACAATCACAATCATACAATCACAATCATACAATCACAATAATACAATCACAATCATACAATCTCAATCATACAATCGCAATCATACAATCACAATCATACAATCACAATCATACAATCACAATCATACAAACACAATCATACAATCACAATCATACTATCGCAATCATACAATCACAATCGTACAATCACAATCATACAATCACAATCATTCAATCACAATCATGCAATCACAATCATACAATCACAATCATACCATCCCAATCATACAGTCACAATCACACAATCGCAATCATACTATCACAATCATACAAAAACAATGATACAAGCACAATCATACAATCACAATCATACAATCACAATAATACAATCACAATCATACAATCACAATCATACAATCACAATCATACATTCACAAACATACAATCACAATCATACAATCACAATCATACAATCACAATAATACAATCACAATCATACAATCTCAATCGTACAATCACAATCATACAATCACAATCATACAATCACAATCATACAATCACAATCATACAATCGCAATCATACAATCACAATCATACTATCGCAATCATACAATCACAATCGTACAATCACAATCATACAATCACAATCATTCAATCACAACCATGCAATCACAATCATACAATCACAATCATACAATCACAATCATACAATCACAATCTTACAATCACAATCATACAATGACAATCACACAATCGCAATCATACAAGCACAATCATACAAAAACAATGGTACAATCACAATCATACAATCACAATCATACAATCACAATCATACCATCACAATCATACAGGCACAATCATAAAATCACAATCATAGAATCACAATCATACAAACACAATCATGCAATCACAATCATGTAATCACAATCGTACAATCGCAATCGAACAATCAGAACCATATGATCACAATCATACAATCACAATCATACAATCTCAATCATACACGCGCCATCTTACAATCACAATCATACAATCACAATCATACAATCACAATCATACAATCACAATCATACAATCACAATCATACAATCACAATCATACAATCACAATCATACAATCACAATCATACAATCACAATCATACAATCACAATCATACTATCGCAATCATACAATCACAATCGTACAATCACAATCATACAATCACAATCATACAATCACAATCATTCAATCACAATCATGCAATCACAATCATACAATCACAATCATACGATCACAATCATACGAAGACAATCATACAATTACTACTATACAATCACAATCATACAAAAACAATCATACAATCACAATCATACAATCACAATCATACAATCACAATCATACATTCACAATCATACAATCACAATCATACAATCACAATCACACAATCACAATAATACAATCACAATCATACAATCTCAATCATACAATCGCAATCATACAATCACAATCATACAATCACAATAATACAATCACAATCATACAAACACAATCATACAATCACAATCATACTATCGCAATCATACAATCACAATCATACAATCCCAATCATGCAATCACAATCATACAATCACAATCATACAATCACAATCACACTATCGCAATCATACAATCACAATCATACAATCACAAGCATACGATCACAATCATACAATCACAATCATGCAATTACGATCATACAATCACAATCATACCATCCCAATCACACAATCACAATCATACAATCACAATCATACAATCACAATCATACCATCCCAATCATACAAACACAATCATAAAATCACAATCATACAATCGCAATCAAACAATCACAATCATACAATCACAATCATACAATCACAATCATACAATCACAATCATACAATCACAATCACACTATCGCAATCATACAATCACAATCATACAATCACAAGCATACGATCACAATCATACAATCACAATCATGCAATTACGATCATACAATCACAATCATACCATCCCAATCACACAATCACAATCATACAATCACAATCATACAATCACAATCATACCATCCCAATCATACAAACACAATCATACAATCACAATCACACAATCGCAATCATACAATCACAGTCATACAATCACAATCATACAATCACAATCATACAATCACAATCATGCAATCACAATCATACAATCACAATCATACAATCACAATCATACCATCCCAATCATACAATCACAATCGTACAATCACAATCATACAATCACAATCATTCAATCACAATCATGCAATCACAGTCATACAATCACGATCATACAATCACAATCATACAATCACAATCATGCAATCACAATCATACAATCACAATCATACAATCACAATCATACCATCCCAATCATACAATCACAATCATACAATCACAATCATACAATCACAATCATACAATCACAATCACACAATCGCAATCATACAATCACAATCATACAAATACAATGATACAATCACAATCATACAATCACAATCATACAATCACAATCATACAATCACAATCATACATTCACAATCATACAATCACAATCATGCAATCACAATCACACAATCACAATCATACAATCACAATCATACAATCACAATCATGCAATCACAATCATACAATCACAATCATACAATCACAATCATACAATCACAATCATACCATCCCAATCATACAGTCACAATCACACAATCGCAATCATACTATCACAATCATACAAAAACAATGATACAAGCACAATCATACAATCACAATCATACAATCACAATAATACAATCACAATCATACAATCACAATCATACAATCACAATCATACATTCACAAACATACAATCACAATCATACAATCACAATCATACAATCACAATAATACAATCACAATCATACAATCTCAATCGTACAATCACAATCATACAATCACAATCATACAATCACAATCATACAATCACAATCATACAATCGCAATCATACAATCACAATCATACTATCGCAATCATACAATCACAATCGTACAATCACAATCATACAATCACAATCATTCAATCACAACCATGCAATCACAATCATACAATCACAATCATACAATCACAATCATACAATCACAATCTTACAATCACAATCATACAATGACAATCACACAATCGCAATCATACAAGCACAATCATACAAAAACAATGGTACAATCACAATCATACAATCACAATCATACAATCACAATCATACCATCACAATCATACAGGCACAATCATAAAATCACAATCATAGAATCACAATCATACAAACACAATCATGCAATCACAATCATGTAATCACAATCGTACAATCGCAATCGAACAATCAGAACCATATGATCACAATCATACAATCACAATCATACAATCTCAATCATACACGCGCCATCTTACAATCACAATCATACAATCACAATCATACAATCACAATCATACAATCACAATCATACAATCACAATCATACAATCACAATCATACAATCACAATCATACAATCACAATCATACAATCACAATCATACAATCACAATCATACTATCGCAATCATACAATCACAATCGTACAATCACAATCATACAATCACAATCATACAATCACAATCATTCAATCACAATCATGCAATCACAATCATACAATCACAATCATACGATCACAATCATACGAAGACAATCATACAATTACTACTATACAATCACAATCATACAAAAACAATCATACAATCACAATCATACAATCACAATCATACAATCACAATCATACATTCACAATCATACAATCACAATCATACAATCACAATCATACATTCACAATCATACAATCACAATCATACAATCACAATCATACAATCACAATAATACAATCACAATCATACAATCTCAATCATACAATCGCAATCATACAATCACAATCATACAATCACAATAATACAATCACAATCATACAAACACAATCATACAATCACAATCATACTATCGCAATCATACAATCACAATCATACAATCACAATCATGCAATCACAATCATACAATCACAATAATACAATCACAATCATACCATCCCAATCATACAATCACAATCACACAATCGCAATCATACAATCAAAATCATACAAAAACAATGATACAATCACAATCATACAATCACAATCATACAAAAACAATGATACAATCACAATCATGCAATCACAATCATGCAATCACAATCATACAATCACAATCATACGATCACAATCATACGAAGACAATCATACAATTACTACTATACAATCACAATCATACAAAAACAATCATACAAACACAATCATACGATGACAATCATACAATTACTACTATACAATCACAATCATACAAAAACAATCATACAATCACAATCACACATTCACAATCATACAATCACAGTCATACATTCACAATCATACAATCACAATCATACAATCACAATAATACAATCACAATCATGCAATCTCAATCATACAATCACAATCATACAATCACAATCACACAATCCCAATCACACTATCACAATCATACAATCACAATCATACAATCACAATCATACAATCACAATCATGCAATCACAATCATACAATCACAATCATACAATCACAATCATACCATCCCAATCATACAATCACAATCACACAATCGCAATCATACAATCAAAATCATACAAAAACAATGATACAATCACAATCATACAATCACAATCATACAATCACAATCATACATTCACAATCATACAATCACAATAATACAATCACAATCATACAATCTCAATCATACAATCACAATCATACAATCACAATCATACAATCACAATCATACAATCACAACCATACAATCACAATCATACAATCACAATCATACAATCACAATCATACAATCACAATCATACAATCACAATCATACAATCACAATCGTACAATCACAATCATACAGTCACAATCATTCAATCACAACCATGCAATCACAATCATACAATCACAATCATATAATCACAATCATACAATCACAATCATACACAAACAATGATACAATCGCAATCATACAATTCAAATCATACAATCACAATCATACAATCACAATCATACAATCACAATAATACGATCACAATCATACGAAGACGATCATACAATTACTACTATACAATCACAATCATACGAAAACAATCATACAATCACAATCATACGATGACAATCATACAATTACTACTATACAATCACAATCATACAAAAACAATCATACAATCACAATCATACAATCACAATCATACAATCACAATCATACAATCACAATCATACATTCACAATCATACAATCACAATCATACAATCACAATCATACAATCACAATAATACAATCACAATCATACAATCTCAATCATACAATCACAATCATACAATCACAATCATACAATCACAATCATACAATCACAATCATACAATCACAATCATACTATCGCAATCATACAATCACAATCGTACAATCACAATCATACAATCACAATCATACAATCACAATCATTCAATCACAATCATACCATCCCAATCATACAATCAGAATCATACAATCGCAATCAAACAATCACAATCATACGATCGCAATCATACAATCGCAATCATACACTCACAATCATTCAATCACAATGATACAATCACAATCGTACAATGACAATCATACGATCACAATCATACAATTACTACTATACAATCACAATCATACAAAAACAATCATACAAAAACAATCATACAATCACAATCATACAATCACAATCATACAATCACAATCATACAATCACAATCATACTATCGCAATCATACAATCACAATCGTACAATCACAATCATACAATCACAATCATACAATCACAATCATTCAATCACAATCATACCATCCCAATCATACAATCACAATCTTACAATCACAATCATACAATGACAATCACACAATCGCAATCATACAAGCACAATCATACAAAAACAATGATATAATCACAATCATACAATCACAATCATACAATCACAATCATACCATCACAATCATACAGGCACAATCATAAAATCACAATCATAGAATCACAATCATACTATCGCAATCATACAATCACAATCGTACAATCACAATCATACAATCACAATCTTGCAATCACAATCATACAATCACAATCACACAATCGCAATCATACTATCGCAATCATACAATCACAATCGTACAATCACAATCATACAATCACAATCTTACAATCACAATCATACAATCACAATCACACAATCGCAATCATACAATCACAATCATACAAAAACAATGATACAATCACAATCATACAATCACAATCATACAATCACAATCATACAATCAGAATCATACAATCACAATCGTACCATCCCAATCATACAATCACAATCATACAATCACAATCATACAATCACAATCACACAATCGCAATCATACAATCACAATCATACAAAAACAATGATACAATCACAATCATGCAATCACAATCATACAATCACAATCATACGATCACAATCATACGAAGACAATCATACAATTACTACTATACAATCACAATCATACAAAAACAATCATACAAACACAATCATACGATGACAATCATACAATTACTACTATACAATCACAATCATAGAAAAGCAATCATACAATCACAATCATACGATGACAATCATACAATTACTACTATACAATCACAATCATACAAAAACAATCATACAATCACAATCATACAATCACAATCATACAATCACAATCATACATTCACAATCATACAATCACAATCAAAGAATCGCAATCATACAATCACAATCATACAATCACAATCATACAATCACAATCATACAAACACAATCATACAATCACAATCATACTATCGCAATCATACAATCACAATCGTACAATCACAATCATACAATCACAATCATTCAATCACAATCATGCAATCACAATCATACAATCACAATCATACAATCACAATCATACAATCACAATCATGCAATCACAATCATACAATCACAATCATACAATCACAATCATACCATCCCAATCATACAGTCACAATCACACAATCGCAATCATACAATCACAATCATACAAAAACAATGATACAAGCACAATCATACAATCACAATCATACAATCACAATAATACAATCACAATCATACAATCACAATCATACAATCACAATCATACATTCACAAACATACAATCACAATCATACAATCACAATCACACAATCACAATAATACAATCACAATCATACAATCTCAATCGTACAATCACAATCATACAATCACAATCATACAATCACAATCATACAATCACAATCATACAATCGCAATCATACAATCACAATCATACTATCGCAATCATACAATCACAATCGTACAATCACAATCATACAATCACAATCATTCAATCACAACCATGCAATCACAATCATACAATCACAATCATACAATCACAATCATACAATCACAATCTTACAATCACAATCATACAATGACAATCACACAATCGCAATCATACAAGCACAATCATACAAAAACAATGGTACAATCACAATCATACAATCACAATCATACAATCACAATCATACCATCACAATCATACAGGCACAATCATAAAATCACAATCATAGAATCACAATCATACAAACACAATCATGCAATCACAATCATGTAATCACAATCGTACAATCGCAATCGAACAATCAGAACCATATGATCACAATCATACAATCACAATCATACAATCTCAATCATACACGCGCCATCTTACAATCACAATCATACAATCACAATCATACAATCACAATCATACAATCACAATCATACAATCACAATCATACAATCACAATCATACAATCACAATCATACAATCACAATCATACAATCACAATCATACAATCACAATCATACAATCACAATCATACTATCGCAATCATACAATCACAATCGTACAATCACAATCATACAATCACAATCATACAATCACAATCATTCAATCACAATCATTCAATCACAATCATGCAATCACAATCATACAATCACAATCATACAATCACAATCATACAATCACAATCATGCAATCACAATCATACAATCACAATCATACAATCACAATCATACCATCCCAATCATACAGTCACAATCACACAAGCACAATCATACAATCACAATCATACAATCACAATAATACAATCACAATCATACAATCACAATCATACAATCACAATCATACATTCACAAACATACAATCACAATCATACAATCACAATCATACAATCACAATAATACAATCACAATCATACAATCTCAATCGTACAATCACAATCATACAATCACAATCATACAATCACAATCATACAATCACAATCATACAATCGCAATCATACAATCACAATCATACTATCGCAATCATACAATCACAATCGTACAATCACAATCATACAATCACAATCATTCAATCACAACCATGCAATCACAATCATACAATCACAATCATACAATCACAATCATACAATCTCAATCTTACAATCACAATCATACAATGACAATCACACAATCGCAATCATACAAGCACAATCATACAAAAACAATGGTACAATCACAATCATACAATCACAATCATACAATCACAATCATACCATCACAATCATACAGGCACAATCATAAAATCACAATCATAGAATCACAATCATACAAACACAATCATGCAATCACAATCATGTAATCACAATCGTACAATCGCAATCGAACAATCAGAACCATATGATCACAATCATACAATCACAATCATACAATCTCAATCATACACGCGCCATCCTACAATCGCAATCATACAATCACAATCATACAATCACAATCATACAATCACAATCATACAATCACAATCATACAATCACAATCATACAATCACAATCATACAATCACAATCATACAATCACAATCATACAATCACAATCATACTATCGCAATCATACAATCACAATCGTACAATCACAATCATACAATCACAATCATACAATCACAATCATTCAATCACAATCATGCAATCACAATCATACAATCACAATCATACGATCACAATCATACGAAGACAATCATACAATTACTACTATACAATCACAATCATACAAAAACAATCATACAATCACAATCATACAATCACAATCATACAATCACAATCATACATTCACAATCATACAATCACAATCATACAATCACAATCATACAATCACAATAATACAATCACAATCATACAATCTCAATCATACAATCGCAATCATACAATCACAATCATACCATCCCAATCATACAATCACAATCATACAATCACAATCATACAATCACAATCATACAATCACAATCACACAATCGCAATCATACAATCACAATCATACAAATACAATGATACAATCACAATCATACAATCACAATCATACAATCACAATCATACAATCACAATCATACATTCACAATCATACAATCACAATCATACAATCACAATCATACAATCACAATAATACAATCACAATCATACAATCTCAATCGTACAATCACAATCATACAATCACAATCATACAATCACAATCATACAATCACAATCATACAATCGCAATCATACAATCACAATCATACTATCGCAATCATACAATCACAATCATACAATCACAATCATACAATCACAATCATTCAATCACAACCATGCAATCACAATCATACAATCACAATCATACAATCACAATCATACAATCACAATCTTACAATCACAATCATACAATGACAATCACACAATCGCAATCATACAAGCACAATCATACAAAAACAATGGTACAATCACAATCATACAATCACAATCATACAATCACAATCATACCATCACAATCATACAGGCACAATCATAAAATCACAATCATAGAATCACAATCATACAAACACAATCATGCAATCACAATCATGTAATCACAATCGTACAATCGCAATCGAACAATCAGAACCATATGATCACAATCATACAATCACAATCATACAATCTCAATCATACACGCGCCATCTTACAATCACAATCATACAATCACAATCATACAATCACAATCATACAATCACAATCATACAATCACAATCATACAATCACAATCATACAATCACAATCATACAATCACAATCATACAATCACAATCATACTATCGCAATCATACAATCACAATCGTACAATCACAATCATACAATCACAATCATACAATCACAATCATTCAATCACAATCATGCAATCACAATCATACAATCACAATCATACGATCACAATCATACGAAGACAATCATACAATTACTACTATACAATCACAATCATACAAAAACAATCATACAATCACAATCATACAATCACAATCATACAATCACAATCATACATTCACAATCATACAATCACAATCATACAATCACAATCATACAATCACAATAATACAATCACAATCATACAATCTCAATCATACAATCGCAATCATACAATCACAATCATACAATCACAATAATACAATCACAATCATACAAACACAATCATACAATCACAATCAAACTATCGCAATCATACAATCACAATCATACAATCACAATCATGCAATCACAATCATACAATCACAATAATACAATCACAATCATACCATCCCAATCATACAATCACAATCACACAATCGCAATCATACAATCAAAATCATACAAAAACAATGATACAATCACAATCATACAATCACAATCATACAAAAACAATGATACAATCACAATCATGCAATCACAATCATGCAATCACAATCATACAATCACAATCATACGATCACAATCATACGAAGACAATCATACAATTACTACTATACAATCACAATCATACAAAAACAATCATACAAACACAATCATACGATGACAATCATACAATTACTACTATACAATCACAATCATACAAAAACAATCATACAATCACAATCACACATTCACAATCATACAATCACAGTCATACATTCACAATCATACAATCACAATCATACAATCACAATAATACAATCACAATCATGCAATCTCAATCATACAATCACAATCATACAATCACAATCACACAATCCCAATCACACTATCACAATCATACAATCACAATCATACAATCACAATCATACAATCACAATCATGCAATCACAATCATACAATCACAATCATACAATCACAATCATACAATCACAATCATACAATCAGAATCATACAATCGCAATCAAACAATCACAATCATACGATCGCAATCATACAATCGCAATCATACACTCACAATCATTCAATCACAATGATACAATCACAATCATACAATGACAATCATACGATCACAATCATACAATTACTACTATACAATCACAATCATACAAAAACAATCATACAAAAACAATCATACAATCACAATCATACAATCACAATCATACAATCACAATCATACAATCACAATCATACAATCACAATCATACAATCACAATCACACTATCGCAATCATACAATCACAATCATACAATCACAAGCATACGATCACAATCATACAATCACAATCATGCAATTACGATCATACAAACACAATCATACCATCCCAATCACACAATCACAATCATACAATCACAATCATACAATCACAATCATACCATCCCAATCATACAAACACAATCATACAATCACAATCACACAATCGCAATCATACAATCACAGTCATACAATCACAATCATACAATCACAATCATACTATCGCAATCATACAATCACAATCATACAATCACAATCATACAATCACAATCATACCATCCCAATCATACAGTCACAATCACACAATCGCAATCATACTATCACAATCATACAAAAACAATGATACAAGCACAATCATACAATCACAATCATACAATCACAATAATACAATCACAATCATACAATCACAATCATACAATCACAATCATACATTCACAAACATACAATCACAATCATACAATCACAATCATACAATCACAATAATACAATCACAATCATACAATCTCAATCGTACAATCACAATCATACAATCACAATCATACAATCACAATCATACAATCACAATCATACAATCGCAATCATACAATCACAATCATACTATCGCAATCATACAATCACAATCGTACAATCACAATCATACAATCACAATCATACTATCGCAATCATACAATCACAATCGTACAATCACAATCATACAATCACAATCATTCAATCACAACCATGCAATCACAATCATACAATCACAATCATACAATCACAATCATACAATCACAATCTTACAATCACAATCATACAATGACAATCACACAATCGCAATCATACAAGCACAATCATACAAAAACAATGGTACAATCACAATCATACAATCACAATCATACAATCACAATCATACCATCACAATCATACAGGCACAATCATAAAATCACAATCATAGAATCACAATCATACAAACACAATCATGCAATCACAATCATGTAATCACAATCGTACAATCGCAATCGAACAATCAGAACCATATGATCACAATCATACAATCACAATCATACAATCTCAATCATACACGCGCCATCTTACAATCACAATCATACAATCACAATCATACAATCACAATCATACAATCACAATCATACAATCACAATCATACAATCACAATCATACAATCACAATCATACAATCACAATCATACAATCACAATCATACAATCACAATCATACTATCGCAATCATACAATCACAATCGTACAATCACAATCATACAATCACAATCATACAATCACAATCATTCAATCACAATCATGCAATCACAATCATACAATCACAATCATACGATCACAATCATACGAAGACAATCATACAATTACTACTATACAATCACAATCATACAAAAACAATCATACAATCACAATCATACAATCACAATCATACAATCACAATCATACATTCACAATCATACAATCACAATCATACAATCACAATCATACAATCACAATAATACAATCACAATCATACAATCTCAATCATACAATCGCAATCATACAATCACAATCATACAATCACAATAATACAATCACAATCATACAAACACAATCATACAATCACAATCATACTATCGCAATCATACAATCACAATCATACAATCACAATCATGCAATCACAATCATACAATCACAATAATACAATCACAATCATACCATCCCAATCATACAATCACAATCACACAATCGCAATCATACAATCAAAATCATACAAAAACAATGATACAATCACAATCATACAATCACAATCATACAAAAACAATGATACAATCACAATCATGCAATCACAATCATGCAATCACAATCATACAATCACAATCATACGATCACAATCATACGAAGACAATCATACAATTACTACTATACAATCACAATCATACAAAAACAATCATACAAACACAATCATACGATGACAATCATACAATTACTACTATACAATCACAATCATACAAAAACAATCACACATTCACAATCATACAATCACAGTCATACATTCACAATCATACAATCACAATCATACAATCACAATAATACAATCACAATCATGCAATCTCAATCATACAATCACAATCATACAATCACAATCATGCAATCACAATCATACAATCACAATCATACAATCACAATCATACCATCCCAATCATACAATCACAATCACACAATCGCAATCATACAATCAAAATCATACAAAAACAATGATACAATCACAATCATACAATCACAATCATACAATCACAATCATACATTCACAATCATACAATCACAATAATACAATCACAATCATACAATCTCAATCATACAATCACAATCATACAATCACAATCATACAATCACAATCATACAATCACAACCATACAATCACAATCATACAATCACAATCATACAATCACAATCATACAATCACAATCATACAATCACAATCATACAATCACAATCATACAATCACAATCGTACAATCACAATCATACAGTCACAATCATTCAATCACAACCATGCAATCACAATCATACAATCACAATCATATAATCACAATCATACAATCACAATCATACACAAACAATGATACAATCGCAATCATACAATTCAAATCATACAATCACAATCATACAATCACAATCATACAATCACAATAATACGATCACAATCATACGAAGACGATCATACAATTACTACTATACAATCACAATCATACGAAAACAATCATACAATCACAATCATACGATGACAATCATTCAATTACTACTATACAATCACAATCATACAAAAACAATCATACAATCACAATCATACAATCACAATCATACAATCACAATCATACAATCACAATCATACATTCACAATCATACAATCACAATCATACAATCACAATCATACAATCACAATAATACAATCACAATCATACAATCTCAATCATACAATCACAATCATACAATCACAATCATACAATCACAATCATACAATCACAATCATACAATCACAATCATACTATCGCAATCATACAATCACAATCGTACAATCACAATCATACAATCACAATCATACAATCACAATCATTCAATCACAATCATACCATCCCAATCATACAATCACAATCTTACAATCACAATCATACAATGACAATCACACAATCGCAATCATACAAGCACAATCATACAAAAACAATGATACAATCACAATCATACAATCACAATCATACAATCACAATCATACCATCACAATCATACAGGCACAATCATAAAATCACAATCATAGAATCACAATCATACTATCGCAATCATACAATCACAATCGTACAATCACAATCATACAATCACAATCTTGCAATCACAATCATACAATCACAATCACACAATCGCAATCATACTATCGCAATCATACAATCACAATCGTACAATCACAATCATACAATCACAATCTTACAATCACAATCATACAATCACAATCACACAATCGCAATCATACAATCACAATCATACAAAAACAATGATACAATCACAATCATACAATCACAATCATACAATCACAATCATACAATCAGAATCATACAATCACAATCGTACCATCCCAATCATACAATCACAATCATACAATCACAATCATACAATCACAATCACACAATCGCAATCATACAATCACAATCATACAAAAACAATGATACAATCACAATCATGCAATCACAATCATACAATCACAATCATACGATCACAATCATACGAAGACAATCATACAATTACTACTATACAATCACAATCATACAAAAACAATCATACAAACACAATCATACGATGACAATCATACAATTACTACTATACAATCACAATCATACAAAAACAATCATACAATCACAATCACACATTCACAATCATACAATCACAGTCATACATTCACAATCATACAATCACAATCATACAATCACAATAATACAATCACAATCATGCAATCTCAATCATACAATCACAATCATACAATCACAATCACACAATCCCAATCACACGATCACAATCATACAATCACAATCATACAATCACAATCATACAATCACAATCATACTATCGCAATGATACAATCACAATCATACAACCACAATCGTACGAAGACAATCATACAATTACTACTATACAATCACAATCATACAAAAACAATCATACAATCACAATCATACGATGACAATCCTACAATTACTACTATACAATCACAATCACACAAAAACAATCATACAATCACAATCAAACAATCACAATCATACAATCACAATCATACATTCACAATCATACAATCACAATCATACAATCACAATCATATGATCACAATCAAACAATCACAATGATACAATCACAATCATACAATCACAATCATACAATCACAATCATACGATCACAATCATACGAAGACAATCATACAATTACTACTACACAATCACAATCATACAAAAGCAATCATACAATCACAATCATACGATGACAATCATACAATTACTACTATACAATCACAATCATACAAAAACAATCACACAACCACAATCATACAATCACAATCATACAATCACAATCATACAATCACAATCATACATTCACAATCATACAATCACAATCATACAATCACAATCATTCAATCACAATCATGCAATCACAATCATACAATCACAATCATACAATCACAATCATACAATCACAATCATGCAATCACAATCATACAATCACAATCATACAATCACAATCATGCAATCACAATCATACAATCACAATCATACAATCACAATCATTCAATCACAATCATGCAATCACAATCATGCAATCACAATCATGCAATCACAATCATACAATCACAATCATACAATCACAATCATGCAATCACAATCATACAATCACAATCATACAATCACAATCATACGATCACAATCATACGAAGACAATCATACAATTACTACTATACAATCACAATCATACAAAAACAATCATACAATCACAGTCATACAATCACAATCATACAATCACAATCATACATTCACAATCATACCATCACAATCATACAATCACAATCATACAATCACAATAATACAATCACAGTCATACAATCTCAATCATACAACCACAATCATACAATCACAATCATACAATCACAATCACACAATCGCAATCATACAATCTCAATCATACAACCACAATCATACAATCACAATCATACAATCACAATCACACAATCGCAATCATACAATCACAATCATACAAAAACAATGATACAATCACAATCATGCAATCACAATCATACAATCACAAACATACGATCACAATCATACGAAGACAATCATACAATTACTACTATAAAATCACAATCATACAAAAACAATCATACAAACACAATCATACGATGACAATCATACAATTACTACTATACAATCACAATCATAGAAAAGCAATCATACAATCACAATCATACGATGACAATCATACAATTACTACTATACAATCACAATCATACAAAAACAATCATACAATCACAATCATACAATCACAATCATACAATCACAATCATACATTCACAATCATACAATCACAATCAAAGAATCACAATCATACAATCACAATAATACAATCACAATCATACAATCTCAATCATACAATCGCAATCATACAATCACAATCATACAATCACAATCGTACAATCACAATCATACAATCACAATCATTCAATCACAATCATGCAATCACAATCATACAATCACAATCATACAATCACAATCATACAATCACAATCACGCAATCACAATCATACAAAAACAATGATACAATCACAATCATACAATCACAATCATACAATCACAATCATACAATCACAATCATACGATCACAACCATACGAGGACAATCATACAATTACTACTATACAATCACAATCATACAAAAACAATCATACAATCACAGTCATACAATCACAATCATACGATCACAATCATACGAAGACAATCATACAGTTACTACTATACAATCACAATCATACAAAAACAATCATACAATCACAGTCATACAATCACAATCATGCAATCACAATCACACAATCCCAATCACACTATCACAATCATACAATCACAATCATACAATCACAATCATACAATCACAATCATACTATCGCAATGATACAATCACAATCATACAACCACAATCATACGAAGACAATCATACAATTACTACTATACAATCACAATCATACAAAAACAATCATACAATCACAATCATACGATGACAATCCTACAATTACTACTATACAATCACAATCACACAAAAACAATCATACAATCACAATCAAACAATCACAATCATACAATCACAATCATACATTCACAATCATACAATCACAATCATACAATCACAATCATATGATCACAATCAAACAATCACAATGATACAATCACAATCATACAATCACAATCATACAATCACAATCATACAATCACAATCATACAATCACAATCATACGATCACAATCATACGAAGACAATCATACAATTACTACTATACGATCACAATCATACAAAAGCAATCATACAATCACAATCATACGATGACAATCATACAATTACTACTATACAATCACAATCATACAAAAACAATCATACAATCACAATCATACAATCACAATCATACAATCACAATCATACAATCACAATCATACAATCACAATCATACTATCGCAATCATACAATCACAATCGTACAATCACAATCATACAATCACAATCATACAATCACAATCATTCAATCACAATCATGCAATCACAATCATACAATCACAATCATACAGTCTCAATCATACAATCACAATCATACAAAAACAATGATACAATCGCAATCATACAATTCAAATCATACAATCACAATCATACAATCACAATCATACGAAGACAATCATACAATTACTACTATACAATCACAATCATACAAAAACAATCATACAATCACAATCATACAATCACAATCATACAATCACAATCATACAATCATAATCACACAATCGCAATCACACAATCGCAATCATACAATCACAATCATACAATCAGAATCATACAATCACAATCGTACCATCCCAATCATACAATCACAATCATACAATCACAATCATACAATCACAATCACACAATCGCAATCATACAATCACAATCATACAAAAACAATGATACAATCACAATCATGCAATCACAATCATACAATCACAATCATACGATCACAATCATACGAAGACAATCATACAATTACTACTATACAATCACAATCATACAAAAACAATCATACAAACACAATCATACGATGACAATCATACAATTACTACTATACAATCACAATCATACAAAAACAATCATACAATCACAATCACACATTCACAATCATACAATCACAGTCATACATTCACAATCATACAATCACAATCATACAATCACAATCATACAATCACAATAATACAATCACAATCAAACAATCACAATCATACAATCACAATCATACATTCACAATCATACAATCACAATCATACAATCACAATCATATGATCACAATCAAACAATCACAATGATACAATCACAATCATACAATCACAATCATACAATCACAATCATACAATCACAATCATACGATCACAATCATACGAAGACAATCATACAATTACTACTGTACAATCACAATCATACAAAAGCAATCATACAATCACAATCATACGATGACAATCATACAATTACTACTATACAATCACAATCATACAAAAACAATCATACAATCACAATCATACAATCACAATCATACAATCACAATCATACAATCACAATCATACAATCACAATCATACTATCGCAATCATACAATCACAATCGTACAATCACAATCATACAATCACAATCATACAATCACAATCATTCAATCACAATCATGCAATCACAATCATACAATCACAATCATACAATCACAATCATACAATCACAATCATACAAAAACAATGATACAATCGCAATCATACAATTCAAATCATACAATCACAATCATACAATCACAATCATACAATCACAATCATACGATCACAATCATACGAAGACAATCATACAATTACTACTATACAATCACAATCATACAAAAACAATCATACAATCACAATCATACAATCACAATCATATAATCACAATCATACAATCACAATCAGACAATCACAATCACACAATCGCAATCATACAATCACAATCATACAATCAGAATCATACAATCACAATCGTACCATCCCAATCATACAATCACAATCATACAATCACAATCATACGATGACAATCCTACAATTACTACTATACAATCACAATCACACAAAAACAATCATACAATCACAATCATACAATCACAATCATACAATCACAATCATACATTCACAATCATACAATCACAATCATACCATCACAATCATACAGGCACAATCATAAAATCACAATCATAGAATCACAATCATACAAACACAATCATGCAATCACAATCATGTAATCACAATCGTACAATCGCAATCGAACAATCAGAACCATATGATCACAATCATACAATCACAATCATACAATCTCAATCATACACGCGCCATCTTACAATCACAATCATACAATCACAATCATACAATCACAATCATACAATCACAATCATACAATCACAATCATACAATCACAATCATACAATCACAATCATACAATCACAATCATACAATCACAATCATACAATCACAATCATACTATCGCAATCATACAATCACAATCGTACAATCACAATCATACAATCACAATCATACAATCACAATCATTCAATCACAATCGTACAATCACAATCATACCATCCCAATCATACAATCACAATCTTACAATCACAACCATACAATCACAATCACACAATCGCAATCATACAATCACAATCATACAAAAACAATGATACAATCACAATCATACAATCACAATCATACAATCACAATCATACGATCACAATCATACGAAGACAATCATACAATTACTACTATACAATCACAATCATACAAAAACAATCATACAATCACAGTCATACAATCACAATCATACAATCACAATCATACATTCACAATCATACAATCACAATCATACAATCACAATCATACAATCACAATAATACAATAACAATCATACAATCTCAATCATACAATCACAATCATACAATCACAATCATACAATCACAATCACACAATCGCAATCATACAATCACAATCATACAAAAACATTGATACAATCACAATCATGCAATCACAATCATGCAATCACAATCATACAATCACAATCATACAATCACAATCATACAATCACAATCATACCATCCCAATCATACAATCACAATCACACAATCGCAATCATACAATCACAATCATACAAAAACAATGATACAATCACAATCATACAATCACAATCATACAATCACAATCATACGATCACAATCATACGAAGACAATCATACAATTACTACTATACAATCACAATCATACAAAAACAATCATACAATCACAGTCATACAATCACAATCAAACAATCACAATCATACATTCACAATCATACAATCACAATAATACAATCACAATCATACAATCTCAATCTTACAATCACAATCATACAATCACAATCATACAATCACAATCATACAATCACAACCATACAATCACAATCATACAATCACAATCATACAATCACAATCATACAATCACAATCATACAATCACAATCATACAATCACAATCGTACAATCACAATCATACAGTCACAATCATTCAATCACAACCATGCAATCACAATCATACAATCACAATCATACAATCACAATCATACAATCACAATCATACACAAACAATGATACAATCGCAATCATACAATTCAAATCATACAATCACAATCATACAATCACAATCATACAATCACAATAATACGATCACAATCATACGAAGACAATCATACAATTACTACTATACAATCACAATCATACGAAAACAATCATACAATCACAATCATACGATGACAATCATACAATTACTACTATACAATCACAATCATACAAAAACAATCATACAATCACAATCATACAATCACAATCATACAATCACAATCATACAATCACAATCATACATTCACAATCATACAATCACAATCATACAATCACAATCATACAATCACAATAATACAATCACAATCATACAATCTCAATCATACAATCACAATCATACAATCACAATCATACAATCACAATCATACAATCACAATCATACAATCACAATCATACTATCGCAATCATACAATCACAATCGTACAATCACAATCATACAATCACACTCATACAATCACAATCATTCAATCACAATCATACCATCCCAATCATACGATCACAATCTTACAATCACAATCATACAATGACAATCACACAATCGCAATCATACAAGCACAATCATACAAAAACAATGATACAATCACAATCATACAATCACAATCATACAATCACAATCATACAATCACAATCATACCATCACAATCATACAGGCACAATCATAAAATCACAATCATAGAATCACAGTCATACTATCGCAATCATACAATCACAATCGTACAATCACAATCATACAATCACAATCTTACAATCACAATCATACAATCACAATCACACAATCGCAATCATACTATCGCAATCATACAATCACAATCGTACAATCACAATCATACAATCACAATCTTACAATCACAATCATACAATCACAATCACACAATCGCAATCATACAATCACAATCATACAAAAACAATGATACAATCACAATCATACAATCACAATCATACAATCACAATCATACAATCAGAATCATACAATCACAATCGTACCATCCCAATCATACAATCACAATCATACAATCACAATCATACAATCACAATCACACAATCGCAATCATACAATCACAATCATACAAAAACAATGATACAATCACAATCATGCAATCACAATCATACAATCACAATCATACGATCACAATCATACGAAGACAATCATACAATTACTACTATACAATCACAATCATACAAAAACAATCATACAAACACAATCATACGATGACAATCATACAATTACTACTATACAATCACAATCATACAAAAACAATCATACAATCACAATCACACATTCACAATCATACAATCACAGTCATACATTCACAATCATACAATCACAATCATACAATCACAATAATACAATCACAATCATGCAATCTCAATCATACAATCACAATCATACAATCACAATCACACAATCCCAATCACACTATCACAATCATACAATCACAATCATACAATCACAATAATACAATCACAATCATACTATCGCAATGATACAATCACAATCATACAACCACAATCATACGAAGACAATCATACAATTACTACTATACAATCACAATCACACAAAAACAATCATACAATCACAATCAAACAATCACAATCATACAATCACAATCATACAATCACAATCATACAATCACAATCATATGATCACGATCAAACAATCACAATGATACAATCACAATCATACAATCACAATCATACAATCACAATCATACAATCACAATCATACAATCACAATCATACAATCACAATCATACAATTACTACTATACAATCACAATCATACAAAAGCAATCATACAATCACAATCATACGATGACAATCATACAATTACTACTATACAATCACAATCATACAAAAACAATCATACAATCACAATCATACAATCACAATCATACAATCACAATCATACAATCACAATCATACAATCACAATCATACTATCGCAATCATACAATCACAATCGTACAATCACAATCATACAATCACAATCATACAATCACAATCATTCAATCACAATCATGCAATCACAATCATACAATCACAATCATACAATCACAATCATACAATCACAATCATACAATCACAATCATACAATCACAATCATACAAAAACAATGATACAATCGCAATCATACAATTCAAATCATACAATCACAATCATACAATCACAATCATACAATCACAATCATACGATCACAATCATACGAAGATAATCATACAATTACTACTATACAATCACAATCATACAAAAACAATCATACAATCACAATCATACAATCACAATCATACAATCACAATCATACAATCACAATCATACAATCACAATCATACAATCACAATCACACAATCGCAATCATACAATCACAATCATACAATCAGAATCATACAATCACAATCGTACCATCCCAATCATACAATCACAATCATACAATCACAATCATACGATGACAATCCTACAATTACTACTATACAATCACAATCACACAAAAACAATCATACAATCACAATCATACAATCACAATCATACAATCACAATCATACATTCACAATCATACAATCACAATCATACAATCACAATCATACAATCACAATAATACAATCACAATCATACAATGTCAATCATACAATCGCAATCATACAATCACAATCATACAATCACAATCATACAATCACAATCATACAAACACAATCATACAATCACAATCATACTATCGCAATCATACAATCACAATCGTACAATCACAATCATACAATCACAATCATTCAATCACAATCATGCAATCACAATCATACAATCACAATCATACAATCACAATCATACAATCACAATCATGCAATCACAATCATACAATCACAATCATACAATCACAATCATACCATCCCAATCATACAGTCACAATCACACAATCGCAATCATACAATCACAATCATACAAAAACAATGATACAAGCACAATCATACAATCACAATCATACAATCACAATAATACAATCACAATCATACAATCACAATCATACAATCACAATCATACATTCACAAACATACAATCACAATCATACAATCACAATCATACAATCACAATAATACAATCACAATCATACAATCTCAATCGTACAATCACAATCATACAATCACAATCATACAATCACAATCATACAATCACAATCATACAATCGCAATCATACAATCACAATCATACTATCGCAATCATACAATCACAATCGTACAATCACAATCATACAATCACAATCATTCAATCACAACCATGCAATCACAATCATACAATCACAATCATACAATCACAATCATACAATCACAATCTTACAATCACAATCATACAATGACAATCACACAATCGCAATCATACAAGCACAATCATACAAAAACAATGGTACAATCACAATCATACAATCACAATCATACAATCACAATCATACCATCACAATCATACAGGCACAATCATACAATCACAATCATAGAATCACAATCATACTATCGCAATCATACAATCACAATCGTACAATCACAATCATACAATCACAATCTTACAATCACAATCATACAATCACAATCACACAATCGCAATCATACTATCGCAATCATACAATCACAATCGTACAATCACAATCATACAATCACAATCTTACAATCACAATCATACAATCACAATCACACAATCGCAGTCATACAATCACAATCATACAAAAACAATGATACAATCACAATCATATAATCACAATCATACAATCACAATCATACACAAACAATGATACAATCGCAATCATACAATTCAAATCATACAATCACAATCATACAATCACAATCATACAATCACAATAATACGATCACAATCATACGAAGACGATCATACAATTACTACTATACAATCACAATCATACGAAAACAATCATACAATCACAATCATACGATGACAATCATACAATTACTACTATACAATCACAATCATACAAAAACAATCATACAATCACAATCATACAATCACAATCATACAATCACAATCATACAATCACAATCATGCATTCACAATCATACAATCACAATCATACAATCACAATCATACAATCACAATAATACAATCACAATCATACAATCTCAATCATACAATCACAATCATACAATCACAATCATACAATCACAATCATACAATCACAATCATACAATCACAATCATACTATCGCAATCATACAATCACAATCGTACAATCACAATCATACAATCACAATCATACAATCACAATCATTCAATCACAATCATACCATCCCAATCATACAATCACAATCTTACAATCACAATCATACAATGACAATCACACAATCGCAATCATACAAGCACAATCATACAAAAACAATGATACAATCACAATCATACAATCACAATCATACAATCACAATCATACCATCACAATCATACAGGCACAATCATAAAATCACAATCATAGAATCACAATCATACTATCGCAATCATACAATCACAATCGTACAATCACAATCATACAATCACAATCTTGCAATCACAATCATACAATCACAATCACACAATCGCAATCATACTATCGCAATCATACAATCACAATCGTACAATCACAATCATACAATCACAATCTTACAATCACAATCATACAATCACAATCACACAATCGCAATCATACAATCACAATCATACAAAAACAATGATACAATCACAATCATACAATCACAATCATACAATCACAATCATACAATCAGAATCATACAATCACAATCGTACCATCCCAATCATACAATCACAATCATACAATCACAATCATACAATCACAATCACACAATCGCAATCATACAATCACAATCATACAAAAACAATGATACAATCACAATCATGCAATCACAATCATACAATCACAATCATACGATCACAATCATACGAAGACAATCATACAATTACTACTATACAATCACAATCATACAAAAACAATCATACAAACACAATCATACGATGACAATCATACAATTACTACTATACAATCACAATCATACAAAAACAATCATACAATCACAATCACACATTCACAATCATACAATCACAGTCATACATTCACAATCATACAATCACAATCATACAATCACAATAATACAATCACAATCATGCAATCTCAATCATACAATCACAATCATACAATCACAATCACACAATCCCAATCACACTATCACAATCATACAATCACAATCATACAAAAACAATGATACAATCACAATCATGCAATCACAATCATACAATCACAATCATACGATCACAATCATGCAATCACAATCATACAATCACAATCATACAATCACAATCATTCAATCACAATCATGCAATCACAATCATGCAATCACAATCATATGATCACAATCAGACAATCACAATGATACAATCACAATCATACAATCACAATCATACAATCACAATCATACAATCACAATCATACGATCACAATCATACGAAGACAATCATACAATTACTACTACACAATCACAATCATACAAAAGCAATCATACAATCACAATCATACGATGACAATCATACAATTACTACTATACAATCACAATCATACAAAAACAATCACACAACCACAATCATACAATCACAATCATACAATCACAATCATACATTCACAATCATACAATCACAATCATACAATCACAATCATTCAATCACAATCATGCAATCACAATCATACAATCACAATCATACAATCACAATCATACAATCACAATCATGCAATCACAATCACACAATCACAATCATACAATCACAATCATGCAATCACAATCATACAATCACAATCATACAATCACAATCATTCAATCACAATCATGCAATCACAATCATGCAATCACAATCATGCAATCACAATCATACAGTCACAATCATACAATCACAATCATGCAATCACAATCATACAATCACAATCATACAATCACAATCATACGATCACAATCATACGAAGACAATCATACAATTACTACTATACAATCACAATCATACAAAAACAATCATACAATCACAGTCATACAATCACAATCATACAATCACAATCATACATTCACAATCATACCATCACAATCATACAATCACAATCATACAATCACAATAATACAATCACAGTCATACAATCTCAATCATACAACCACAATCATACAATCACAATCATACAATCACAATCACACAATCGCAATCATACAATCACAATCATACAAAAACAATGATACAATCACAATCATGCAATCACAATCATACAATCACAATCATACGATCACAATCATACGAAGACAATCATACAATTACTACTATACAATCACAATCATACAAAAACAATCATACAAACACAATCATACGATGACAATCATACAATTACTACTATACAATCACAATCATAGAAAAGCAATCATACAATCACAATCATACGATGACAATCATACAATTACTACTATACAATCACAATCATACAAAAACAATCATACAATCACAATCATACAATCACAATCATACATTCACAATCATACAATCACAATCAAAGAATCACAATCATACAATCACAATAATACAATCACAATCATACAATCTCAATCATACAATCGCAATCATACAATCACAATCATACAATCACAATCATACAATCACAATCATACAAACACAATCATACAATCACAATCATACTATCGCAATCATACAATCACAATCGTACAATCACAATCATACAATCACAATCATTCAATCACAATCATGCAATCACAATCATACAATCACAATCATACAATCACAATCATACAATCACAATCATGCAATCACAATCATACAAAAACAATGATACAATCACAATCATACAATCACAATCATACAATCACAATCATACAATCACAATCATACGATCACAATCATACGAGGACAATCATACAATTACTACTATACAATCACAATCATACAAAAACAATCATACAATCACAGTCATACAATCACAATCATACGATCACAATCATACGAAGACAATCATACAGTTACTACTATACAATCACAATCATACAAAAACAATCATACAATCACAGTCATACAATCACAATCATGCAATCACAATCACACAATCCCAATCACACTATCACAATCATACAATCACAATCATACAATCACAATCATACAATCACAATCATACTATCGCAATGATACAATCACAATCATACAACCACAATCATACGAAGACAATCATACAATTACTACTATACAATCACAATCATACAAAAACAATCATACAATCACAATCATACGATGACAATCCTACAATTACTACTATACAATCACAATCACACAAAAACAATCATACAATCACAATCAAACAATCACAATCATACAATCACAATCATACATTCACAATCATACAATCACAATCATACAATCACAATCATATGATCACAATCAAACAATCACAATGATACAATCACAATCATACAATCACAATCATACAATCACAATCATACAATCACAATCATACGATCACAATCATACGAAGACAATCATACAATTACTACTATACAATCACAATCATACAAAAGCAATCATACAATCACAATCATACGATGACAATCATACAATTACTACTATACAATCACAATCATACAAAAACAATCATACAATCACAATCATACAATCACAATCATACAATCACAATCATACAATCACAATCATACAATCACAATCATACTATCGCAATCATACAATCACAATCGTACAATCACAATCATACAATCACAATCATACAATCACAATCATTCAATCACAATCATGCAATCACAATCATACAATCACAATCATACAATCACAATCATACAATCACAATCATACAAAAACAATGATACAATCGCAATCATACAATTCAAATCATACAATCACAATCATACAATCACAATCATACAATCACAATCATACGATCACAATCATACGAAGACAATCATACAATTACTACTATACAATCACAATCATACAAAAACAATCATACAATCACAATCATACAATCACAATCATACAATCACAATCATACAATCACAATCATACAATCACAATCACACAATCGCAATCATACAATCACAATCATACAATCAGAATCATACAATCACAATCGTACCATCCCAATCATACAATCACAATCATACAATCACAATCATACAATCACAATCACACAATCGCAATCATACAATCACAATCATACAAAAACAATGATACAATCACAATCATGCAATCACAATCATACAATCACAATCATACGATCACAATCATACGAAGACAATCATACAATTACTACTATACAATCACAATCATACAAAAACAATCATACAAACACAATCATACGATGACAATCATACAATTACTACTATACAATCACAATCATACAAAAACAATCATACAATCACAATCACACATTCACAATCATACAATCACAGTCATACATTCACAATCATACAATCACAATCATACAATCACAATCATACAATCACAATAATACAATCACAATCAAACAATCACAATCATACAATCACAATCATACATTCACAATCATACAATCACAATCATACGATCACAATCATACGAAGACAATCATACAATTACTACTATACAATCACAATCATACAAAAGCAATCATACAATCACAATCATACCATGACAATCATACAATTACTACTATACAATCACAATCATACAAAAACAATCATACAATCACAATCATACAATCACAATCATACAATCACAATCATACAATCACAATCATACAATCACAATCATACTATCGCAATCATACAATCACAATCGTACAATCACAATCATACAATCACAATCATACAATCACAATCATTCAATCACAATCATGCAATCACAATCATACAATCACAATCATACAATCACAATCATACAATCACAATCATACAAAAACAATGATACAATCGCAATCATACAATTCAAATCATACAATCACAATCATACAATCACAATCATACAATCACAATCATACGATCACAATCATACGAAGACAATCATACAATTACTACTATACAATCACAATCATACAAAAACAATCATACAATCACAATCATACAATCACAATCATACAATCACAATCATACAATCACAATCATACAATCAGAATCACACAATCGCAATCATACAATCACAATCATACAATCAGAATCATACAATCACAATCGTACCATCCCAATCATACAATCACAATCATACAATCACAATCATACGATGACAATCCTACAATTACTACTCTACAATCACAATCACACAAAAACAATCATACAATCACAATCATACAATCACAATCATACAATCACAATCATACATTCACAATCATACAATCACAATCATACAATCACAATCATACAATCACAATAATACAATCACAATCATACAATCTCAATCATACAATCGCAATCATACAATCACAATCATACAATCACAATCATACAATCACAATCATACAAACACAATCATACAATCACAATCATACTATCGCAATCATACAATCACAATCGTACAATCACAATCATACAATCACAATCATTCAATCACAATCATGCAATCACAATCATACAATCACAATCATACAATCACAATCATACAATCACAATCATGCAATCACAATCATACAATCACAATCATACAATCACAATCATACCATCCCAATCATACAGTCACAATCACACAATCGCAATCATACAATCACAATCATACAAAAACAATGATACAAGCACAATCATACAATCACAATCATACAATCACAATAATACAATCACAATCATACAATCACAATCATATAATCACAATCATACATTCACAAACATACAATCACAATCATACAATCACAATCATACAATCACAATAATACAATCACAATCATACAATCTCAATCGTACAATCACAATCATACAATCACAATCATACAATCACAATCATACAATCACAATCATACAATCGCAATCATACAATCACAATCATACTATCGCAATCATACAATCACAATCGTACAATCACAATCATACAATCACAATCATTCAATCACAACCATGCAATCACAATCATACAATCACAATCATACAATCACAATCATACAATCACAATCTTACAATCACAATCATACAATGACAATCACACAATCGCAATCATACAAGCACAATCATACAAAAACAATGGTACAATCACAATCATACAATCACAATCATACAATCACAATCATACCATCACAATCATACAGGCACAATCATAAAATCACAATCATAGAATCACAATCATACAAACACAATCATGCAATCACAATCATGTAATCACAATCGTACAATCGCAATCGAACAATCAGAACCATATGATCACAATCATACAATCACAATCATACAATCTCAATCATACACGCGCCATCTTACAATCACAATCATACAATCACAATCATACAATCACAATCATACAATCACAATCATACAATCACAATCATACAATCACAATCATACAACCACAATCATACAATCACAATCATACAATCACAATCATACTATCGCAATCATACAATCACAATCATACAATCACAATAATACAATCACAATCATACAAACACAATCATACAATCACAATCATACGATCACAATCATACGAAGACAATCATACAATTACTACTATACAATCACAATCATACAAAAACAATCATACAATCACAGTCATACAATCACAATCATACAATCACAATCATACATTCACAATCATACAATCACAATCATACAATCACAATCATACAATCACAATAATACAATAACAATCATACAATCTCAATCATACAATCACAATCATACAATCACAATCATACAATCACAATCACACAATCGCAATCATACAATCACAATCATACAAAAACATTGATACAATCACAATCATGCAATCACAATCATGCAATCACAATCATACAATCACAATCATACAATCACAATCATACAATCACAATCATACCATCCCAATCATACAATCACAATCACACAATCGCAATCATACAATCACAATCATACAAAAACAATGATACAATCACAATCATACAATCACAATCATACAATCACAATCATACGATCACAATCATACGAAGACAATCATACAATTACTACTATACAATCACAATCATACAAAAACAATCATACAATCACAGTCATACAATCACAATCAAACAATCACAATCATACATTCACAATCATACAATCACAATATTACAATCACAATCATACAATCTCAATCTTACAATCACAATCATACAATCACAATCATACAATCACAATCATACAATCACAACCATACAATCACAATCATACAATCACAATCATACAATCACAATCATACAATCACAATCATACAATCACAATCATACAATCACAATCGTACAATCACAATCATACAGTCACAATCATTCAATCACAACCATGCAATCACAATCATACAATCACAATCATACAATCACAATCATACAATCACAATCATACACAAACAATGATACAATCGCAATCATACAATTCAAATCATACAATCACAATCATACAATCACAATCATACAATCACAATAATACGATCACAATCATACGAAGACAATCATACAATTACTACTATACAATCACAATCATACGAAAACAATCATACAATCACAATCATACGATGACAATCATACAATTACTACTATACAATCACAATCATACAAAAACAATCATACAATCACAATCATACAATCACAATCATACAATCACAATCATACATTCACAATCATACAATCACAATCATACAATCACAATCATACAATCACAATAATACAATCACAATCATACAATCTCAATCATACAATCACAATCATACAATCACAATCATACAATCACAATCATACAATCACAATCATACAATCACAATCATACTATCGCAATCATACAATCACAATCGTACAATCACAATCATACAATCACAATCATACAATCACAATCATTCAATCACAATCATACCATCCCAATCATACAATCACAATCTTACAATCACAATCATACAATGACAATCACACAATCGCAATCATACAAGCACAATCATACAAAAACAATGATACAATCACAATCATACAATCACAATCATACAATCACAATCATACAATCACAATCATACCATCACAATCATACAGGCACAATCATAAAATCACAATCATAGAATCACAATCATACTATCGCAATCATACAATCACAATCGTACAATCACAATCATACAATCACAATCTTACAATCACAATCATACAATCACAATCACACAATCGCAATCATACTATCGCAATCATACAATCACAATCGTACAATCACAATCATACAATCACAATCTTACAATCACAATCATACAATCACAATCACACAATCGCAATCATACAATCACAATCATACAAAAACAATGATACAATCACAATCATACAATCACAATCATACAATCACAATCATACAATCAGAATCATACAATCACAATCGTACCATCCCAATCATACAATCACAATCATACAATCACAATCATACAATCACAATCACACAATCGCAATCATACAATCACAATCATACAAAAACAATGATACAATCACAATCATGCAATCACAATCATACAATCACAATCATACGATCACAATCATACGAAGACAATCATACAATTACTACTATACAATCACAATCATACAAAAACAATCATACAAACACAATCATACGATGACAATCATACAATTACTACTATACAATCACAATCATACAAAAACAATCATACAATCACAATCACACATTCACAATCATACAATCACAGTCATACATTCACAATCATACAATCACAATCATACAATCACAATAATACAATCACAATCATGCAATCTCAATCATACAATCACAATCATACAATCACAATCACACAATCCCAATCACACTATCACAATCATACAATCACAATCATACAATCACAATAATACAATCACAATCATACTATCGCAATGATACAATCACAATCATACAACCACAATCATACGAAGACAATCATACAATTACTACTATACAATCACAATCACACAAAAACAATCATACAATCACAATCAAACAATCACAATCATACAATCACAATCATACAATCACAATCATACAATCACAATCATACAATCACAATCATATGATCACAATCAAACAATCACAATGATACAATCACAATCATACAATCACAATCATACAATCACAATCATACAATCACAATCATACAATCACAATCATACAATCACAATCATACAATCACAATCATACAATTACTACTATACAATCACAATCATACAAAAGCAATCATACAATCACAATCATACGATGACAATCATACAATTACTACTATACAATCACAATCATACAAAAACAATCATACAATCACAATCATACAATCACAATCATACAATCACAATCATACAATCACAATCATACAATCACAATCATACTATCGCAATCATACAATCACAATCGTACAATCACAATCATACAATCACAATCATACAATCACAATCATTCAATCACAATCATGCAATCACAATCATACAATCACAATCATACAATCACAATCATACAATCACAATCATACAAAAACAATGATACAATCGCAATCATACAATTCAAATCATACAATCACAATCATACAATCACAATCATACAATCACAATCATACGATCACAATCATACGAAGACAATCATACAATTACTACTATACAATCACAATCATACAAAAACAATCATACAATCACAATCATACAATCACAATCATACAATCACAATCATACAATCACAATCATACAATCACAATCACACAATCGCAATCATACAATCACAATCATACAATCAGAATCATACAATCACAATCGTACCATCCCAATCATACAATCACAATCATACGATGACAATCCTACAATTACTACTATACAATCACAATCACACAAAAACAATCATACAATCACAATCATACAATCACAATCATACAATCACAATCATACATTCACAATCATACAATCACAATCATACAATCACAATCATACAATCACAATAATACAATCACAATCATACAATCTCAATCATACAATCGCAATCATACAATCACAATCATACAATCACAATCATACAATCACAATCATACAAACACAATCATACAATCACAATCATACTATCGCAATCATACAATCACAATCGTACAATCACAATCATACAATCACAATCATTCAATCACAATCATGCAATCACAATCATACAATCACAATCATACAATCACAATCATACAATCACAATCATGCAATCACAATCATACAATCACAATCATACAATCACAATCATACCGTCCCAATCATACAGTCACAATCACACAATCGCAATCATACAATCACAATCATACAAAAACAATGATACAAGCACAATCATACAATTCAAATCATACAATCACAATCATACAATCACAATCATACAATCACAATCATACGATCACAATCATACGAAGACAATCATACAATTACTACTATACAATCACAATCATACAAAAACAATCATACAATCACAATCATACAATCACAATCATACAATCACAATCATACAATCACAATCATACAATCACAATCACACAATCGCAATCATACAATCACAATCATACAATCAGAATCATACAATCACAATCGTACCATCCCAATCATACAATCACAATCATACGATGACAATCCTACAATTACTACTATACAATCACAATCACACAAAAACAATCATACAATCACAATCATACAATCACAATCATACAATCACAATCATACATTCACAATCATACAATCACAATCATACAATCACAATCATACAATCACAATAATACAATCACAATCATACAATCTCAATCATACAATCGCAATCATACAATCACAATCATACAATCACAATCATACAATCACAATCATACAAACACAATCATACAATCACAATCATACAATCACAATCATACAATCACAATCACACAATCGCAATCATACAATCACAATCATACAAAAACATTGATACAATCACAATCATGCAATCACAATCATGCAATCACAATCATACAATCACAATCATACAATCACAATCATACAATCACAATCATACCATCCCAATCATACAATCACAATCACACAATCGCAATCATACAGTCACAATCATACAAAAACAATGATACAATCACAATCATACAATCACAATCATACAATCACAATCATACGATCACAATCATACGAAGACAATCATACAATTACTACTATACAATCACAATCATACAAAAACAATCATACAATCACAGTCATACAATCACAATCAAACAATGACAATCATACATTCACAATCATACAATCACAATAATACAATCACAATCATACAATCTCAATCTTACAATCACAATCATACAATCACAATCATACAATCACAATCATACAATCACAACCATACAATCACAATCATACAATCACAATCATACACAAACAATGATACAATCGCAATCATACAATTCAAATCATACAATCACAATCATACAATCACAATCATACAATCACAATAATACGATCACAATCATACGAAGACAATCATACAATTACTACTATACAATCACAATCATACGAAAACAATCATACAATCACAATCATACGATGACAATCATACAATTACTACTATACAATCACAATCATACAAAAACAATCATACAATCACAATCATACAATCACAATCATACAATCACAATCATACATTCACAATCATACAATCACAATCATACAATCACAATCATACAATCACAATAATACAATCACAATCATACAATCTCAATCATACAATCACAATCATACAATCACAATCATACAATCACAATCATACAATCACAATCATACAACCACAATCATACTATCGCAATCATACAATCACAATCGTACAATCACAATCATACAATCACAATCATACAATCACAATCATTCAATCACAATCATACCATCACAATCATACAGGCACAATCATAAAATCACAATCATAGAATCACATTCATACTATCGCAATCATACAATCACAATCGTACAATCACAATCATACAATCACAATCTTACAATCACAATCATACAATCACAATCACACAATCGCAATCATACTATCGCAATCATACAATCACAATCGTACAATCACAATCATACAATCACAATCTTACAATCACAATCATACAATCACACAATCGCAATCATACAATCACAATCATACAAAAACAATGATACAATCACAATCATACAATCACAATCATACAATCACAATCATACAATCAGAATCATACAATCACAATCGTACCATCCCAATCATACAATCACAATCATACAATCACAATCATACAATCACAATCACACAATCGCAATCATACAATCACAATCATACAAAAACAATGATACAATCACAATCATGCAATCACAATCATACAATCACAATCATACGATCACAATCATACGAAGACAATCATACAATTACTACTATACAATCACAATCATACAAAAACAATCATACAAACACAATCATACGATGACAATCATACAATTACTACTATACAATCACAATCATACAAAAACAATCATACAATCACAATCACACATTCACAATCATACAATCACAGTCATACATTCACAATCATACAATGACAATCATACAATCACAATAATACAATCACAATCATGCAATCTCAATCATACAATCACAATCATACAATCACAATCACACAATCCCAATCACACTATCACAATCATACAATCACAATCATACAATCACAATAATACAATCACAATCATACTATCGCAATGATACAATCACAATCATACAACCACAATCATACGAAGACAATCATACAATTACTACTATACAATCACAATCATACAAAAACAATCATACAATCACAATCATACTATGACAATCCTACAATTACTACTATACAATCACAATCACACAAAAACAATCATACAATCACAATCAAACAATCACAATCATACAATCACAATCATACATTCACAATCATACAATCACAATCATACAATCACAATCATACAATCACAATCATATGATCACAATCAAACAATCACAATGATACAATCACAATCATACAATCACAATCATACAATCACAATCATACAATCACAATCATACGATCACAATCATACGAAGACAATCATACAATTACTACTACACAATCACAATCATACAAAAGCAATCATACAATCACAATCATACGATGACAATCATACAATTACTACTATACAATCACAATCATACAAAAACAATCACACAACCACAATCATACAATCACAATCATACAATCACAATCATACATTCACAATCATACAATCACAATCATACAATCACAATCATTCAATCACAATCATGCAATCACAATCATACAATCACAATCATACAATCACAATCATACAATCACAATCATGCAATCACAATCATACAATCACAATCATACAATCACAATCATGCAATCACAATCATACAATCACAATCATACAATCACAATCATTCAATCACAATCATGCAATCACAATCATGCAATCACAATCATACAATCACATTCATACAATCACAATCATGCAATCACAATCATACAATCACAATCATACAATCACAATCATACGATCACAATCATACGAAGACAATCATACAATTACTACTATACAATCACAATCATACAAAAACAATCATACAATCACAGTCATACAATCACAATCATACAATCACAATCATACATTCACAATCATACAATCACAATCATACAATCACAATCATACAATCACAATAATACAATCACAGTCATACAATCTCAATCATACAACCACAATCATACAATCACAATCATACAATCACAATCACACAATCGCAATCATACAATCACAATCATACAAAAACAATGATACAATCACAATCATGCAATCACAATCATACAATCACAATCATACGATCACAATCATACGAAGACAATCATACAATTACTACTATACAATCACAATCATACAAAAACAATCATACAAACACAATCATACGATGACAATCATACAATTACTACTATACAATCACAATCATAGAAAAGCAATCATACAATCACAATCATACGATGACAATCATACAATTACTACTATACAATCACAATCATACAAAAACAATCATACAATCACAATCATACAATCACAATCATGCAATCACAATCACACAATCACAATCATACAATCACAATCATACCATCCCAATCATACAATCACAATCACACAATCGCAATCATACAATCAAAATCATACAAAAACAATGATACAATCACAATCATACAATCACAATCATACAATCACAATCATACGATCACAATCATACGAAGACAATCATACAATTACTACTATACAATCACAATCATACAAAAACAATCATACAATCACAGTCATACAATCACAATCATACGATCACAATCATACGAAGACAATCATACAGTTACTACTATACAATCACAATCATACAAAAACAATCATACAATCACAGTCATACAATCACAATCATGCAATCACAATCACACAATCCCAATCACACTATCACAATCATACAATCACAATCATACAATCACAATCATACAATCACAATCATACTATCGCAATGATACAATCACAATCATACAACCACAATCATATGAAGACAATCATACAATTACTACTATACAATCACAATCATACAAAAACAATCATACAATCACAATCATACGATGACAATCCTACAATTACTACTATACAATCACAATCACACAAAAACAATCATACAATCACAATCAAACAATCACAATCATACAATCACAATCATACATTCACAATCATACAATCACAATCATACAATCACAATCATATGATCACAATCAAACAATCACAATGATACAATCACAATCATACAATCACAATCATACAATCACAATCGTACAATCACAATCATACGATCACAATCATACGAAGACAATCATACAATTACTACTATACAATCACAATCATACAAAAGCAATCATACAATCACAATCATACGATGACAATCATACAATTACTACTATACAATCACAATCATACAAAAACAATCATACAATCACAATCATACAATCACAATCATACAATCACAATCATACAATCACAATCATACAATCACAATCATACTATCGCAATCATACAGTCACAATCGTACAATCACAATCATACAATCACAATCATACAATCACAATCATTCAATCACAATCATGCAATCACAATCATACAATCACAATCATACAATCACAATCATACAATCACAATCATACAAAAACAATGATACAATCGCAATCATACAATTCAAATCATACAATCACAATCATACAATCACAATCATACAATCACAATCATACGATCACAATCATACGAAGACAATCATACAATTACTACTATACAATCACAATCCTACAAAAACAATCATACAAACACAATCATACGATGACAATCATACAATTACTACTATACAATCACAATCATACAAAAACAATCATACAATCACAATCACACATTCACAATCATACAATCACAGTCATACATTCACAATAATACAATCACAATCATACAATCACAATCATACAATCACAATAATACAATCAAAATCAAACAATCACAATCATACAATCACAATCATACATTCACAATCATACAATCACAATCATACAATCACAATCATATGATCACAATCAAACAATCACAATGATACAATCACAATCATACAATCACAATCATACAATCACAATCATACGATCACAATCATACGAAGACAATCATACAATTACTACTATACAATCACAATCATACAAAAGCAATCATACAATCACAATCATACGATGACAATCATACAATTACTACTATACAATCACAATCATACAAAAACAATCATACAATCACAATCATACAATCACAATCATACAATCACAATCATACAATCACAATCATACTATCGCAATCATACAATCACAATCGTACAATCACAATCATACAATCACAATCATACAATCACAATCATTCAATCACAATCATGCAATCACAATCATACAATCACAATCATACAATCACAATCATACAATCACAATCATACAAAAACAATGATACAATCGCAATCATACAATTCAAATCATACAATCACAATCATACAATCACAATCATACAATCACAATCATACGATCACAATCATACGAAGACAATCATACAATTACTACTATACAATCACAATCATACAAAAACAATCATACAATCACAATCATACAATCACAATCATACAATCACAATCATACAATCACAATCATACAATCACAATCACACAATCGCAATCATACAATCACAATCATACAATCAGAATCATACAATCACAATCGTACCATCCCAATCATACAATCACAATCATACAATCACAATCATACGATGACAATCCTACAATTACTACTATACAATCACAATCACACAAAAACAATCATACAATCACAATCATACAATCACAATCATACAATCACAATCATACATTCACAATCATACAATCACAATCATACAATCACAATCATACAATCACAATAATACAATCACAATCATACAATCTCAATCATACAATCGCAATCATACAATCACAATCATACAATCACAATCATACAATCACAATCATACAATCACAATCATACAAACACAATCATACAATCACAATCATACTATCGCAATCATACAATCACAATCGTACAATCACAATCATACAATCACAATCATACAATCACAATCATACAATCGCAATCATACAATCACAATCATACTATCGCAATCATACAACCACAATCGTACAATCACAATCATACAATCACAATCATTCAATCACAACCATGCAATCACAATCATACAATCACAATCATACAATCACAATCATACAATCACAATCTTACAATCACAATCATACAATGACAATCACACAATCGCAATCATACAAGCACAATCATACAAAAACAATGGTACAATCACAATCATACAATCACAATCATACAATCACAATCATACCATCACAATCATACAGGCACAATCATAAAATCACAATCATAGAATCACAATCATACAAACACAATCATGCAATCACAATCATGTAATCACAATCGTACAATCGCAATCGAACAATCAGAACCATATGATCACAATCATACAATCACAATCATACAATCTCAATCATACACGCGCCATCTTACAATCACAATCATACAATCACAATCATACAATCACAATCATACAATCACAATCATACAATCACAATCATACAATCACAATCATACAATCACAATCATACAATCACAATCATACTATCGCAATCATACAATCACAATCGTACAATCACAATCATACAATCACAATCATACAATCACAATAATACAATCACAATCATACAATCTCAATCATACAATCGCAATCATACAATCACAATCATACAATCACAATAATACAATCACAATCATACAAACACAATCATACAATCACAATCATACTATCGCAATCATACAATCACAATCGTACAATCACAATCATACCATCCCAATCATACAATCACAATCTTACAATCACAACCATACAATCACAATCACACAATCGCAATCATACAATCACAATCATACAAAAACAATGATACAATCACAATCATACAATCACAATCATACAATCACAATCATACAATCAGAATCATACAATCACAATCGTACCATCCCAATCATACAATCACAATCATACAACCACAATCACACAATCGCAATCATACAATCACAATCATACAAAAACAATGATACAATCACAATCATGCAATCACAATCATACAATCACAATCATACGATCACAATCATACGAAGACAATCATACAATTACTACTATACAATCACAATCATACAAAAACAATCATACAAACACAATCATACGATGACAATCATACAATTACTACTATACAATCACAATCATACAAAAACAATCATACAATCACAATCACACATTCACAATCATACAATCACAGTCATACATTCACAATCATACAATCACAATCATACAATCACAATAATACAATCACAATCATGCAATCTCAATCATACAATCACAATCATACAATCACAATCACACAATCCCAATCACACTATCACAATCATACAATCACAATCATACAATCACAATCATACAATCACAATCATGCAATCACAATCATACAATCACAATCATACAATCACAATCATACCATCCCAATCATACAATCACAATCATACAATCACAATCATACAATCACAATCATACAATCACAATCATACAATCACAATCATACAATCACAATCATACTATCGCAATCATACAATCACAATCGTACAATCACAATCATACAATCACAATCATACAATCACAATCATTCAATCACAATCATGCAATCACAATCATACAATCACAATCATACGATCACAATCATACGAAGACTATCATACAATTACTACTATACAATCACAATCATACAAAAACAATCATACAATCACAATCATACAATCACAATCATACAATCACAATCATACATTCACAATCATACAATCACAATCATACAATCACAATCATACAATCACAATAATACAATCACAATCATACAATCTCAATCATACAATCGCAATCATACAATCACAATCATACAATCACAATAATACAATCACAATCATACAAACACAATCATACAATCACAATCATACTATCGCAATCATACAATCACAATCGTACAATCACAATCATACCATCCCAATCATACAATCACAATCTTACAATCACAACCATACAATCACAATCACACAATCGCAATCATACAATCACAATCATACAAAAACAATGATACAATCACAATCATACAATCACAATCATACAATCACAATCATACAATCACAATCATACAATCAGAATCATACAATCACAATCGTACCATCCCAATCATACAATCACAATCATACAATCACAATCATACAATCACAATCACACAATCGCAATCATACAATCACAATCATACAAAAACAATGATACAATCACAATCATGCAATCACAATCATACAATCACAATCATACGATCACAATCATACGAAGACAATCATACAATTACTACTATACAATCACAATCATACAAAAACAATCATACAAACACAATCATACGATGACAATCATACAATTACTACTATACAATCACAATCATACAAAAACAATCATACAATCACAATCACACATTCACAATCATACAATCACAGTCATACATTCACAATCATACAATCACAATCATACAATCACAATAATACAATCACAATCATGCAATCTCAATCATACAATCACAATCATACAATCACAATCACACAATCCCAATCACACTATCACAATCATACAATCACAATCATACAATCACAATCATACAATCACAATCATGCAATCACAATCATACAATCACAATCATACAATCACAATCATACCATCCCAATCATACAATCACAATCACACAATCGCAATCATACAATCAAAATCATACAAAAACAATGATACAATCACAATCATACAATCACAATCATACAATCACAATCATACGATCACAATCATACGAAGACAATCATACAATTACTACTATACAATCACAATCATACAAAAACAATCATACAATCACAGTCATACAATCACAATCATACAATCACAATCATACATTCACAATCATACAATCACAATCATACAATCACAATCATACAATCACAATAATACAATAACAATCATACAATCTCAATCATACAATCACAATCATACAATCACAATCATACAATCACAATCACACAATCGCAATCATACAATCACAATCCTACAAAAACATTGATACAATCACAATCATGCAATCACAATCATACAATCACAATCATACAATCACAATCATACAATCACAATCATACCATCCCAATCATACAATCACAATCACACAATCGCAATCATACAATCACAATCATACAAAAACAATGATACAATCACAATCATACAATCACAATCATACAATCACAATCATACAATCACAATCATACGATCACAATCATACGAAGACAATCATACAATTACTACTATACAATCACAATCATACAAAAACAATCATACAATCACAGTCATACAATCACAATCAAACAATCACAATCATACATTCGCAATCATACAATCACAATCATACAATCTCAATCATACAATCACAATCATACAATCACAATCATACAATCACAACAATACAATCACAATCATACAATCACAATCATACAATCACAATCATACAATCACAATCATACAATCACAATCATACAATCACAATCGTACAATCACAATCATACAGTCACAATCATTCAATCACAACCATGCAATCACAATCATACAATCACAATCATACAATCACAATCATACAATCACAATCATACACAAACAATGATACAATCGCAATCATACAATTCAAATCATACAATCACAATCATACAATCACAATCATACAATCACAATAATACGATCACAATCATACGAAGACAATCATACAATTACTACTATACAATCACAATCATACGAAAACAATCATACAATCACAATCATACGATGACAATCATACAATTACTACTATACAATCACAATCATACAAAAACAATCATACAATCACAATCATACAATCACAATCATACAATCACAATCATACATTCACAATCATACAATCACAATCATACAATCACAATCATACAATCACAATAATACAATCACAATCATACAATCTCAATCATACAATCACAATCATACAATCACAATCATACAATCACAATCATACAATCACAATCATACAATCACAATCATACTATCGCAATCATACAATCACAATCGTACAATCACAATCATACAATCACAATCATACAATCACAATCATTCAATCACAATCATACCATCCCAATCATACAATCACAATCTTACAATCGCAATCATACAATGACAATCACACAATCGCAATCATACAAGCACAATCATACAAAAACAATGATACAATCACAATCATACAATCACAATCATACAATCACAATCATACAATCACAATCATACCATCACAATCATACAGGCACAATCATAAAATCACAATCATAGAATCACAATCATACAAACACAATCATGCAATCACAATCATGTAATCACAATCGTACAATCGCAATCGAACAATCAGAACCATATGATCACAATCATACAATCACAATCATACAATCTCAATCATACACGCGCCATCTTACAATCACAATCATACAATCACAATCATACAATCACAATCATACAATCACAATCATACAATCACAATCATACAATCACAATCATACAATCATAATCATACAATCACAATCATACAATCACAATCATACAATCACAATCATACTATCGCAATCATACAATCACAATCGTACAATCACAATCATACAATCACAATCTTACAATCACAATCATACAATCACAATCACACAATCGCAATCATACAATCACAATCATACAAAAACAATGATACAATCACAATCATACAATCACAATCATACAATCACAATCATACAATCAGAATCATACAATCACAATCGTACCATCCCAATCATACAATCACAATCATACAATCACAATCATACAATCACAATCACACAATCGCAATCATACAATCACAATCATACAAAAACAATGATACAATCACAATCATGCAATCACAATCATACAATCACAATCATACGATCACAATCATACGAAGACAATCATACAATTACTACTATACAATCACAATCATACAAAAACAATCATACAAACACAATCATACGATGACAATCATACAATTACTACTATACAATCACAATCATACAAAAACAATCATACAATCACAATCACACATTCACAATCATACAATCACAGTCATACATTCACAATCATACAATCACAATCATACAATCACAATAATACAATCACAATCATGCAATCTCAATCATACAATCACAATCATACAATCACAATCACACAATCCCAATCACACTATCACAATCATACAATCACAATCATACAATCACAATCATACTATCGCAATGATACAATCACAATCATACAACCACAATCATACGAAGACAATCATACAATTACTACTATACAATCACAATCATACAAAAACAATCATACAATCACAATCATACGATGACAATCCTACAATTACTACTATACAATCACAATCACACAAAAACAATCATACAATCACAATCAAACAATCACAATCATACAATCACAATCATACATTCACAATCATACAATCACAATCATACAATCACAATCATATGATCACAATCAAACAATCACAATGATACAATCACAATCATACAATCACAATCATACAATCACAATCATACAATCACAATCATACAATCACAATCATACGATCACAATCATACGAAGACAATCATACAATTACTACTACGCAATCACAATCATACAAAAGCAATCATACAATCACAATCATACGATGACAATCATACAATTACTACTATACAATCACAATCATACAAAAACAATCACACAACCACAATCATACAATCACAATCATACAATCACAATCATACATTCACAATCATACAATCACAATCATACAATCACAATCATTCAATCACAATCATGCAATCACAATCATACAATCACAATCATACAATCACAATCATACAATCACAATCATGCAATCACAATCATACAATCACAATCATACAATCACAATCATGCAATCACAATCATACAATCACAATCATACAATCACAATCATTCAATCACAATCATGCAATCACAATCATGCAATCACAATCATACAATCACAATCATACAATCACAATCATGCAATCACAATCATACAATCACAATCATACAATCACAATCATACGATCACAATCATACGAAGACAATCATACAATTACTACTATACAATCACAATCATACAAAAAAAATCATACAATCACAGTCATACAATCACAATCATACAATCACAATCATACACTCACAATCACACAATCACAATCAAAGAATCACAATCATACAATCACAATAATACAATCACAATCATACAATCTCAATCATACAATCGCAATCATACAATCACAATCATACAATCACAATCATACAATCACAATCATACAAACACAATCATACAATCACAATCATACTATCGCAATCATACAATCACAATCGTACAATCACAATCATACAATCACAATCATTCAATCACAATCATGCAATCACAATCATACAATCACAATCATACAATCACAATCATACAATCACAATCATGCAATCACAATCATACAATCACAATCATACAATCACAATCATACCATCCCAATCATACAATCACAATCACACAATCGCAATCATACAATCAAAATCATACAAAAACAATGATACAATCACAATCATACAATCACAATCATACAATCACAATCATACAATCACAATCATACGATCACAATCATACGAAGACAATCATACAATTACTACTATACAATCACAATCATACAAAAACAATCATACAATCACAGTCATACAATCACAATCATACGATCACAATCATACGAAGACAATCATACAGTTACTACTATACAATCACAATCATACAAAAACAATCATACAATCACAGTCATACAATCACAATCATGCAATCACAATCACACAATCCCAATCACACTATCACAATCATACAATCACAATCATACAATCACAATCATACAATCACAATCATACTATCGCAATGATACAATCACAATCATACAACCACAATCATACGAAGACAATCATACAATTACCACTATACAATCACAATCATACAAAAACAATCATACAATCACAATCATACGATGACAATCCTACAATTACTACTATACAATCACAATCACACAAAAACAATCATACAATCACAATCAAACAATCACAATCATACAATCACAATCATACATTCAAAATCATACAATCACAATCATACAATCACAATCATATGATCACAATCAAACAATCACAATGATACAATCACAATCATACAATCACAATCATACAATCACAATCATACAATCACAATCATACGATCACAATCATACGAAGACAATCATACAATTACTACTATACAATCACAATCATACAAAAGCAATCATACAATCGCAATCATACGATGACAATCATACAATTACTACTATACAATCACAATCATACAAAAACAATCATACAATCACAATCATACAATCACAATCATACAATCACAATCATACAATCACAATCATACAATCACAATCATACAATCACAATCATACTATCGCAATCATACAATCACAATCATACAAAAACAATGATACAATCACAATCATACAATCACAATCATACAATCACAATCATACAATCAGAATCATACAATCACAATCGTACCATCCCAATCATACAATCACAATCATACAATCACAATCATACAATCACAATCACACAATCGCAATCATACAATCACAATCATACAAAAACAATGATACAATCACAATCATGCAATCACAATCATACAATCACAATCATACGATCACAATCATACGAAGACAATCATACAATTACTACTATACAATCACAATCATACAAAAACAATCATACAAACACAATCATACGATGACAATCATACAATTACTACTATACAATCACAATCATACAAAAACAATCATACAATCACAATCACACATTCACAATCATACAATCACAGTCATACATTCACAATCATACAATCACAATCATACAATCACAATAATACAATCACAATCATGCAATCTCAATCATACAATCACAATCATACAATCACAATCACACAATCCCAATCACACTATCACAATCATACAATCACAATCATACAATCACAATCATACTATCGCAATGATACAATCACAATCATACAACCACAATCATACGAAGACAATCATACAATTACTACTATACAATCACAATCATACAAAAACAATCATACAATCACAATCATACGATGACAATCCTACAATTACTACTATACAATCACAATCACACAAAAACAATCATACAATCACAATCAAACAATCACAATCATACAATCACAATCATACATTCACAATCATACAATCACAATCATACAATCACAATCATATGATCACAATCAAACAATCACAATGATACAATCACAATCATACAATCACAATCATACAATCACAATCATACGATCACAATCATACGAAGACAATCATACAATTACTACTACGCAATCACAATCATACAAAAGCAATCATACAATCACAATCATACGATGACAATCATACAATTACTACTATACAATCACAATCATACAAAAACAATCACACAACCACAATCATACAATCACAATCATACAATCACAATCATACATTCACAATCATACAATCACAATCATACAATCACAATCATTCAATCACAATCATGCAATCACAATCATACAATCACAATCATACAATCACAATCATACAATCACAATCATGCAATCACAATCATACAATCACAATCAAACAATCACAATCATGCAATCACAATCATACAATCACAATCATACAATCACAATCATTCAATCACAATCATGCAATCACAATCATGCAATCACAATCATACAATCACAATCATACAATCACAATCATGCAATCACAATCATACAATCACAATCATACAATCACAATCATACGATCACAATCATACGAAGACAATCATACAATTACTACTATACAATCACAATCATACAAAAACAATCATACAATCACAGTCATACAATCACAATCATACAATCACAATCATACACTCACAATCACACAATCACAATCAAAGAATCACAATCATACAATCACAATAATACAATCACAATCATACAATCTCAATCATACAATCGCAATCATACAATCACAATCATACAATCACAATCATACAATCACAATCATACAAACACAATCATACAATCACAATCATACTATCGCAATCATACAATCACAATCGTACAATCACAATCATACAATCACAATCATTCAATCACAATCATGCAATCACAATCATACAATCACAATCATACAATCACAATCATACAATCACAATCATGCAATCACAATCATACAATCACAATCATACAATCACAATCATACCATCCCAATCATACAATCACAATCACACAATCGCAATCATACAATCAAAATCATACAAAAACAATGATACAATCACAATCATACAATCACAATCATACAATCACAATCATACAATCACAATCATACGATCACAATCATACGAAGACAATCATACAATTACTACTATACAATCACAATCATACAAAAACAATCATACAATCACAGTCATACAATCACAATCATACGATCACAATCATACGAAGACAATCATACAGTTACTACTATACAATCACAATCATACAAAAACAATCATACAATCACAGTCATACAATCACAATCATGCAATCACAATCACACAATCCCAATCACACTATCACAATCATACAATCACAATCATACAATCACAATCATACAATCACAATCATACTATCGCAATGATACAATCACAATCATACAACCACAATCATACGAAGACAATCATACAATTACCACTATACAATCACAATCATACAAAAACAATCATACAATCACAATCATACGATGACAATCCTACAATTACTACTATACAATCACAATCACACAAAAACAATCATACAATCACAATCAAACAATCACAATCATACAATCACAATCATACATTCACAATCATACAATCACAATCATACAATCACAATCATATGATCACAATCAAACAATCACAATGATACAATCACAATCATACAATCACAATCATACAATCACAATCATACAATCACAATCATACGATCACAATCATACGAAGACAATCATACAATTACTACTATACAATCACAATCATACAAAAGCAATCATACAATCGCAATCATACGATGACAATCATACAATTACTACTATACAATCACAATCATACAAAAACAATCATACAATCACAATCATACAATCACAATCATACAATCACAATCATACAATCACAATCATACAATCACAATCATACAATCACAATCATACTATCGCAATCATACAATCACAATCGTACAATCACAATCATACAATCACAATCATACAATCACAATCATTCAATCACAATCATGCAATCACAATCATACAATCACAATCATACAATCACAATCATACAATAACAATCATACAAAAACAATGATACAATCGCAATCATACAATTCAAATCATACAATCACAATCATACAATCACAATCATACAATCACAATCATACGATCACAATCATACGAAGACAATCATACAATTACTACTATACAATCACAATCATACAAAAACAATCATACAATCACAATCATACAATCACAATCATACAATCACAATCATACAATCACAATCATACAATCACAATCACACAATCGCAATCATACAATCACAATCATACAATCAGAATCATACAATCACAATCGTACCATCCCAATCATACAATCACAATCATACAATCACAATCATACAATCACAATCACACAATCGCAATCATACAATCACAATCATACAAAAACAATGATACAATCACAATCATGCAATCACAATCATACAATCATAATCATACGATCACAATCATACGAAGACAATCATACAATTACTACTATACAATCACAATCATACAAAAACAATCATACAAACACAATCATACGATGACAATCATACAATTACTACTATACAATCACAATCATACAAAAACAATCATACAATCACAATCACACATTCACAATCATACAATCACAGTCATACATTCACAATCATACAATCACAATCATACAATCACAATAATACAATCACAATCATACAATCTCAATCATACAATCGCAATCATACAATCACAATCATACAATCACAATCATACAATCACAATCATACAAACACAATCATACAATCACAATCATACTATCGCAATCATACAATCACAATCATGCAATCACAATCATACAATCACAATCATACTATCGCAATGATACAATCACAATCATACAACCACAATCATACGAAGACAATCATACAATTACTACTATACAATCACAATCATACAAAAACAATCATACAATCACAATCATACGATGACAATCCTACAATTACTACTATACAATCACAATCACACAAAAACAATCATACAATCACAATCAAACAATCACAATCATACAATCACAATCATACATTCACAATCATACAATCACAATCATACAATCACAATCATATGATCACAATCAAACAATCACAATGATACAATCACAATCATACAATCACAATCATACAATCACAATCATACAATCACAATCATACGATCACAATCATACGAAGACAATCATACAATTACTACTATACAATCACAATCATACAAAAGCAATCATACAATCACAATCATACGATGACAATCATACAATTACTACTATACAATCACAATCATACAAAAACAATCATACAATCACAATCATACAATCACAATCATACAATCACAATCATACAATCACAATCATACAATCACAATCATACTATCGCAATCATACAATCACAATCGTACAATCACAATCATACAATCACAATCATACAATCACAATCATTCAATCACAATCATGCAATCACAATCATACAATCACAATCATACAATCACAATCATACAATCACAATCATACAATCACAATCATACAAAAACAATGATACAATCGCAATCATACAATTCAAATCATACAATCACAATCATACAATCACAATCATACAATCACAATCATACGATCACAATCATACGAAGACCATCATACAATTACTACTATACAATCACAATCATACAAAAACAATCATACAATCACAATCATACAATCACAATCATACAATCACAATCATACAATCACAATCATACAATCACAATCACACAATCGCAATCATACAATCACAATCATACAATCAGAATCATACAATCACAATCGTACCATCCCAATCATACAATCACAATCATACAATCACAATCATACAATCACAATCACACAATCGCAATCATACAATCACAATCATACAAAAACAATGATACAATCACAATCATGCAATCACAATCATGCAATCACAATCATAGGATCACAATCATACAATCACAATCATACAATCACAATCATACAAACACAATCATACAATCACAATCATACTACCGCAATCATACAATCACAATCGTACAATCACAATCATACAATCACAATCATTCAATCACAATCATGCAATCACAATCATACAATCACAATCATACAATCACAATCATACAATCACAATCATGCAATCACAATCATACAATCACAATCATACAATCACAATCATACCATCCCAATCATACAATCACAATCACACAATCGCAATCATACAATCAAAATCATACAAAAACAATGATACAATCACAATCATACAATCACAATCATACAATCACAATCATACAATCACAATCATACGATCACAATCATACGAAGACAATCATACAATTACTACTATACAATCACAATCATACAAAAACAATCATACAATCACAGTCGTACAATCACAATCATACGATCACAATCATACGAAGACAATCATACAGTTACTACTATACAATCACAATCATACAAAAACAATCATACAATCACAGTCATACAATCACAATCATGCAATCACAATCACACAATCCCAATCACACTATCACAATCATACAATCACAATCATACAATCACAATCATACAATCACAATCATACTATCGCAATGATACAATCACAATCATACAACCACAATCATACGAAGACAATCATACAATTACTACTATACAATCACAATCATACAAAAACAATCATACAATCACAATCATACGATGACAATCCTACAATTACTACTATACAATCACAATCACACAAAAACAATCATACAATCACAATCAAACAATCACAATCATACAATCACAATCATACATTCACAATCATACAATCACAATCATACAATCACAATCATATGATCACAATCAAACAATCACAATGATACAATCACAATCATACAATCACAATCATACAATCACAATCATACAATCACAATCATACGATCACAATCATACGAAGACAATCATACAATTACTACTATACAATCACAATCATACAAAAGCAATCATACAATCACAATCATACGATGACAATCATACAATTACTACTATACAATCACAATCATACAAAAACAATCATACAATCACAATCATACAATCACAATCATACAATCACAATCATACAATCACAATCATACAATCACAATCATACAAAAACAATGATACAATCACAATCATGCAATCACAATCATACAATCACAATCATACGATCACAATCATACGAAGACAATCATACAATTACTACTATACAATCACAATCATACAAAAACAATCATACAAACACAATCATACGATGACAATCATACAATTACTACTATACAATCACAATCATACAAAAACAATCATACAATCACAATCACACATTCACAATCATACAATCACAGTCATACATTCACAATCATACAATCACAATCATACAATCACAATCATACAATCACAATAATACAATCACAATCATACAATCTCAATCATACAATCGCAATCATACAATCACAATCATACAATCACAATCATACAATCACAATCATACAAACACAATCATACAATCACAATCATACCATCCCAATCATACAATCACAATCTTACAATCGCAATCATACAATGACAATCACACAATCGCAATCATACAAGCACAATCATACAAAAACAATGATACAATCACAATCATACAATCACAATCATACAATCAGAATCAGACAATCACAATCGTACCATCCCAATCATACAATCACAATCATACAATCACAATCATACAATCACAATCACACAATCGCAATCATACAATCACAATCATACAAAAACAATGATACAATCACAATCATGCAATCACAATCATACAATCACAATCATACGATCACAATCATACGAAGACAATCATACAATTACTACTATACAATCACAATCATACAAAAACAATCATACAAACACAATCATACAAAAACAATCATACAAACACAATCATACGATGACAATCATACAATTACTACTATACAATCACAATCATACAAAAACAATCATACAATCACAATCACACATTCACAATCATACAATCACAGTCATACATTCACAATCATACAATCACAATCATACAATCACAATAATACAATCACAATCATGCAATCTCAATCATACAATCACAATCATACAATCACAATCACACAATCCCAATCACACTATCACAATCATACAATCACAATCATACAATCACAATCATACTATCGCAATGATACAATCACAATCATACAACCACAATCATACGAAGACAATCATACAATTACTACTATACAATCACAATCATACAAAAACAATCATACAATCACAATCATACGATGACAATCCTACAATTACTACTATACAATCACAATCACACAAAAACAATCATACAATCACAATCAAACAATCACAATCATACAATCACAATCATACATTCACAATCATACAATCACAATCATACAATCACAATCATATGATCACAATCAAACAATCACAATGATACAATCACAATCATACAATCACAATCATACAATCACAATCATACAATCACAATCATACGATCACAATCATACGAAGACAATCATACAATTACTACTACGCAATCACAATCATACAAAAGCAATCATACAATCACAATCATACGATGACAATCATACAATTACTACTATACAATCACAATCATACAAAAACAATCACACAACCACAATCATACAATCACAATCATACAATCACAATCATACATTCACAATCATACAATCACAATCATACAATCACAATCATTCAATCACAATCATGCAATCACAATCATACAATCACAATCATACAATCACAATCATACAATCACAATCATGCAATCACAATCATACAATCACAATCATACAATCACAATCATGCAATCACAATCATACAATCACAATCATACAATCACAATCATTCAATCACAATCATGCAATCACAATCATGCAATCACAATCATACAATCACAATCATACAATCACAATCATGCAATCACAATCATACAATCACAATCATACAATCACAATCATACGATCACAATCATACGAAGACAATCATACAATTACTACTATACAATCACAATCATACAAAAACAATCATACAATCACAGTCATACAATCACAATCATACAATCACAATCATACACTCACAATCACACAATCACAATCAAAGACTCACAATCATACAATCACAATAATACAATCACAATCATACAATCTCAATCATACAATCGCAATCATACAATCACAATCATACAATCACAATCATACAATCACAATCATACAAACACAATCATACAATCACAATCATACTATCGCAATCATACAATCACAATCGTACAATCACAATCATACAATCACAATCATTCAATCACAATCATGCAATCACAATCATACAATCACAATCATACAATCACAATCATACAATCACAATCATGCAATCACAATCATACAATCACAATCATACAATCACAATCATACCATCCCAATCATACAATCACAATCACACAATCGCAATCATACAATCAAAATCATACAAAAACAATGATACAATCACAATCATACAATCACAATCATACAATCACAATCATACAATCACAATCATACGATCACAATCATACGAAGACAATCATACAATTACTACTATACAATCACAATCATACAAAAACAATCATACAATCACAGTCATACAATCACAATCATACGATCACAATCATACGAAGACAATCATACAGTTACTACTATACAATCACAATCATACAAAAACAATCATACAATCACAGTCATACAATCACAATCATGCAATCACAATCACACAATCCCAATCACACTATCACAATCATACAATCACAATCATACAATCACAATCATACAATCACAATCATACTATCGCAATGATACAATCACAATCATACAACCACAATCATACGAAGACAATCATACAATTACCACTATACAATCACAATCATACAAAAACAATCATACAATCACAATCATACGATGACAATCCTACAATTACTACTATACAATCACAATCACACAAAAACAATCATACAATCACAATCAAACAATCACAATCATACAATCACAATCATACATTCACAATCATACAATCACAATCATACAATCACAATCATATGATCACAATCAAACAATCACAATGATACAATCACAATCATACAATCACAATCATACAATCACAATCATACAATCACAATCATACGATCACAATCATACGAAGACAATCATACAATTACTACTATACAATCACAATCATACAAAAGCAATCATACAATCGCAATCATACGATGACAATCATACAATTACTACTATACAATCACAATCATACAAAAACAATCATACAATCACAATCATACAATCACAATCATACAATCACAATCATACAATCACAATCATACAATCACAATCATACAATCACAATCATTCTATCGCAATCATACAATCACAATCGTACAATCACAATCATACAATCACAATCATATAATCACAATCATTCAATCACAATCATGCAATCACAATCATACAATCACAATCATACAATCACAATCATACAATAACAATCATACAAAAACAATGATACAATCGCAATCATACAATTCAAATCATACAATCACAATCATACAATCACAATCATACAATCACAATCATACGATCACAATCATACGAAGACAATCATACAATTACTACTATACAGTCACAATCATACAAAAACAATCATACAATCACAATCATACAATCACAATCATACAATCACAATCATACAATCACAATCATACAATCACAATCACACAATCGCAATCATACAATCACAATCATACAATCAGAATCATACAATCACAATCGTACCATCCCAATCATACAATCACAATCATACAATCACAATCATACAATCACAATCACACAATCGCAATCATACAATCACAATCATACAAAAACAATGATACAATCACAATCATGCAATCACAATCATACAATCACAATCATACGATCACAATCATACGAAGACAATCATACAATTACTACTATACAATCACAATCATACAAAAACAATCATACAAACACAATCATACGATGACAATCATACAATTACTACTATACAATCACAATCATACAAAAACAATCATACAATCACAATCACACATTCACAATCATACAATCACAGTCATACATTCACAATCATACAATCACAATCATACAATCACAATCATACAATCACAATAATACAATCACAATCATACAATCTCAATCATACAATCGCAATCATACAATCACAATCATACAATCACAATCATACAATCACAATCATACAAACACAATCATACAATCACAATCATACTATCGCAATCATACAATCACAATGATGCAATCACAATCATACAATCACAATCATACTATCGCAATGATACAATCACAATCATACAACCACAATCATACGAAGACAATCATACAATTACTACTATACAATCACAATCATACAAAAACAATCATACAATCACAATCATACGATGACAATCCTACAATTACTACTATACAATCACAATCACACAAAAACAATCATACAATCACAATCAAACAATCACAATCATACAATCACAATCATACATTCACAATCATACAATCACAATCATACAATCACAATCATATGATCACAATCAAACAATCACAATGATACAATCACAATCATACAATCACAATCATACAATCACAATCATACAATCACAATCATACGATCACAATCATACGAAGACAATCATACAATTACTACTATACAATCACAATCATACAAAAGCAATCATACAATCACAATCATACGATGACAATCATACAATTACTACTATACAATCACAATCATACAAAAACAATCATACAATCACAATCATACAATCACAATCATACAATCACAATCATACAATCACAATCATACAATCACAATCATACAATCACAATCATACTATCGCAATCATACAATCACAATCGTACAATCACAATCATACAATCACAATCATACAATCACAATCATTCAATCACAATCATGCAATCACAATCATACAATCACAATCATACAATCACAATCATACAATCACAATCATACAATCACAATCATACAAAAACAATGATACAATCGCAATCATACAATTCAAATCATACAATCACAATCATACAATCACAATCATACAATCACAATCATACGATCACAATCATACGAAGACCATCATACAATTACTACTATACAATCACAATCATACAAAAACAATCATACAATCACAATCATACAATCACAATCATACAATCACAATCATACAATCACAATCATACAATCACAATCACACAATCGCAATCATACAATCACAATCATACAATCAGAATCATACAATCACAATCGTACCATCCCAATCATACAATCACAATCATACAATCACAATCATACAATCACAATCACACAATCGCAATCATACAATCACAATCATACAAAAACAATGATACAATCACAATCATGCAATCACAATCATGCAATCACAATCATAGGATCACAATCATACGAAGACAATCATACAATTACTACTATACAATCACAATCATACAAAAACAATCATACAAACACAATCATACGATGACAATCATACAATTACTACTATACAATCACAATCATACAAAAACAATCATACAATCACAATCACACATTCACAATCATACAATCACAGTCATACATTCACAATCATACAATCACAATCATACAATCAGAATCATACAATCACAATCATACAATCACAATAATACAATCACAATCATACAATCTCAATCATACAATCGCAATCATACAATCACAATCATACAATCACAATCATACAATCACAATCATACAAACACAATCATACAATCACAATCATACTACCGCAATCATACAATCACAATCGTACAATCACAATCATACAATCACAATCATTCAATCACAATCATGCAACCACAATCATACAATCACAATCATACAATCACAATCATACAATCACAATCATGCAATCACAATCATACAATCACAATCATACAATCACAATCATACCATCCCAATCATACAATCACAATCACACAATCGCAATCATACAATCAAAATCATACAAAAACAATGATACAATCACAATCATACAATCACAATCATACAATCACAATCATACAATCACAATCATACGATCACAATCATACGAAGACAATCATACAATTACTACTATACAATCACAATCATACAAAAACAATCATACAATCACAGTCATACAATCACAATCATACGATCACAATCATACGAAGACAATCATACAGTTACTACTATACAATCACAATCATACAAAAACAATCATACAATCACAGTCATACAATCACAATCATGCAATCACAATCACACAATCCCAATCACACTATCACAATCATACAATCACAATCATACAATCACAATCATACAATCACAATCATACTATCGCAATGATACAATCACAATCATACAACCACAATCATACGAAGACAATCATACAATTACTACTATACAATCACAATCATACAAAAACAATCATACAATCACAATCATACGATGACAATCCTACAATTACTACTATACAATCACAATCACACAAAAACAATCATACAATCACAATCAAACAATCACAATCATACAATCACAATCATACATTCACAATCATACAATCACAATCATACAATCACAATCATATGATCACAATCAAACAATCACAATGATACAATCACAATCATACAATCACAATCATACAATCACAATCATACAATCACAATCATACGATCACAATCATACGAAGACAATCATACAATTACTACTATACAATCACAATCATACAAAAGCAATCATACAATCACAATCATACGATGACAATCATACAATTACTACTATACAATCACAATCATACAAAAACAATCATACAATCACAATCATACAATCACAATCATACAATCACAATCATACAATCACAATCATACAATCACAATCATACTATCGCAATCATACAATCACAATCGTACAATCACAATCATACAATCACAATCATACAATCACAATCATTCAATCACAATCATGCAATCACAATCATACAATCACAATCATACAATCACAATCATACAATCACAATCATACAAAAACAATGATACAATCGCAATCATACAATTCAAATCATACAATCACAATCATACAATCACAATCATACAATCACAATCATACGATCACAATCATACGAAGACAATCATACTATCGCAATCATACAATCACAATCATACTATCGCAATCATACAATCACAATCGTACAATCACAATCATACAATCACAATCATACAAAAACAATCATACAATCACAATCATACAATCACAATCATACAATCACAATCATACAATCACAATCATACAATCACAATCATACTATCGCAATCATACAATCACAATCGTACAATCACAATCATACAATCACAATCATACAATCACAATCATTCAATCACAATCATGCAATCACAATCATACAATCACAATCATACAATCACAATCACACAATCGCAATCATACAATCACAATCATACAATCAGAATCATACAATCACAATCGTACCATCCCAATCATACAATCACAATCATACAATCACAATCATACAATCACAATCACACAATCGCAATCATACCATCACAATCATACAAAAACAATGATACAATCACAATCATGCAATCACAATCATACAATCACAATCATACGATCACAATCATACGAAGACAATCATACAATTACTACTATACAATCACAATCATACAAAAACAATCATACAAACACAATCATACGATGACAATCATACAATTACTACTATACAATCACAATCATACAAAAACAATCATACAATCACAATCACACATTCACAATCATACAATCACAGTCATACATTCACAATCATACAATCACAATCATACAATCACAATCATACAATCACAATAATACAATCACAATCATACAATCTCAATCATACAATCGCAATCATACAATCACAATCATACAATCACAATCATACAATCACAATCATACAAACACAATCATACAATCACAATCATACTATCGCAATCATACAATCACAATCGTACAATCACAATCATACAATCACAATCATTCAATCACAATCATGCAATCACAATCATACAATCACAATCATACAATCACAATCATGCAATCACAATCATACAATCACAATCATACAATCGCAATCATACCATCCCAATCATACAGTCACAATCACACAATCGCAATCATACAATCACAATCATACAAAAACAATGATACAAGCACAATCATACAATCACAATCATACAATCACAATAATACAATCACAATCATACAATCACAATCATACAATCACAATCATACATTCACAAACATACAATCACAATCATACAATCACAATCATACAATCACAATAATACAATCACAATCATACAATCTCAATCGTACAATCACAATCATACAATCACAATCATACAATCACAATCATACGATCACAATCATACGAAGACAATCATACAATTACTACTATACAATCACAATCATACAAAAACAATCATACAATCACAATCATACAATCACAATCATACAATCACAATCATACAATCACAATCATACAATCACAATCACACAATCGCAATCATACAATCACAATCATACAATCAGAATCATACAATCACAATCGTACCATCCCAATCATACAATCACAATCATACAATCACAATCATACAATCACAATCACACAATCGCAATCATACAATCACAATCATACAAAAACAATGATACAATCACAATCATGCAATCACAATCATACAATCACAATCATACGATCACAATCATACGAAGACAAACATACAATTACTACTATACAATCACAATCATACAAAAACAATCATACAAACACAATCATACGATGACAATCATACAATTACTACTATACAATCACAATCATACAAAAACAATCATACAATCACAATCACACATTCACAATCATACAATCACAGTCATACATTCACAATCATACAATCACAATCATACAATCAGAATCATACAATCACAATCATACAATCACAATCATACAATCACAATCACACAATCGCAATCATACAATCACAATCATACAATCAGAATCATACAATCACAATCGTACCATGCCAATCATACAATCACAATCATACAATCACAATCATACAATCACAATCACACAATCGCAATCATACAATCACAATAATACAATCACAATCATACAATCTCAATCATACAATCGCAATCATACAATCACAATCATACAATCACAATCATACAATCACAATCATACAAACACAATCATACAATCACAATCATACTACCGCAATCATACAATCACAATCGTACAATCACAATCACACAATCACAATCATTCAATCACAATCATGCAATCACAATCATACAATCACAATCATACAATCACAATCATACAATCACAATCATGCAATCACAATCATACAATCACAATCATACAATCACAATCATACCATCCCAATCATACAATCACAATCACACAATCGCAATCATACAATCAAAATCATACAAAAACAATGATACAATCACAATCATACAATCACAATCATACAATCACAATCATACAATCACAATCATACGATCACAATCATACGAAGACAATCATACAATTACTACTATACAATCACAATCATACAAAAACAATCATACAATCACAGTCATACAATCACAATCATACGATCACAATCATACGAAGACAATCATACAGTTACTACTATACAATCACAATCATACAAAAGCAATCATACAATCACAGTCATACAATCACAATCATGCAATCACAATCACACAATCCCAATCACACTATCACAATCATACAATCACAATCATACAATCACAATCATACAATCACAATCATACAATCACAATCATACTATCGCAATGATACAATCACAATCATACAACCACAATCATACGAAGACAATCATACAATTACTACTATACAATCACAATCATACAAAAACAATCATACAATCACAATCATACGATGACAATCCTACAATTACTACTATACAATCACAATCACACAAAAACAATCATACAATCACAATCAAACAATCACAATCATACAATCACAATCATACATTCACAATCATACAATCACAATCATACAATCACAATCATATGATCACAATCAAACAATCACAATGATACAATCACAATCATACAATCACAATCATACAATCACAATCATACAATCACAATCATACGATCACAATCATACGAAGACAATCATACAATTACTACTATACAATCACAATCATACAAAAGCAATCATACAATCACAATCATACGATGACAATCATACAATTACTACTATACAATCACAATCATACAAAAACAATCATACAATCACAATCATACAATCACAATCATACAATCACAATCATACAATCACAATCATACTATCGCAATCATACAATCACAATCGTACAATCACAATCATACAATCACAATCATACAATCACAATCATTCAATCACAATCATGCAATCACAATCATACAATCACAATCATACAATCACAATCATACAATCACAATCATACAAAAACAATGATACAATCGCAATCATACAATTCAAATCATACAATCACAATCATACAATCACAATCATACAATCACAATCATACGATCACAATCATACGAAGACAATCATACTATCGCAATCATACAATCACAATCATACTATCGCAATCATACAATCACAATCGTACAATCACAACCATACAATCACAATCATACAAAAACAATCATACAATCACAATCATACAATCACAATCATACAATCACAATCATACAATCACAATCATACAATCACAATCATACTATCGCAATCATACAATCACAATCGTACAATCACAATCATACAATCACAATCATACAATCACAATCATTCAATCACAATCATGCAATCACAATCATACAATCACAATCATACAATCACAATCACACAATCGCAATCATACAATCACAATCATACAATCAGAATCATACAATCACAATCGTGCCATCCCAATCATACAATCACAATCACACAATCACAATCATACAATCACAATCACACAATCGCAATCATACAATCACAATCATACAAAAACAATGATACAATCACAATCATGCAATCACAATCATACAATCACAATCATACGATCACAATCATACGAAGACAATCATACAATTACTACTATACAATCACAATCATACGAAAACAATCATACAAACACAATCATACGATGACAATCATACAATTACTACTATACAATCACAATCATACAAAAACAATCATACAATCACAATCACACATTCACAATCATACAATCACAGTCATACATTCACAATCATACAATCACAATCATACAATCACAATCATACAATCACAATAATACAATCACAATCATACAATCTCAATCATACAATCGCAATCATACAATCACAATCATACAATCACAATCATACAATCACAATCATACAAACACAATCATACAATCACAATCATACTATCGCAATCATACAATCACAATCGTACAATCACAATCATACAATCACAATCATTCAATCACAATCATGCAATCACAATCATACAATCACAATCATACAATCACAATCATGCAATCACAATCATACAATCACAATCATACCATCCCAATCATACAGTCACAATCACACAATCGCAATCATACAATCACAATCATACAAAAACAATGATACAAGCACAATCATACAATCACAATCATACAATCACAATAATACAATCACAATCATACAATCACAATCATACAATCACAATCATACATTCACAAACATACAATCACAATCATACAATCACAATCATACAATCACAATAATACAATCACAATCATACAATCTCAATCGTACAATCACAATCATACAATCACAATCATACAATCACAATCATACAATCACAATCATACAATCGCAATCATACAATCACAATCATACTATCGCAATCATACAATCACAATCGTACAATCACAATCATACAATCACAATCATTCAATCACAACCATGCAATCACAATCATACAATCACAATCATACAATCACAATCATACACAAACAATGATACAATCGCAATCATACAATTCAAATCATACAATCACAATCATACAATCACAATCATACAATCACAATAATACGATCACAATCATACGAAGACAATCATACAATTACTACTATACAATCACAATCATACGAAAACAATCATACAATCACAATCATACGATGACAATCATACAATTACTACTATACAATCACAATCATACAAAAACAATCATACAATCACAATCATACAATCACAATCATACAATCACAATCATACAATCACAATCATACACAAACAATGATACAATCGCAATCATACAATTCAAATCATACAATCACAATCATACAATCACAATCATACAATCACAATCATACATTCACAATCATACAATCACAATCATACAATCACAATCACACAATCGCAATCATACAAGCACAATCATACAAAAACAATGGTACAATCACAATCATACAATCACAATCATACAATCACAATCATACCATCACAATCATACAGGCACAATCATAAAATCACAATCATAGAATCACAATCATACAAACACAATCATGCAATCACAATCATGTAATCACAATCGTACAATCGCAATCGAACAATCAGAACCATATGATCACAATCATACAATCACAATCATACAATCTCAATCATACACGCGCCATCTTACAATCACAATCATACAATCACAATCATACAATCACAATCATACAATCACAATCATACAATCACAATCACACAATCACAATCATACAATCACAATCATACAATCACAATCATACAATCACAATCATACAATCACAATCATACAATCACAATGATACTATCGCAATCATACAATCACAATCGTACAATCACAATCATACAATCACAATCATACAATCACAATCATTCAATCACAATCATGCAATCACAATCATACAATCACAATCATACGATCACAATCATACGAAGACAATCATACAATTACTACTATACAATCACAATCATACAAAAACAATCATACAATCACAATCATACAATCACAATCATACATTCACAATCATACAATTACTACTATACAATCACAATCATACAAAAACAATCATACAATCACAATCATACAATCACAATCATACATTCACAATCATACAATCACAATCATACAATCACAATCATACAATCACAATCATACAATCACAATCATACAATCTCAATCATACAATCGCAATCATACAATCACAATCATACAATCACAATCATACAATCACAATCATACAATCACAATCATACCATCACAATCATACAGGCACAATCATAAAATCACAATCATAGAATCACAATCATACAAACACAATCATGCAATCACAATCATGTAATCACAATCGTACAATCGCAATCGAACAATCAGAACCATATGATCACAATCATACAATCACAATCATACAATCTCAATCATACACGCGCCATCTTACAATCACAATCATACAATCACAATCATACAATCACAATCATACAATCACAATCATACAATCACAATCACACAATCACAATCATACAATCACAATCATACAATCACAATCATACAATCACAATCATACAATCACAATCATACAATCACAATGATACTATCGCAATCATACAATCACAATCGTACAATCACAATCATACAATCACAATCATACAATCACAATCATTCAATCACAATCATGCAATCACAATCATACAATCACAATCATACGATCACAATCATACGAAGACAATCATACAATTACTACTATACAATCACAATCATACAAAAACAATCATACAATCACAATCATACAATCACAATCATACATTCACAATCATACAATTACTACTATACAATCACAATCATACAAAAACAATCATACAATCACAATCATACAATCACAATCATACATTCACAATCATACAATCACAATCATACAATCACAATCATACAATCACAATCATACAATCACAATCATACAATCTCAATCATACAATCGCAATCATACAATCACAATCATACAATCACAATAATACAATCACAATCATACAAACACAATCATACAATCACAATCATACTATCGCAATCATACAATCGCAATCGTACAATCACAATCATACAATCACAATCATTCAATCACAATCATGCGATCACAATCATACAATCACAATCATACAATCACAATCATACAATCACAATCATGCAATCACAATCATACAATCACAATCATACAATCACAATCATACCATCCCAATCATACAATCACAATCTTACAATCACAACCATACAATCACAATCACACAATCGCAATCATACAATCACAATCATACAAAAACAATGATACAATCACAATCATACAATCACAATCATACAATCACAATCACACTATCGCAATCATACAATCACAATCATACAATCACAATCATACAATCACAATCATACTATCGCAATGATACAATCACAATCATACAACCACAATCATACGAAGACAATCATACAATTACCACTATACAATCACAATCATACAAAAACAATCATACAATCACAATCATACGATGACAATCCTACAATTACTACTATACAATCACAATCACACAAAAACAATCATACAATCACAATCAAACAATCACAATCATACAATCACAATCATACATTCACAATCATACAATCACAATCATACAATCACAATCATATGATCACAATCAAACAATCACAATGATACAATCACAATCATACAATCACAATCATACAATCACAATCATACAATCACAATCATACGATCACAATCATACGAAGACAATCATACAATTACTACTATACAATCACAATCATACAAAAGCAATCATACAATCGCAATCATACGATGACAATCATACAATTACTACTATACAATCACAATCATACAAAAACAATCATACAATCACAATCATACAATCACAATCATACAATCACAATCATACAATCACAATCATACAATCACAATCATACAATCACAATCATACTATCGCAATCATACAATCACAATCGTACAATCACAATCATACAATCACAATCATACAATCACAATCATTCAATCACAATCATGCAATCACAATCATACAATCACAATCATACAATCACAATCATACAATAACAATCATACAAAAACAATGATACAATCGCAATCATACAATCACAATCATACGATCACAATCATACGAAGACAATCATACAATTACTACTATACAATCACAATCATACAAAAACAATCATACAATCACAATCATACAATCACAATCATACAATCACAATCATACAATCACAATCATACAATCACAATCATACAATCACAATCACACAATCGCAATCATACAATCACAATCATACAATCAGAATCATACAATCACAATCGTACCATCCCAATCATACAATCACAATCATACAATCACAATCATACAATCACAATCACACAATCGCAATCATACAATCACAATCATACAAAAACAATGATACAATCACAATCATGCAATCACAATCATACAATCACAATCATACGATCACAATCATACGAAGACAATCATACAATTACTACTATACAATCACAATCATACAAAAACAATCATACAATCACAATCACACATTCACAATCATACAATCACAGTCATACATTCACAATCATACAATCACAATCATACAATCACAATCATACAATCACAATAATACAATCACAATCATACAATCTCAATCATACAATCGCAATCATACAATCACAATCATACAATCACAATCATACAATCACAATCATACAAACACAATCATACAATCACAATCATACTATCGCAATCATACAATCACAATCATGCAATCACAATCATACAATCACAATCATACTATCGCAATGATACAATCACAATCATACAACCACAATCATACGAAGACAATCATACAATTACTACTATACAATCACAATCATACAAAAACAATCATACAATCACAATCATACGATGACAATCCTACAATTACTACTATACAATCACAATCACACAAAAACAATCATACAATCACAATCAAACAATCACAATCATACAATCACAATCATACATTCACAATCACACAATCACAATCATACAATCACAATCATATGATCACAATCAAACAATCACAATGATACAATCACAATCATACAATCACAATCATACAATCACAATCATACAATCACAATCATACAATCACAATCATACGATCACAATCATACGAAGACAATCATACAATTACTACTATACAATCACAATCATACAAAAGCAATCATACAATCACAATCATACGATGACAATCATACAATTACTACTATACAATCACAATCATACAAAAACAATCATACAATCACAATCATACAATCACAATCATACAATCACAATCATACAATCACAATCATACAATCACAATCATACTATCGCAATCATACAATCACAATCGTACAATCACAATCATACAATCACAATCATACAATCACAATCATTCAATCACAAACATGCAATCACAATCATACAATCACAATCATACAATCACAATCATACAATCACAATCATACAATCACAATCATACAAAAACAATGATACAATCGCAATCATACAATTCAAATCATACAATCACAATCATACAATCACAATCATACAATCACAATCATACGATCACAATCATACGAAGACCATCATACAATTACTACTATACAATCACAATCATACAAAAACAATCATACAATCACAATCATACAATCACAATCATACAATCACAATCATACAATCACAATCATACAATCACAATCACACAATCGCAATCATACAATCACAATCATACAATCAGAATCATACAATCACAATCGTACCATCCCAATCATACAATCACAATCATACAATCACAATCATACAATCACAATCACACAATCGCAATCATACAATCACAATCATACAAAAACAATGATACAATCACAATCATGCAATCACAATCATGCAATCACAATCATAGGATCACAATCATACGAAGACAATCATACAATTACTACTATACAATCACAATCATACAAAAACAATCATACAAACACAATCATACGATGACAATCATACAATTACTACTATACAATCACAATCATACAAAAACAATCATACAATCACAATCACACATTCACAATCATACAATCACAGTCATACATTCACAATCATACAATCACAATCATACAATCAGAATCATACAATCACAATCATACAATCACAATCATACAATCACAATCACACAATCGCAATCATACAATCACAATCATACAATCAGAATCATACAATCACAATCGTACCATGCCAATCATACAATCACAATCATACAATCACAATCATACAATCACAATCACACAATCGCAATCATACAATCACAATAATACAATCACAATCATACAATCTCAATCATACAATCGCAATCATACAATCACAATCATACAATCACAATCATACAATCACAATCATACAAACACAATCATACAATCACAATCATACTACCGCAATCATACAATCACAATCGTACAATCACAATCATACAATCACAATCATTCAATCACAATCATGCAATCACAATCATACAATCACAATCATACAATCACAATCATACAATCACAATCATGCAATCACAATCATACAATCACAATCATACAATCACAATCATACCATCCCAATCATACAATCACAATCACACAATCGCAATCATACAATCAAAATCATACAAAAACAATGATACAATCACAATCATACAATCACAATCATACAATCACAATCATACAATCACAATCATACGATCACAATCATACGAAGACAATCATACAATTACTACTATACAATCACAATCATACAAAAACAATCATACAATCACAGTCATACAATCACAATCATACGATCACAATCATACGAAGACAATCATACAGTTACTACTATACAATCACAATCATACAAAAACAATCATACAATCACAGTCATACAATCACAATCATGCAATCACAATCACACAATCCCAATCACACTATCACAATCATACAATCACAATCATACAATCACAATCATACAATCACAATCATACTATCGCAATGATACAATCACAATCATACAACCACAATCATACGAAGACAATCATACAATTACTACTATACAATCACAATCATACAAAAACAATCATACAATCACAATCATACGATGACAATCCTACAATTACTACTATACAATCACAATCACACAAAAACAATCATACAATCACAATCAAACAATCACAATCATACAATCACAATCATACATTCACAATCATACAATCACAATCATACAATCACAATCATATGATCACAATCAAACAATCACAATGATACAATCACAATCATACAATCACAATCATACAATCACAATCATACAATCACAATCATACGATCACAATCATACGAAGACAATCATACAATTACTACTATACAATCACAATCATACAAAAGCAATCATACAATCACAATCATACGATGACAATCATACAATTACTACTATACAATCACAATCATACAAAAACAATCATACAATCACAATCATACAATCACAATCATACAATCACAATCATACAATCACAATCATACAATCACAATCACACTATCGCAATCATACAATCACAATCGTACAATCACAATCATACAATCACAATCATACAATCACAATCATTCAATCACAATCATGCAATCACAATCATACAATCACAATCATACAATCACAATCATACAATCACAATCATACAAAAACAATGATACAATCGCAATCATACAATTCAAATCATACAATCACAATCATACAATCACAATCATACAATCACAATCATACGATCACAATCATACGAAGACAATCATACTATCGCAATCATACAATCACAATCATACTATCGCAATCATACAATCACAATCGTACAATCACAATCATACAATCACAATCATACAAAAACAATCATACAATCACAATCATACAATCACAATCATACAATCACAATCATACAATCACAATCATACAATCACAATCATACTATCGCAATCATACAATCACAATCGTACAATCACAATCATACAATCACAATCATACAATCACAATCATTCAATCACAATCATGCAATCACAATCATACAATCACAATCATACAATCACAATCACACAATCGCAATCATACAATCACAATCATACAATCAGAATCATACAATCACAATCGTACCATCCCAATCATACAATCACAATCATACAATCACAATCATACAATCACAATCACACAATCGCAATCATACCATCACAATCATACAAAAACAATGATACAATCACAATCATGCAATCACAATCATACAATCACAATCATACGATCACAGTCATACGAAGACAATCATACAATTACTACTATACAATCACAATCATACAAAAACAATCATACAAACACAATCATACGATGACAATCATACAATTACTACTATACAATCACAATCATACAAAAACAATCATACAATCACAATCACACATTCACAATCATACAATCACAGTCATACATTCACAATCATACAATCACAATCATACAATCAGAATCATACAATCACAATCATACAATCACAATCACACAATCGCAATCATACAATCACAATCATACAATCAGAATCATACAATCACAATCGTACCATGCCAATCATACAATCACAATCATACAATCACAATCATACAATCACAATCACACAATCGCAATCATACAATCACAATAATACAATCACAATCATACAATCACAATCACACAATCGCAATCATACAATCACAATCATACAATCAGAATCATACAATCACAATCGTACCATGCCAATCATACAATCACAATCATACAATCACAATCATACAATCACAATCACACAATCGCAATCATACAATCACAATAATACAATCACAATCATACAATCTCAATCATACAATCGCAATCATACAATCACAATCATACAATCACAATCATACAATCACAATCATACAAACACAATCATACAATCACAATCATACTACCGCAATCATACAATCACAATCGTACAATCACAATCATACAATCACAATCATTCAATCACAATCATGCAATCACAATCATACAATCACAATCATACAATCACAATCATACAATCACAATCATGCAATCACAATCATACAATCACAATCATACAATCACAATCATACCATCCCAATCATACAATCACAATCACACAATCGCAATCATACAATCAAAATCATACAAAAACAATGATACAATCACAATCATACAATCACAATCATACAATCACAATCATACAATCACAATCATACGATCACAATCATACGAAGACAATCATACAATTACTACTATACAATCACAATCATACAAAAACAATCATACAATCACAGTCATACAATCACAATCATACGATCACAATCATACGAAGACAATCATACAGTTACTACTATACAATCACAATCATACAAAAACAATCATACAATCACAGTCATACAATCACAATCATGCAATCACAATCACACAATCCCAATCACACTATCACAATCATACAATCACAATCATACAATCACAATCATACAATCACAATCATACTATCGCAATGATACAATCACAATCATACAACCACAATCATACGAAGACAATCATACAATTACTACTATACAATCACAATCATACAAAAACAATCATACAATCACAATCATACGATGACAATCCTACAATTACTACTATACAATCACAATCACACAAAAACAATCATACAATCACAATCAAACAATCACAATCATACAATCACAATCATACATTCACAATCATACAATCACAATCATACAATCACAATCATATGATCACAATCAAACAATCACAATGATACAATCACAATCATACAATCACAATCATACAATCACAATCATACAATCACAATCATACGATCACAATCATACGAAGACAATCATACAATTACTACTATACAATCACAATCATACAAAAGCAATCATACAATCACAATCATACGATGACAATCATACAATTACTACTATACAATCACAATCATACAAAAACAATCATACAATCACAATCATACAATCACAATCATACAATCACAATCATACAATCACAATCATACAATCACAATCATACAATCACAATCACACAATCGCAATCATACAATCACAATCATACAATCAGAATCATACAATCACAATCGTACCATCCCAATCATACAATCACAATCATACAATCACAATCATACAATCACAATCACACAATCGCAATCATACAATCACAATCATACAAAAACAATGATACAATCACAATCATGCAATCACAATCATACAATCACAATCATACGATCACAATCATACGAAGACAATCATACAATTACTACTATACAATCACAATCATACAAAAACAATCATACAAACACAATCATACGATGACAATCATACAATTACTACTATACAATCACAATCATACAAAAACAATCATACAATCACAATCACACATTCACAATCATACAATCACAGTCATACATTCACAATCATACAATCACAATCATACAAACACAATCATACAATCACAATCATACTACCGCAATCATACAATCACAATCGTACAATCACAATCATACAATCACAATCATTCAATCACAATCATGCAATCACAATCATACAATCACAATCATACAATCACAATCATACAATCACAATCATGCAATCACAATCATACAATCACAATCATACAATCACAATCATACCATCCCAATCATACAATCACAATCACACAATCGCAATCATACAATCAAAATCATACAAAAACAATGATACAATCACAATCATACAATCACAATCATACAATCACAATCATACAATCACAATCATACGATCACAATCATACGAAGACAATCATACAATTACTACTATACAATCACAATCATACAAAAACAATCATACAATCACAGTCATACAATCACAATCATACGATCACAATCATACGAAGACAATCATACAGTTACTACTATACAATCACAATCATACAAAAACAATCATACAATCACAGTCATACAATCACAATCATGCAATCACAATCACACAATCCCAATCACACTATCACAATCATACAATCACAATCATACAATCACAATCATACAATCACAATCATACTATCGCAATGATACAATCACAATCATACAACCACAATCATACGAAGACAATCATACAATTACTACTATACAATCACAATCATACAAAAACAATCATACAATCACAATCATACGATGACAATCCTACAATTACTACTATACAATCACAATCACACAAAAACAATCATACAATCACAATCAAACAATCACAATCATACAATCACAATCATACATTCACAATCATACAATCACAATCATACAATCACAATCATATGATCACAATCAAACAATCACAATGATACAATCACAATCATACAATCACAATCATACAATCACAATCATACAATCACAATCATACGATCACAATCATACGAAGACAATCATACAATTACTACTATACAATCACAATCATACAAAAGCAATCATACAATCACAATCATACGATGACAATCATACAATTACTACTATACAATCACAATCATACAAAAACAATCATACAATCACAATCATACAATCACAATCATACAATCACAATCATACAATCACAATCATACAATCACAATCATACAATCACAATCACACAATCGCAATCATACAATCACAATCATACAATCAGAATCATACAATCACAATCGTACCATCCCAATCATACAATCACAATCATACAATCACAATCATACAATCACAATCACACAATCGCAATCATACAATCACAATCATACAAAAACAATGATACAATCACAATCATGCAATCACAATCATACAATCACAATCATACGATCACAATCATACGAAGACAATCATACAATTACTACTATACAATCACAATCATACAAAAACAATCATACAAACACAATCATACGATGACAATCATACAATTACTACTATACAATCACAATCATACAAAAACAATCATACAATCACAATCACACATTCACAATCATACAATCACAGTCATACATTCACAATCATACAATCACAATCATACAATCACAATCATACAATCACAATAATACAATCACAATCATACAATCTCAATCATACAATCGCAATCATACAATCACAATCATACAATCACAATCATACAATCACAATCATACAAACACAATCATACAATCACAATCATACTATCGCAATCATACAATCACAATCATGCAATCACAATCATACAATCACAATCATACTATCGCAATGATACAATCACAATCATACAACCACAATCATACGAAGACAATCATACAATTACTACTATACAATCACAATCATACAAAAACAATCATACAATCACAATCATACGATGACAATCCTACAATTACTACTATACAATCACAATCACACAAAAACAATCATACAATCACAATCAAACAATCACAATCATACAATCACAATCATACATTCACAATCACACAATCACAATCATACAATCACAATCATATGATCACAATCAAACAATCACAATGATACAATCACAATCATACAATCACAATCATACAATCACAATCATACAATCACAATCATACGATCACAATCATACGAAGACAATCATACAATTACTACTATACAATCACAATCATACAAAAGCAATCATACAATCACAATCATACGATGACAATCATACAATTACTACTATACAATCACAATCATACAAAAACAATCATACAATCACAATCATACAATCACAATCATACAATCACAATCATACAATCACAATCATACAATCACAATCATACTATCGCAATCATACAATCACAATCGTACAATCACAATCATACAATCACAATCATACAATCACAATCATTCAATCACAAACATGCAATCACAATCATACAATCACAATCATACAATCACAATCATACAATCACAATCATACAATCACAATCATACAATCACAATCATACAAAAACAATGATACAATCGCAATCATACAATTCAAATCATACAATCACAATCATACAATCACAATCATACAATCACAATCATACGATCACAATCATACGAAGACCATCATACAATTACTACTATACAATCACAATCATACAAAAACAATCATACAATCACAATCATACAATCACAATCATACAATCACAATCATACAATCACAATCATACAATCACAATCACACAATCGCAATCATACAATCACAATCATACAATCAGAATCATACAATCACAATCGTACCATCCCAATCATACAATCACAATCATACAATCACAATCATACAATCACAATCACACAATCGCAATCATACAATCACAATCATACAAAAACAATGATACAATCACAATCATGCAATCACAATCATGCAATCACAATCATAGGATCACAATCATACGAAGACAATCATACAATTACTACTATACAATCACAATCATACAAAAACAATCATACAAACACAATCATACGATGACAATCATACAATTACTACTATACAATCACAATCATACAAAAACAATCATACAATCACAATCACACATTCACAATCATACAATCACAGTCATACATTCACAATCATACAATCACAATCATACAATCAGAATCATACAATCACAATCATACAATCACAATCATACAATCACAATCACACAATCGCAATCATACAATCACAATCATACAATCAGAATCATACAATCGCAATCGTACCATGCCAATCATACAATCACAATCATACAATCACAATCATACAATCACAATCACACAATCGCAATCATACAATCACAATAATACAATCACAATCATACAATCTCAATCATACAATCGCAATCATACAATCACAATCATACAATCACAATCATACAATCACAATCATACAAACACAATCATACAATCACAATCATACTACCGCAATCATACAATCACAATCGTACAATCACAATCATACAATCACAATCATTCAATCACAATCATGCAATCACAATCATACAATCACAATCATACAATCACAATCATACAATCACAATCATGCAATCACAATCATACAATCACAATCATACAATCACAATCATACCATCCCAATCATACAATCACAATCACACAATCGCAATCATACAATCAAAATCATACAAAAACAATGATACAATCACAATCATACAATCACAATCATACAATCACAATCATACAATCACAATCATACGATCACAATCATACGAAGACAATCATACAATTACTACTATACAATCACAATCATACAAAAACAATCATACAATCACAGTCATACAATCACAATCATACGATCACAATCATACGAAGACAATCATACAGTTACTACTATACAATCACAATCATACAAAAACAATCATACAATCACAGTCATACAATCACAATCATGCAATCACAATCACACAATCCCAATCACACTATCACAATCATACAATCACAATCATACAATCACAATCATACAATCACAATCATACTATCGCAATGATACAATCACAATCATACAACCACAATCATACGAAGACAATCATACAATTACTACTATACAATCACAATCATACAAAAACAATCATACAATCACAATCATACGATGACAATCCTACAATTACTACTATACAATCACAATCACACAAAAACAATCATACAATCACAATCAAACAATCACAATCATACAATCACAATCATACATTCACAATCATACAATCACAATCATACAATCACAATCATATGATCACAATCAAACAATCACAATGATACAATCACAATCATACAATCACAATCATACAATCACAATCATACAATCACAATCATACGATCACAATCATACGAAGACAATCATACAATTACTACTATACAATCACAATCATACAAAAGCAATCATACAATCACAATCATACGATGACAATCATACAATTACTACTATACAATCACAATCATACAAAAACAATCATACAATCACAATCATACAATCACAATCGTACAATCACAATCATACAATCACAATCATACAATCACAATCACACTATCGCAATCATACAATCACAATCGTACAATCACAATCATACAATCACAATCATACAATCACAATCATTCAATCACAATCATGCAATCACAATCATACAATCACAATCATACAATCACAATCATACAATCACAATCATACAAAAACAATGATACAATCGCAATCATACAATTCAAATCATACAATCACAATCATACAATCACAATCATACAATCACAATCATACGATCACAATCATACGAAGACAATCATACTATCGCAATCATACAATCACAATCATACTATCGCAATCATACAATCACAATCGTACAATCACAATCATACAATCACAATCATACAAAAACAATCATACAATCACAATCATACAATCACAATCATACAATCACAATCATACAATCACAATCATACAATCACAATCATACTATCGCAATCATACAATCACAATCGTACAATCACAATCATACAATCACAATCATACAATCACAATCATTCAATCACAATCATGCAATCACAATCATACAATCACAATCATACAATCACAATCACACAATCGCAATCATACAATCACAATCATACAATCAGAATCATACAATCACAATCGTACCATCCCAATCATACAATCACAATCATACAATCACAATCATACAATCACAATCACACAATCGCAATCATACCATCACAATCATACAAAAACAATGATACAATCACAATCATGCAATCACAATCATACAATCACAATCATACGATCACAGTCATACGAAGACAATCATACAATTACTACTATACAATCACAATCATACAAAAACAATCATACAAACACAATCATACGATGACAATCATACAATTACTACTATACAATCACAATCATACAAAAACAATCATACAATCACAATCACACATTCACAATCATACAATCACAGTCATACATTCACAATCATACAATCACAATCATACAATCACAATCATACAATCACAATAATACAATCACAATCATACAATCTCAATCATACAATCGCAATCATACAATCACAATCATACAATCACAATCATACAATCACAATCATACAAACACAATCATACAATCACAATCATACTATCGCAATCATACAATCACAATCGTACAATCACAATCATACAATCACAATCATTCAATCACAATCATGCAATCACAATCATACAATCACAATCATACAATCACAATCATGCAATCACAATCATACAATCACAATCATACAATCACAATCATACCATCCCAATCATACAGTCACAATCACACAATCGCAATCATACAATCACAATCATACAAAAACAATGATACAAGCACAATCATACAATCACAATCATACAATCACAATAATACAATCACAATCATACAATCACAATCATACAATCACAATCATACATTCACAAACATACAATCACAATCATACAATCACAATCATACAATCACAATAATACAATCACAATCATACAATCTCAATCGTACAATCACAATCATACAATCACAATCATACAATCACAATCATACGATCACAATCATACGAAGACAATCATACAATTACTACTATACAATCACAATCATACAAAAACAATCATACAATCACAATCATACAATCACAATCATACAATCACAATCATACAATCACAATCATACAATCACAATCACACAATCGCAATCATACAATCACAATCATACAATCAGAATCATACAATCACAATCGTACCATCCCAATCATACAATCACAATCATACAATCACAATCATACAATCACAATCACACAATCGCAATCATACAATCACAATCATACAAAAACAATGATACAATCACAATCATGCAATCACAATCATACAATCACAATCATACGATCACAATCATACGAAGACAATCATACAATTACTACTATACAATCACAATCATACAAAAACAATCATACAAACACAATCATACGATGACAATCATACAATTACTACTATACAATCACAATCATACAAAAACAATCATACAATCACAATCACACATTCACAATCATACAATCACAGTCATACATTCACAATCATACAATCACAATCATACAATCAGAATCATACAATCACAATCATACAATCACAATCACACAATCGCAATCATACAATCACAATCATACAATCAGAATCATACAATCACAATCGTACCATGCCAATCATACAATCACAATCATACAATCACAATCATACAATCACAATCACACAATCGCAATCATACAATCACAATAATACAATCACAATCATACAATCACAATCACACAATCGCAATCATACAATCACAATCATACAATCAGAATCATACAATCACAATCGTACCATGCCAATCATACAATCACAATCATACAATCACAATCATACAATCACAATCACACAATCGCAATCATACAATCACAATAATACAATCACAATCATACAATCTCAATCATACAATCGCAATCATACAATCACAATCATACAATCACAATCATACAATCACAATCATACAAACACAATCATACAATCACAATCATACTACCGCAATCATACAATCACAATCGTACAATCACAATCATACAATCACAATCATTCAATCACAATCATGCAATCACAATCATACAATCACAATCATACAATCACAATCATACAATCACAATCATGCAATCACAATCATACAATCACAATCATACAATCACAATCATACCATCCCAATCATACAATCACAATCACACAATCGCAATCATACAATCAAAATCATACAAAAACAATGATACAATCACAATCATACAATCACAATCATACAATCACAATCATACAATCACAATCATACGATCACAATCATACAATCAGAATCATACAATCACAATCGTACCATGCCAATCATACAATCACAATCATACAATCACAATCATACAATCACAATCACACAATCGCAATCATACAATCACAATAATACAATCACAATCATACAATCTCAATCATACAATCGCAATCATACAATCACAATCATACAATCACAATCATACAATCACAATCATACAAACACAATCATACAATCACAATCATACTACCGCAATCATACAATCACAATCGTACAATCACAATCATACAATCACAATCATTCAATCACAATCATGCAATCACAATCATACAATCACAATCATACAATCACAATCATACGATCACAATCATACGAAGACAATCATACAATTACTACTATACAATCACAATCATACAAAAACAATCATACAATCACAGTCATACAATCACAATCATACGATCACAATCATACGAAGACAATCATACAGTTACTACTATACAATCACAATCATACAAAAGCAATCATACAATCACAGTCATACAATCACAATCATGCAATCACAATCACACAATCCCAATCACACTATCACAATCATACAATCACAATCATACAATCACAATCATACAATCACAATCATACAATCACAATCATACAATCACAATCATACTATCGCAATGATACAATCACAATCATACAACCACAATCATACGAAGACAATCATACAATTACTACTATACAATCACAATCATACAAAAACAATCATACAATCACAATCATACGATGACAATCCTACAATTACTACTATACAATCACAATCACACAAAAACAATCATACAATCACAATCAAACAATCACAATCATACAATCACAATCATACATTCACAATCATACAATCACAATCATACAATCACAATCATATGATCACAATCAAACAATCACAATGATACAATCACAATCATACAATCACAATCATACAATCACAATCATACAATCACAATCATACGATCACAATCATACGAAGACAATCATACAATTACTACTATACAATCACAATCATACAAAAGCAATCATACAATCACAATCATACGATGACAATCATACAATTACTACTATACAATCACAATCATACAAAAACAATCATTCAATCACAATCATGCAATCACAATCATACAATCACAATCATACAATCACAATCATACAATCACAATCATACAAAAACAATGATACAATCGCAATCATACAATTCAAATCATACAATCACAATCATACAATCACAATCATACAATCACAATCATACGATCACAATCATACGAAGACAATCATACTATCGCAATCATACAATCACAATCATACTATCGCAATCATACAATCACAGTCGTACAATCACAATCATACAATCACAATCATACAAAAACAATCATACAATCACAATCATACAATCACAATCATACAATCACAATCATACAATCACAATCATACAATCACAATCATACAATCACAATCATACAATCACAATCGTACAATCACAATCATACAATCACAATCATACAATCACAATCATTCAATCACAATCATGGAATCACAATCATACAATCACAATCATACAATCACAATCACACAATCGCAATCATACAATCACAATCATACAATCAGAATCATACAATCACAATCGTACCATCCCAATCATACAATCACAATCACACAATCACAATCATACAATCACAATCACACAATCGCAATCATACAATCACAATCATACAAAAACAATCATACAATCGCAATCATACAATCACAATCATACAATCACAATAATACAATCACAATCATACAAACACAATCATACAATCACAATCATACTATCGCAATCATACAATCACAATCGTACAATCACAATCATACAATCACAATCATTCAATCACAATCATGCGATCACAATCATACAATCACAATCATACAATCACAATCATACAATCACAATCATGCAATCACAATCATACAATCACAATCATACAATCACAATCATACCATCCCAATCATACAATCACAATCTTACAATCACAACCATACAATCACAATCACACAATCGCAATCATACAATCACAATCATACAAAAACAATGATACAATCACAATCATACAATCACAATCATACAATCACAATCATACAATCAGAATCATACAATCACAATCGTACCATCCCAATCATACAATCACAATCATACAATCACAATCATACAATCACAATCACACAATCGCAATCATACAATCACAATCATACAAAAACAATGATACAATCACAATCATGCAATCACAATCATACAATCACAATCATACGATCACAATCATACGAAGACAATCATACAATTACTACTATACAATCACAATCATACAAAAACAATCATACAAACACAATCATACGATGACAATCATACAATTACTACTATACAATCACAATCATACAAAAACAATCATACAATCACAATCACACATTCACAATCATACAATCACAGTCATACATTCACAATCATACAATCACAATCATACAATCACAATAATACAATCACAATCATGCAATCTCAATCATACAATCACAATCATACAATCACAATCACACAATCCCAATCACACTATCACAATCATACAATCACAATCATACAATCACAATCATACAATCACAATCATGCAATCACAATCATACAATCACAATCATACAATCACAATCATACCATCCCAATCATACAATCACAATCACACAATCGCAATCATACAATCAAAATCATACAAAAACAATGATACAGTCACAATCATACAATCACAATCATACAATCACAATCATACGATCACAATCATACGAAGACAATCATACAATTACTACTATACAATCACAATCATACAAAAACAATCATACAATCACAGTCATACAATCACAATCATACAATCACAATCATACATTCACAATCATACAATCACAATCATACAATCACAATCATACAATCACAATAATACAATAACAATCATACAATCTCAATCATACAATCACAATCATACAATCACAATCATACAATCACAATCACACAATCGCAATCATACAATCACAATCATACAAAAACATTGATACAATCACAATCATGCAATCACAATCATGCAATCACAATCATACAATCACAATCATACAATCACAATCATACAATCACAATCATACCATCCCAATCATACAATCACAATCACACAATCGCAATCATACAATCACAATCATACAAAAACAATGATACAATCACAATCATACAATCACAATCATACAATCACAATCATACGATCACAATCATACGAAGACAATCATACAATTACTACTATACAATCACAATCATACAAAAACAATCATACAATCACAGTCATACAATCACAATCAAACAATCACAATCATACATTCACAATCATACAATCACAATAATACAATCACAATCATACAATCTCAATCATACAATCACAATCATACAATCACAATCATACAATCACAATCATACAATCACAACCATACAATCACAATCATACAATCACAATCATACAATCACAATCATACAATCACAATCATACAATCACAATCATACAATCACAATCATACAATCACAATCGTACAATCACAATCATACAGTCACAATCATTCAATCACAACCATGCAATCACAATCATACAATCACAATCATACAATCACAATCATACAATCACAATCATACACAAACAATGATACAATCGCAATCATACAATTCAAATCATACAATCACAATCATACAATCACAATCATACAATCACAATCATACAATCACAATAATACGATCACAATCATACGAAGACAATCATACAATTACTACTATACAATCACAATCATATGAAGACAATCATACAATTACTACTATACAATCACAATCATACGAAAACAATCATACAATCACAATCATACGATGACAGTCATACAATTACTACTATACAATCACAATCATACAAAAACAATCATACAATCACAATCATACAATCACAATCATACAATCACAATCATACATTCACAATCATACAATCACAATCATACAATCACAATCATACAATCACAATCATACAATCACAATAATACAATCACAATCATACAATCTCAATCATACAATCACAATCATACAATCACAATCATACAATCACAATCATACAATCACAATCATACAATCACAATCATACTATCGCAATCATACAATCACAATCGTACAATCACAATCATACAATCACAATCATACAATCACAATCATTCAATCACAATCATACCATCCCAATCATACAATCACAATCTTACAATCACAATCATACAATGACAATCACACAATCGCAATCATACAAGCACAATCATACAAAAACAATGATACAATCACAATCATACAATCACAATCATACAATCACAATCATACAATCACAATCATACCATCACAATCATACAGGCACAATCATAAAATCACAATCATAGAATCACAATCATACAAACACAATCATGCAATCACAATCATGTAATCACAATCGTACAATCGCAATCGAACAATCAGAACCATATGATCACAATCATACAATCACAATCATACAATCTCAATCATACACGCGCCATCTTACAATCACAATCATACAATCACAATCATAAAATCACAATCATACAATCACAATCATACAATCACAATCATACAATCACAATCATACAATCACAATCATACAATCACAATCATACAATCACAATCATACAATCACAATCATACTATCGCACTCATACAATCACAATCATACAATCACAATAATACAATCACAATCATACAATCTCAATCATACAATCGCAATCATACAATCACAATCATACAATCACAATAATACAATCACAATCATACAATCACAATCATACAATCACAATCATACAATCACAAACATACATTCACAATCATACAATCACAATCATACAATCACAATCATACAATCACAATAATACAATCACAATCATACAATCTCAATCATACAATCGCAATCATACAATCACAATCATACAATCACAATAATACAATCACAATCATACAAACACAATCATACAATCATAATCATACTATCGCAATCATACAATCACAATCGTACAATCACAATCATACAATCACAATCATTCAATCACAATCATGCGATCACAATCATACAATCACAATCATACAATCACAATCATACAATCACAATCATGCAATCACAATCATACAATCACAATCATACAATCACAATCATACCATCCCAATCATACAATCACAATCTTACAATCACAATCATACAATCACAATCACACAATCGCAATCATACAATCACAATCATACAAAAACAATGATACAATCACAATCATACAATCACAATCATACAATCACAATCATACAATCAGAATCATACAATCACAATCGTACCATCCCAATCATACAATCACAATCATACAATCACAATCATACAATCACAATCACACAATCGCAATCATACAATCACAATCATACAAAAACAATGATACAATCACAATCATGCAATCACAATCATACAATCACAATCATACGATCACAATCATACGAAGACAATCATACAATTACTACTATACAATCACAATCATACAAAAACAATCATACAAACACAATCATACGATGACAATCATACAATTACTACTATACAATCACAATCATACAAAAACAATCATACAATCACAATCACACATTCACAATCATACAATCACAGTCATACATTCACAATCATACAATCACAATCATACAATCACAATCATACAATCACAATAATACAATCACAATCATGCAATCGCAATCATACAATCACAATCATACAATCACAATCACACAATCCCAATCACACTATCACAATCATACAATCACAATCATACAATCACAATCATACAATCACAATCATACTATCGCAATGATACAATCACAATCATACAACCACAATCATACGAAGACAATCATACAATTACTACTATACAATCACAATCATACAAAAACAATCATACAATCACAATCATACGATGACAATCCTACAATTACTACTATACAATCACAATCACACAAAAACAATCATACAATCACAATCAAACAATCACAATCATACAATCACAATCATACATTCACAATCATACAATCACAATCATACAATCACAATCATACAATCACAATCATATGATCACAATCAAACAATCACAATGATACAATCACAATCATACAATCACAATCATACAATCACAATCATACAATCACAATCATACGATCACAATCATACGAAGACAATCATACAATTACTACTACACAATCACAATCATACAAAAGCAATCATACAATCACAATCATACGATGACAATCATACAATTACTACTATACAATCACAATCATACAAAAACAATCATACAATCACAATCATACAATCACAATCATACAATCACAATCATGCAATCACAATCATACAATCACAATCATACAATCACAATCATGCAATCACAATCATACAATCACAATCATACAATCACAATCATACAATCACAATCATACAATCACAATAATACAATAACAATCATACAATCTCAATCATACAATCACAATCATACAATCACAATCATACAATCACAATCACACAATCGCAATCATACAATCACAATCATACAAAAACATTGATACAATCACAATCATGCAATCACAATCATGCAATCACAATCATACAATCACAATCATACAATCACAATCATACAATCACAATCATACCATCCCAATCATACAATCACAATCACACAATCGCAATCATACAATCACAATCATACAAAAACAATGATACAATCACAATCATACAATCACAATCATACAATCACAATCATACGATCACAATCATACGAAGACAATCATACAATTACTACTATACAATCACAATCATACAAAAACAATCATACAATCACAGTCATACAATCACAATCAAACAATCACAATCATACATTCACAATCATACAATCACAATAATACAATCACAATCATACAATCTCAATCATACAATCACAATCATACAATCACAATCATACAATCACAATCATACAATCACAACCATACAATCACAATCATACAATCACAATCATACAATCACAATCATACAATCACAATCATACAATCACAATCATACAATCACAATCATACAATCACAATCGTACAATCACAATCATACAGTCACAATCATTCAATCACAACCATGCAATCACAATCATACAATCACAATCATACAATCACAATCATACAATCACAATCATACACAAACAATGATACAATCGCAATCATACAATTCAAATCATACAATCACAATCATACAATCACAATCATACAATCACAATAATACGATCACAATCATACGAAGACAATCATACAATTGCTACTATACAATCACAATCATATGAAGACAATCATACAATTACTACTATACAATCACAATCATACGAAAACAATCATACAATCACAATCATACGATGACAATCATACAATTACTACTATACAATCACAATCATACAAAAACAATCATACAATCACAATCATACAATCACAATCATACAATCACAATCATACATTCACAATCATACAATCACAATCATACAATCACAATCATACAATCACAATCATACAATCACAATAATACAATCACAATCATACAATCTCAATCATACAATCACAATCATACAATCACAATCATACAATCACAATCATACAATCACAATCATACAATCACAATCATACTATCGCAATCATACAATCACAATCGTACAATCACAATCATACAATCACAATCATACAATCACAATCATTCAATCACAATCATACCATCCCAATCATACAATCACAATCTTACAATCACAATCATACAATGACAATCACACAATCGCAATCATACAAGCACAATCATACAAAAACAATGATACAATCACAATCATACAATCACAATCATACAATCACAATCATACAATCACAATCATACAATCACAATCATACCATCACAATCATACAGGCACAATCATAAAATCACAATCATAGAATCACAATCATACAAACACAATCATGCAATCACAATCATGTAATCACAATCGTACAATCGCAATCGAACAATCAGAACCATATGATCACAATCATACAATCACAATCATACAATCTCAATCATACACGCGCCATCTTACAATCACAATCATACAATCACAATCATAAAATCACAATCATACAATCACAATCATACAATCACAATCATACAATCACAATCATACAATCACAATCATACAATCACAATCATACAATCACAATCATACAATCACAATCATACTATCGCACTCATACAATCACAATCATACAATCACAATAATACAATCACAATCATACAATCTCAATCATACAATCGCAATCATACAATCACAATCATACAATCACAATAATACAATCACAATCATACAGGCACAATCATAAAATCACAATCATACGATCACAATCATTCAATCACAATCATGCAATCACAATCATACAATCACAATCATACAATCACAATCGTACAATCACAATCATACAATCACAATCATACAATCACAATCATACAAAAACAATGATACAATCGCAATCATACAATTCAAATCATACAATCACAATCATACAATCACAATCATACAATCACAATCATACGATCACAATCATACGAAGACAATCATACAATTACTACTATACAATCACAATCATACAAAAACAATCATACAATCACAATCATACAATCACAATCATACAATCACAATCATACATTCACAATCATACAATCACAATCATACAATCACAATCATACAATCACAATAATACAATCACAATCATACAATCTCAATCATACAATCGCAATCATACAATCACAATCATACAATCACAATAATACAATCACAATCATACAAACACAATCATACAATCATAATCATACTATCGCAATCATACAATCACAATCGTACAATCACAATCATACAATCACAATCATTCAATCACAATCATGCGATCACAATCATACAATCACAATCATACAATCACAATCATACAATCACAATCATACGATCACAATCATACGAAGACAATCATACAATTACTACTATACAATCACAATCATACAAAAACAATCATACAAACACAATCATACGATGACAATCATACAATTACTACTATACAATCACAATCATACAAAAACAATCATACAATCACAATCACACATTCACAATCATACAATCACAGTCATACATTCACAATCATACAATCACAATCATACAATCACAATAATACAATCACAATCATGCAATCTCAATCATACAATCACAATCATACAATCACAATCACACAATCCCAATCACACTATCACAATCATACAATCACAATCATACAATCACAATCATACAATCACAATCATACTATCGAAATGATACAATCACAATCATACAACCACAATCATACGAAGACAATCATACAATTACTACTATACAATCACAATCATACAAAAACAATCATACAATCACAATCATACGATGACAATCCTACAATTACTACTATACAATCACAATCACACAAAAACAATCATACAATCACAATCAAACAATCACAATCATACAATCACAATCATACATTCACAATCATACAATCACAATCATACAATCACAATCATATGATCACAATCAAACAATCACAATGATACAATCACAATCATACAATCACAATCATACAATCACAATCATACAATCACAATCATACGATCACAATCATACGAAGACAATCATACAATTACTACTACACAATCACAATCATACAAAAGCAATCATACAATCACAATCATACGATGACAATCATACAATTACTACTATACAATCACAATCATACAAAAACAATCATACAATCACAATCATACAATCACAATCATACAATCACAATCATACATTCACAATCATACAATCACAATCATACAATCACAATCATTCAATCACAATCATGCAATCACAATCATACAATCACAATCATACAATCACAATCATACAATCACAATCATGCAATCGCAATCATACAATCACAATCATACAATCACAATCATGCAATCACAATCATACAATCACAATCATACAATCACAGTCATTCAATCACAATCATGCAATCACAATCATGCAATCACAATCATACAATCACAATCATACAATCACAATCATGCAATCACAATCATACAATCACAATCATACAATCACAGTCATACGATCACAATCATACGAAGACAATCATACAATTACTACTATACAATCACAATCATACAAAAACAATCATACAAACACAATCATACGATGACAAACATACAATTACTACTATACAATCACAATCATACAAAAACAATCATACAATCACAATCACACATTCACAATCATACAATCACAGTCATACATTCACAATCATACAATCACAATCATACAATCACAATAATACAATCACAATCATGCAATCTCAATCATACAATCACAATCATACAATCACAATCACACAATCCCAATCACACTATCACAATCATACAATCACAATCATACAATCACAATCATACAATCACAATCATACAATCACAATCATACTATCGCAATGATACAATCACAATCATACAACCACAATCATACGAAGACAATCATACAATTACTACTATACAATCACAATCATACAAAAACAATCATACAATCACAATCATACGATGACAATCCTACAATTACTACTATACAATCACAATCACACAAAAACGATCATACAATCACAATCAAACAATCACAATCATACAATCACAATCATACATTCACAACCATACAATCACAATCATACAATCACAATCATATGATCACAATCATACAATCACAATCATACAATCACAATCATGCAATCACAATCATACAATCACAATCATACAATCACAATCAAACGATCACAATCATACGAAGACAATCATACAATTACTACTATACAATCACAATCATACAAAAACAATCATACAATCACAGTCATACAATCACAATCATACAATCACAATCATACATTCACAATCATACAATCACAATCATACAATCACAATCATACAATCACAATAATACAATCACAGTCATACAATCTCAATCATACAACCACAATCATACAATCACAATCATACAATCACAATCACACAATCGCAATCATACAATCACAATCATACAAAAACAATGATACAATCACAATCATGCAATCACAATCATACAATCACAATCATACGATCACAATCATACGAAGACAATCATACAATTACTACTATACAATCACAATCATACAAAAACAATCATACAAACACAATCATACGATGACAATCATACAATTACTACTATACAATCACAATCATAGAAAAGCAATCATACAATCACAATCATACGATGACAATCATACAATTACTACTATACAATCACAATCATACAAAAACAATCATACAATCACAATCATACAATCACAATCATACAATCACAATCATACATTCACAATCATACAATCACAATCAAAGAATCACAATCATACAATCACAATAATACAATCACAATCATACAATCTCAATCATACAATCGCAATCATACAATCACAATCATACAATCACAATCATACAATCACAATCATACAAACACAATCATACAATCACAATCATACTATCGCAATCATACAATCACAATCGTACAATCACAATCATACAATCACAATCATTCAATCACAATCATGCAATCACAATCATACAATCACAATCATACAATCACAATCATACAATCACAATCATGCAATCACAATCATACAATCACAATCATACAATCACAATCATACCATCCCAATCATACAATCACAATCACACAATCGCAATCATACAATCAAAATCATACAAAAACAATGATACAATCACAATCATACAATCACAATCATACAATCACAATCATACAATCACAATCATACGATCACAATCATACGAAGACAATCATACAATTACTACTATACAATCACAATCATACAAAAGCAATCATACAATCACAATCATACGATGACAATCATACAATTACTACTATACAATCACAATCATACAAAAACAATCATACAATCACAATCATACAATCACAATCATACCATCCCAATCATACAATCACAATCACACAATCGCAATCATACAATCAAAATCATACAAAAACAATGATACAATCACAATCATACAACCACAATCATACGAAGACAATCATACAATTACTACTATACAATCACAATCATACAAAAACAATCATACAATCACAATCATACGATGACAATCCTACAATTACTACTATACAATCACAATCACACAAAAACAATCATACAATCACAATCATACAATCACAATCATACATTCACAATCATACATTCACAATCATACAATCACAATCATACAATCACAATCATACAATCACAATCATATGATCACAATCAAACAATCACAATGATACAATCACAATCATACAATCACAATCATACAATCACAATCATACAATCACAATCATACGATCACAATCATACGAAGACAATCATACAATTACTACTACACAATCACAATCATACAAAAGCAATCATACAATCACAATCATACGATGACAATCATACAATTACTACTATACAATCACAATCATACAAAAACAATCATACAAGCACAATCATACAATCACAATCATACAATCACAATCATGCAATCACAATCATACAATCACAATCATACAATCACAATCATGCAATCACAATCATACAATCACAATCATACAATCACAATCATACAATCACAATCATACAATCACAATCATACAATCACAATAATACAATAACAATCATACAATCTCAATCATACAATCACAATCATACAATCACAATCATACAATCACAATCACACAATCGCAATCATACAATCACAATCATACAAAAACATTGATACAATCACAATCATGCAATCACAATCATGCAATCACAATCATACAATCACAATCATACAATCACAATCATACAATCACAATCATACCATCCCAATCATACAATCACAATCACACAATCGCAATCATACAATCACAATCATACAAACACAATGATACAATCACAATCATACAATCACAATCATACAATCACAATCATACGATCACAATCATACGAAGACAATCATACAATTACTACTATACATTCACAATCATACAAAAACAATCATACAATCACAGTCATACAATCACAATCAAACAATCACAATCATACATTCACAATCATACAATCACAATAATACAATCACAATCATACAATCTCAATCATACAATCACAATCATACAATCACAATCATACAATCACAATCATACAATCACAACCATACAATCACAATCATACACAAACAATGATACAATCGCAATCATACAATTCAAATCATACAATCACAATCATACAATCACAATCATACAATCACAATCATACAATCACAATCATACAATCACAATCGTACAATCACAATCATACAATCACAATCGTACAATCGCAATCGAACAATCAGAACCATATGATCACAATCATACAATCACAATCATACAATCTCAATCATACACGCGCCATCTTACAATCACAATCATACAATCACAATCATAAAATCACAATCATGCAATCACAATCATACAATCACAATCATACAATCACAATCATACAATCACAATCATACAATCACAATCATACAATCACAATCATACAATCACAATCATACAATCACAATCATACAATCACAATCATACTATCGCACTCATACAATCACAATCATACAATCACAATAATACAATCACAATCATACAATCTCAATCATACAATCGCAATCATACAATCACAATCATACAATCACAATAATACAATCACAATCATACAGGCACAATCATAAAATCACAATCATACGATCACAATCATTCAATCACAATCATGCAATCACAATCATACAATCACAATCATACAATCACAATCATACAATCACAATCATACAATCACAATCATACAAAAACAATGATACAATCGCAATCATACAATTCAAATCATACAATCACAATCATACAATCACAATCATACAATCACAATCATACGATCACAATCATACGAAGACAATCATACAATTACTACTATACAATCACAATCATACAAAAACAATCATACAATCACAATCATACAATCACAATCATACAATCACAATCATACATTCACAATCATACAATCACAATCATACAATCACAATCATACAATCACAATAATACAATCACAATCATACAATCTCAATCATACAATCGCAATCATACAATCACAATCATACAATCACAATAATACAATCACAATCATACAAACACAATCATACAATCATAATCATACTATCGCAATCATACAATCACAATCGTACAATCACAATCATACAATCACAATCATTCAATCACAATCATGCGATCACAATCATACAATCACAATCATACAATCACAATCATACAATCACAATCATGCAATCACAATCATACAATCACAATCATACAATCACAATCATACCATCCCAATCATACAATCACAATCTTACAATCACAATCATACAATGACAATCACACAATCGCAATCATACAAGCACAATCATACAAAAACAATGATACAATCACAATCATACAATCACAATCATACAATCACAATCATACAATCACAATCATACAATCACAATCATACCATCACAATCATACAGGCACAATCATAAAATCACAATCATAGAATCACAATCATACAAACACAATCATGCAATCACAATCATGTAATCACAATCGTACAATCGCAATCGAACAATCAGAACCATATGATCACAATCATACAATCACAATCATACAATCTCAATCATACACGCGCCATCTTACAATCACAATCATACAATCACAATCATAAAATCACAATCATACAATCACAATCATACAATCACAATCATACAATCACAATCATACAATCACAATCATACAATCACAATCATACAATCACAATCATACAATCACAATCATACTATCGCACTCATACAATCACAATCATACAATCACAATAATACAATCACAATCATACAATCTCAATCATACAATCGCAATCATACAATCACAATCATACAATCACAATAATACAATCACAATCATACAGGCACAATCATAAAATCACAATCATACGATCACAATCATTCAATCACAATCATGCAATCACAATCATACAATCACAATCATACAATCACAATCGTACAATCACAATCATACAATCACAATCATACAATCACAATCATACAAAAACAATGATACAATCGCAATCATACAATTCAAATCATACAATCACAATCATACAATCACAATCATACAATCACAATCATACGATCACAATCATACGAAGACAATCATACAATTACTACTATACAATCACAATCATACAAAAACAATCATACAATCACAATCATACAATCACAATCATACAATCACAATCATACATTCACAATCATACAATCACAATCATACAATCACAATCATACAATCACAATAATACAATCACAATCATACAATCTCAATCATACAATCGCAATCATACAATCACAATCATACAATCACAATAATACAATCACAATCATACAAACACAATCATACAATCATAATCATACTATCGCAATCATACAATCACAATCGTACAATCACAATCATACAATCACAATCATTCAATCACAATCATGCGATCACAATCATACAATCACAATCATACAATCACAATCATACAATCACAATCATGCAATCACAATCATACAAACACAATCATACAATCACAATTATACCATCCCAATCATACAATCACAATCTTACAATCACAATCATACAATCACAATCACACAATCGCAATCATACAATCACAATCATACAAAAACAATGATACAATCACAATCATACAATCACAATCATACAATCACAATCATACAATCAGAATCATACAATCACAATCGTACCATCCCAATCATACAATCACAATCATACAATCACAATCATACAATCACAATCACACAATCGCAATCATACAATCACAATCATACAAAAACAATGATACAATCACAATCATGCAATCACAATCATACAATCACAATCATACGATCACAATCATACGAAGACAATCATACAATTACTACTATACAATCACAATCATACAAAAACAATCATACAAACACAATCATACGATGACAATCATACAATTACTACTATACAATCACAATCATACAAAAACAATCATACAATCACAATCACACATTCACAATCATACAATCACAGTCATACATTCACAATCATACAATCACAATCATACAATCACAATAATACAATCACAATCATGCAATCTCAATCATACAATCACAATCATACAATCACAATCACACAATCCCAATCACACTATCACAATCATACAATCACAATCATACAATCACAATCATACAATCACAATCATACTATCGCAATGATACAATCACAATCATACAACCACAATCATACGAAGACAATCATACAATTACTACTATACAATCACAATCATACAAAAACAATCATACAATCACAATCATACGATGACAATCCTACAATTACTACTATACAATCACAATCACACAAAAACAATCATACAATCACAATCAAACAATCACAATCATACAATCACAATCATACATTCACAATCATACAATCACAATCATATGATCACAATCAAACAATCACAATGATACAATCACAATCATACAATCACAATCATACAATCACAATCATACAATCACAATCATACGATCACAATCATACGAAGACAATCATACAATTACTACTACACAATCACAATCATACAAAAGCAATCATACAATCACAATCATACGATGACAATCATACAATTACTACTATACAATCACAATCATACAAAAACAATCATACAATCACAATCATACAATCACAATCATACAATCACAATCATACATTCACAATCATACAATCACAATCATACAATCACAATCATTCAATCACAATCATGCAATCACAATCATACAATCACAATCATACAATCACAATCATACAATCACAATCATGCAATCACAATCATACAATCACAATCATACAATCACAATTATGCAATCACAATCATACAATCACAATCATACAATCACAGTCATTCAATCACAATCATGCAATCACAATCATGCAATCACAATCATACAATCACAATCATACAATCACAATCATGCAATCACAATCATACAATCACAATCATACAATCACAGTCATACGATCACAATCATACGAAGACAATCATACAATTACTACTATACAATCACAATCATACAAAAACAATCATACAAACACAATCATACGATGACAAACATACAATTACTACTATACAATCACAATCATACAAAAACAATCATACAATCACAATCACACATTCACAATCATACAATCACAGTCATACATTCACAATCATACAATCACAATCATACAATCACAATAATACAATCACAATCATGCAATCTCAATCATACAATCACAATCATACAATCACAATCACACAATCCCAATCACACTATCACAATCATACAATCACAATCATACAATCACAATCATACAATCACAATCATACTATCGCAATGATACAATCACAATCATACAACCACAATCATACGAAGACAATCATACAATTACTACTATACAATCACAATCATACAAAAACAATCATACAATCACAATCATACGATGACAATCCTACAATTACTACTATACAATCACAATCACACAAAAACGATCATACAATCACAATCAAACAATCACAATCATACAATCACAATCATACATTCACAACCATACAATCACAATCATACAATCACAATCATATGATCACAATCATACAATCACAATCATACAATCACAATCATGCAATCACAATCATACAATCACAATCATACAATCACAATCAAACGATCACAATCATACGAAGACAATCATACAATTACTACTATACAATCACAATCATACAAAAACAATCATACAATCACAGTCATACAATCACAATCATACAATCACAATCATACATTCACAATCATACAATCACAATCATACAATCACAATCATACAATCACGATAATACAATCACAGTCATACAATCTCAATCATACAACCACAATCATACAATCACAATCATACAATCACAATCACACAATCGCAATCATACAATCACAATCATACAAAAACAATGATACAATCACAATCATGCAATCACAATCATACAATCACAATCATACGATCACAATCATACGAAGACAATCATACAATTACTACTATACAATCACAATCATACAAAAACAATCATACAAACACAATCATACGATGACAATCATACAATTACTACTATACAATCACAATCATAGAAAAGCAATCATACAATCACAATCATACGATGACAATCATACAATTACTACTATACAATCACAATCATACAAAAACAATCATACAATCACAATCATACAATCACAATCATACAATCACAATCATACAATCACAATCATACATTCACAATCATACAATCACAATCAAAGAATCACAATCATACAATCACAATAATACAATCACAATCATACAATCTCAATCATACAATCGCAATCATACAATCACAATCATACAATCACAATCATACAATCACAATCATACAAACACAATCATACAATCACAATCATACTATCGCAATCATACAATCACAATCGTACAATCACAATCATACAATCACAATCATTCAATCACAATCATGCAATCACAATCATACAATCACAATCATACAATCACAATCATACAATCACAATCATGCAATCACAATCATACAATCACAATCATACAATCACAATCATACCATCCCAATCATACAATCACAATCACACAATCGCAATCATACAATCAAAATCATACAAAAACAATGATACAATCACAATCATACAATCACAATCATACAATCACAATCATACAATCACAATCATACGATCACAATCATACGAAGACAATCATACAATTACTACTATACAATCACAATCATACAAAAGCAATCATACAATCACAATCATACGATGACAATCATACAATTACTACTATACAATCACAATCATACAAAAACAATCATACAATCACAATCATACAATCACAATCATACCATCCCAATCATACAATCACAATCACACAATCGCAATCATACAATCAAAATCATACAAAAACAATGATACAATCACAATCATACAATCACAATCATACTATCGCAATGATACAATCACAATCATACAACCACAATCATACGAAGACAATCATACAATTACTACTATACAATCACAATCATACAAAAACAATCATACAATCACAATCATACGATGACAATCCTACAATTACTACTATACAATCACAATCACACAAAAACGATCATACAATCACAATCAAACAATCACAATCATACAATCACAATCATACATTCACAACCATACAATCACAATCATACAATCACAATCATATGATCACAATCATACAATCACAATCATACAATCACAATCATGCAATCACAATCATACAATCACAATCATACAATCACAATCAAACGATCACAATCATACGAAGACAATCATACAATTACTACTATACAATCACAATCATACAAAAACAATCATACAATCACAGTCATACAATCACAATCATACAATCACAATCATACATTCACAATCATACAATCACAATCATACAATCACAATCATACAATCACAATAATACAATCACAGTCATACAATCTCAATCATACAACCACAATCATACAATCACAATCATACAATCACAATCACACAATCGCAATCATACAATCACAATCATACAAAAACAATGATACAATCACAATCATGCAATCACAATCATACAATCACAATCATACGATCACAATCATACGAAGACAATCATACAATTACTACTATACAATCACAATCATACAAAAACAATCATACAAACACAATCATACGATGACAATCATACAATTACTACTATACAATCACAATCATAGAAAAGCAATCATACAATCACAATCATACGATGACAATCATACAATTACTACTATACAATCACAATCATACAAAAACAATCATACAATCACAATCATACAATCACAATCATACAATCACAATCATACAATCACAATCATACATTCACAATCATACAATCACAATCAAAGAATCACAATCATACAATCACAATAATACAATCACAATCATACAATCTCAATCATACAATCGCAATCATACAATCACAATCATACAATCACAATCATACAATCACAATCATACAAACACAATCATACAATCACAATCATACTATCGCAATCATACAATCACAATCGTACAATCACAATCATACAATCACAATCATTCAATCACAATCATGCAATCACAATCATACAATCACAATCATACAATCACAATCATACAATCACAATCATGCAATCACAATCATACAATCACAATCATACAATCACAATCATACCATCCCAATCATACAATCACAATCACACAATCGCAATCATACAATCAAAATCATACAAAAACAATGATACAATCACAATCATACAATCACAATCATACAATCACAATCATACAATCACAATCATACGATCACAATCATACGAAGACAATCATACAATTACTACTATACAATCACAATCATACAAAAGCAATCATACAATCACAATCATACGATGACAATCATACAATTACTACTATACAATCACAATCATACAAAAACAATCATACAATCACAATCATACAATCACAATCATACCATCCCAATCATACAATCACAATCACACAATCGCAATCATACAATCAAAATCATACAAAAACAATGATACAATCACAATCATACAACCACAATCATACGAAGACAATCATACAATTACTACTATACAATCACAATCATACAAAAACAATCATACAATCACAATCATACGATGACAATCCTACAATTACTACTATACAATCACAATCACACAAAAACAATCATACAATCACAATCATACAATCACAATCATACATTCACAATCATACATTCACAATCATACAATCACAATCATACAATCACAATCATACAATCACAATCATATGATCACAATCAAACAATCACAATGATACAATCACAATCATACAATCACAATCATACAATCACAATCATACAATCACAATCATACGATCACAATCATACGAAGACAATCATACAATTACTACTACACAATCACAATCATACAAAAGCAATCATACAATCACAATCATACGATGACAATCATACAATTACTACTATACAATCACAATCATACAAAAACAATCATACAATCACAATCATACAATCACAATCATACAATCACAATCATACAATCACAATCATGCAATCACAATCATACAATCACAATCATACAATCACAATCATGCAATCACAATCATACAATCACAATCATACAATCACAATCATACAATCACAATCATACAATCACAATAATACAATAACAATCATACAATCTCAATCATACAATCACAATCATACAATCACAATCATACAATCACAATCACACAATCGCAATCATACAATCACAATCATACAAAAACATTGATACAATCACAATCATGCAATCACAATCATGCAATCACAATCATACAATCACAATCATACAATCACAATCATACAATCACAATCATACCATCCCAATCATACAATCACAATCACACAATCGCAATCATACAATCACAATCATACAAACACAATGATACAATCACAATCATACAATCACAATCATACAATCACAATCATACGATCACAATCATACGAAGACAATCATACAATTACTACTATACATTCACAATCATACAAAAACAATCATACAATCACAGTCATACAATCACAATCAAACAATCACAATCATACATTCACAATCATACAATCACAATAATACAATCACAATCATACAATCTCAATCATACAATCACAATCATACAATCACAATCATACAATCACAATCATACAATCACAACCATACAATCACAATCATACAATCACAATCATACAATCACAATCATACAATCACAATCATACAATCACAATCATACAATCACAATCATACAATCACAATCGTACAATCACAATCATACAGTCACAATCATTCAATCACAACCATGCAATCACAATCATACAATCACAATCATACAATCACAATCATACAATCACAATCATACACAAACAATGATACAATCGCAATCATACAATTCAAATCATACAATCACAATCATACAATCACAATCATACAATCACAATAATACGATCACAATCATACGAAGACAATCATACAATTGCTACTATACAATCACAATCATATGAAGACAATCATACAATTACTACTATACAATCACAATCATACGAAAACAATCATACAATCACAATCATACGATGACAATCATACAATTACTACTATACAATCACAATCATACAAAAACAATCATACAATCACAATCATACAATCACAATCATACAATCACAATCATACATTCACAATCATACAATCACAATCATACAATCACAATCATACAATCACAATCATACAATCACAATCATACAATCACAATAATACAATCACAATCATACAATCTCAATCATACAATCACAATCATACAATCACAATCATACAATCACAATCATACAATCACAATCATACAATCACAATCATACTATCGCAATCATACAATCACAATCGTACAATCACAATCATACAATCACAATCATACAATCACAATCATTCAATCACAATCATACCATCCCAATCATACAATCACAATCTTACAATCACAATCATACAATGACAATCACACAATCGCAATCATACAAGCACAATCATACAAAAACAATGATACAATCACAATCATACAATCACAATCATACAATCACAATCATACAATCACAATCATACCATCACAATCATACAGGCACAATCATAAAATCACAATCATAGAATCACAATCATACAAACACAATCATGCAATCACAATCATGTAATCACAATCGTACAATCGCAATCGAACAATCAGAACCATATGATCACAATCATACAATCACAATCATACAATCTCAATCATACACGCGCCATCTTACAATCACAATCATACAATCACAATCATAAAATCACAATCATACAATCACAATCATACAATCACAATCATACAATCACAATCATACAATCACAATCATACAATCACAATCATACAATCACAATCATACAATCACAATCATACAATCACAATCATACTATCGCACTCATACAATCACAATCATACAATCACAATAATACAATCACAATCATACAATCTCAATCATACAATCGCAATCATACAATCACAATCATACAATCACAATAATACAATCACAATCATACAGGCACAATCATAAAATCACAATCATACGATCACAATCATTCAATCACAATCATGCAATCACAATCATACAATCACAATCATACAATCACAATCATACAATCACAATCATACAATCACAATCATACAAAAACAATGATACAATCGCAATCATACAATTCAAATCATACAATCACAATCATACAATCACAATCATACAATCACAATCATACGATCACAATCATACGAAGACAATCATACAATTACTACTATACAATCACAATCATACAAAAACAATCATACAATCACAATCATACAATCACAATCATACAATCACAATCATACATTCACAATCATACAATCACAATCATACAATCACAATCATACAATCACAATAATACAATCACAATCATACAATCTCAATCATACAATCGCAATCATACAATCACAATCATACAATCACAATAATACAATCACAATCATACAAACACAATCATACAATCATAATCATACTATCGCAATCATACAATCACAATCGTACAATCACAATCATACAATCACAATCATTCAATCACAATCATGCGATCACAATCATACAATCACAATCATACAATCACAATCATACAATCACAATCATGCAATCACAATCATACAATCACAATCATACAATCACAATCATACCATCCCAATCATACAATCACAATCTTACAATCACAATCATACAATCACAATCATACAATCACAATCACACAATCGCAATCATACAATCACAATCATACAAAAACAATGATACAATCACAATCATACAATCACAATCATACAATCACAATCATACAATCACAATCATACAATCAGAATCATACAATCACAATCGTACCATCCCAATCATACAATCACAATCATACAATCACAATCATACAATCACAATCACACAATCGCAATCATACAATCACAATCATACAAAAACAATGATACAATCACAATCATGCAATCACAATCATACAATCACAATCATACCATCCCAATCATACAATCACAATCTTACAATCACAATCATACAATCACAATCACACAATCGCAATCATACAATCACAAACATACAAAAACAATGATACAATCACAATCATACAATCACAATCATACAATCACAATCATACAATCACAATCATACAATCAGAATCATACAATCACAATCGTACCATCCCAATCATACAATCACAATCATACAATCACAATCATACAATCACAATCACACAATCGCAATCATACAATCACAATCATACAAAAACAATGATACAATCACAATCATGCAATCACAATCATACAATCACAATCATACGATCACAATCATACGAAGACAATCATACAATTACTACTATACAATCACAATCATACAAAAACAATCATACAAACACAATCATACGATGACAATCATACAATTACTACTATACAATCACAATCATACAAAAACAATCATACAATCACAATCACACATTCACAATCATACAATCACAGTCATACATTCACAATCATACAATCACAATCATACAATCACAATAATACAATCACAATCATGCAATCTCAATCATACAATCACAATCATACAATCACAATCACACAATCCCAATCACACTATCACAATCATACAATCACAATCATACAATCACAATCATACAATCACAATCATACTATCGCAATGATACAATCACAATCATACAACCACAATCATACGAAGACAATCATACAATTACTACTATACAATCACAATCATACAAAAACAATCATACAATCACAATCATACGATGACAATCCTACAATTACTACTATACAATCACAATCACACAAAAACAATCATACAATCACAATCAAACAATCACAATCATACAATCACAATCATACATTCACAATCATACAATCACAATCATACAATCACAATCATATGATCACAATCAAACAATCACAATGATACAATCACAATCATACAATCACAATCATACAATCACAATCATACAATCACAATCATACGATCACAATCATACGAAGACAATCATACAATTACTACTACACAATCACAATCATACAAAAGCAATCATACAATCACAATCATACGATGACAATCATACAATTACTACTATACAATCACAATCATACAAAAACAATCATACAATCACAATCATACAATCACAATCATACAATCACAATCATACATTCACAATCATACAATCACAATCATACAATCACAATCATTCAATCACAATCATGCAATCACAATCATACAATCACAATCATACAATCACAATCATACAATCACAATCATGCAATCACAATCATACAATCACAATCATACAATCACAATCATGCAATCACAATCATACAATCACAATCATACAATCACAATCATACCATCCCAATCATACAATCACAATCACACAATCGCAATCATACAATCAAAATCATACAAAAACAATGATACAATCACAATCATACAATCACAATCATACAATCACAATCATACAATCACCATCATACAATCACAATCATACAATCACAATCATACGATGACAATCATACAATTACTACTATACAATCACAATCATACAAAAACAATCATACAATCACAATCATACAATCACAATCATACAATCACAATCATACATTCACAATCATACAATCACAATCAAAGAATCACAATCATACAATCACAATAATACAATCACAATCATACAATCTCAATCATACAATCGCAATCATACAATCACAATCATACAATCACAAACATACAATCACAATCATACAAACACAATCATACAATCACAATCATACTATCGCAATCATACAATCACAATCATACAATCACAATCATACAATCACAATCATACGATCACAATCATACGAAGACAATCATACAATTACTACTACACAATCACAATCATACAAAAGCAATCATACAATCACAATCATACGATGACAATCATACAATTACTACTATACAATCACAATCATACAAAAACAATCATACAATCACAATCATACAATCACAATCATACAATCACAATCATACATTCACAATCATACAATCACAATCATACAATCACAATCATTCAATCACAATCATGCAATCACAATCATACAATCACAATCATACAATCACAATCATACAATCACAATCATGCAATCACAATCATACAATCACAATCATACAATCACAATCATGCAATCACAATCATACAATCACAATCATACAATCACAATCATACCATCCCAATCATACAATCACAATCACACAATCGCAATCATACAATCAAAATCATACAAAAACAATGATACAATCACAATCATACAATCACAATCATACAATCACAATCATACAATCACAATCATACAATCACAATCATACAATCACAATCATACGATGACAATCATACAATTACTACTATACAATCACAATCATACAAAAACAATCATACAATCACAATCATACAATCACAATCATACAATCACAATCATACATTCACAATCATACAATCACAATCAAAGAATCACAATCATACAATCACAATAATACAATCACAATCATACAATCTCAATCATACAATCGCAATCATACAATCACAATCATACAATCACAAACATACAATCACAATCATACAAACACAATCATACAATCACAATCATACTATCGCAATCATACAATCACAATCGTACAATCACAATCATACAATCACAATCATTCAATCACAATCATGCAATCACAATCATACAATCACAATCATACAATCACAATCATACAATCACAATCATGCAATCACAATCATACAATCACAATCATACAATCACAATCATACCATCCCAATCATACAATCACAATCACACAATCGCAATCATACAATCAAAATCATACAAAAACAATGATACAATCACAATCATACAATCACAGTCATACAATCACAATCATACAATCACAATCATACAATCACAATCATACCATCACAGTCATACGAAGACAATCATACAATTACTACTATACAATCACAATCATACAAAAACAATCATACAAACACAATCATACGATGACAATCATACAATTACTACTATACAATCACAATCATACAAAAACAATCATACAATCACAATCACACATTCACAATCATACAATCACAATCATACATTCACAATCATACAATCACAATCATACAATCACAATCATTCAATCACAATCATGCAAACACAATCATACAATCTCAATCATGCAATCACAATCATACAATCACAATCATACAATCACAATCAAACGATCACAATCATACGAAGACAATCATACAATTACTACTATACAATCACAATCATACAAAAACAATCATACAATCACAGTCATACAATCACAATCATACAATCACAATCATACATTCACAATCATACAATCACAATCATACAATCACAATCATACAATCACAATAATACAATCACAGTCATACAATCTCAATCATACACCACAATCATACAATCACAATCATACAATCACAATCACACAATCGCAATCATACAATCACAATCATACAAAAACAATGATACAATCACAATCATGCAATCACAATCATACAATCACAATCATACGATCACAATCATACGAAGACAATCATACAATTACTACTATACAATCACAATCATACAAAAACAATCATACAAACACAATCATACGATGACAATCATACAATTACTGCTATACAATCACAATCATAGAAAAGCAATCATACAATCACAATCATACGATGACAATCATACAATTACTACTATACAATCACAATCATACAAAAACAATCATACAATCACAATCATACAATCACAATCATACAATCACAATCATACATTCACAATCATACAATCACAATCAAAGAATCACAATCATACAATCACAATAATACAATCACAATCATACAATCTCAATCATACAATCGCAATCATACAATCACAATCATACAATCACAATCATACAATCACAATCATACAAACACAATCATACAATCACAATCATACTATCGCAATCATACAATCACAATCGTACAATCACAATCATACAATCACAATCATTCAATCACAATCATGCAATCACAATCATACAATCACAATCATACAATCACAATCATACAATCACAATCATGCAATCACAATCATACAATCACAATCATACAATCACAATCATACCATCCCAATCATACAATCACAATCACACAATCGCAATCATACAATCAAAATCATACAAAAACAATGATACAATCACAATCATACAATCACAATCATAGAATCACAACCATACAATCACAATCATACGATCACAATCATACGAAGACAATCATACAATTACTACTATACAATCACAATCATACAAAAGCAATCATACAATCACAATCATACGATGACAATCATACAATTACTACTATACAATCACAATCATACAAAAACAATCATACAATCACAATCATACAATCACAATCATACAATCACAATCATACATTCACAATCATACAATCACAATCATACAATCACAATCATTCAATCACAATCATGCAAACACAATCATACAATCACAATCATACAATCACAATCATACAATCACAATCATGCAATCACAATCATACAATCACAATCATACAATCACAATCATACAATCACAATCATACAATCACAATCATTCAATCACAATCATGCAATCACAATCATGCAATCACAATCATACAATCACAATCATGCAATCACAATCATGCAATCACAATCATACAATCACAATCATACAATCACAATCATACGATCACAATCATACGAAGACAATCATACAATTACTACTATACAATCACAATCATACAAAAACAATCATACAATCACAGTCATACAATCACAATCATACAATCACAATCATACATTCACAATCATACAATCACAATCATACAATCACAATCATACAATCACAATAATACAATCACAGTCATACAATCTCAATCATACAACCACAATCATACAATCACAATCATACAATCACAATCACACAATCGCAATCATACAATCACAATCATACAAAAACAATGATACAATCACAATCATGCAATCACAATCATACAATCACAATCATACGATCACAATCATACGAAGACAATCATACAATTACTACTATACAATCACAATCATACAAACACAATCATACAAACACAATCATACGATGACAATCATACAATTACTACTATACAATCACAATCATAGAAAAGCAATCATACAATCACAATCATACGATGACAATCATACAATTACTACTATACAATCACAATCATACAAAAACAATCATACAATCACAATCATACAATCACAATCATACAATCACAATCATACATTCACAATCATACAATCACAATCAAAGAATCACAATCATACAATCACAATAATACAATCACAATCATACAATCTCAATCATACAATCGCAATCATACAATCACAATCATACAATCACAATCATACAATCACAATCATACAAACACAATCATACAATCACAATCATACTATCGCAATCATACAATCACAATCGTACAATCACAATCATACAATCACAATCATTCAATCACAATCATGCAATCACAATCATACAATCACAATCATACAATCACAATCATACAATCACAATCATGCAATCACAATCATACAATCACAATCATACAATCACAATCATACCATCCCAATCATACAATCACAATCACACAATCGCAATCATACAATCAAAATCATACAAAAACAATGATACAATCACAATCATACAATCACAATCATACAATCACAATCATACAATCACAATCATACGATCACAATCATACGAAGACAATCATACAATTACTACTATACAATCACAATCATACAAAAGCAATCATACAATCACAATCATACGATGACAATCATACAATTACTACTATACAATCACAATCATACAAAAACAATCATACAATCACAATCATACAATCACAATCATACCATCCCAATCATACAATCACAATCACACAATCGCAATCATACAATCAAAATCATACAAAAACAATGATACAATCACAATCATACAACCACAATCATACGAAGACAATCATACAATTACTACTATACAATCACAATCATACAAAAACAATCATACAATCACAATCATACGATGACAATCCTACAATTACTACTATACAATCACAATCACACAAAAACAATCATACAATCACAATCAAACAATCACAATCATACAATCACAATCATACATTCACAATCATACAATCACAATCATACAATCACAATCATATGATCACAATCAAACAATCACAATGATACAATCACAATCATACAATCACAATCATACAATCACAATCATACGATCACAATCATACGAAGACAATCATACAATTACTACGATACAATCACAATCATACAAAAGCAATCATACAATCACAATCATACGATGACAATCATACAATTACTACTATACAATCACAATCATACAAAAACAATCATACAATCACAATCATACAATCACAATCATACAATCACAATCATACATTCACAATCATACAATCACAATCATACAATCACAATCATTCAATCACAATCATGCAAACACAATCATACAATCACAATCATACAATCACAATCATACAATCACAATCATGCAATCAGAATCATACAATCACAATCATACAATCACAATCATACAATCACAATCATACAATCACAATCATTCAATCACAATCATGCAATCACAATCATGCAATCACAATCATACAATCACAATCATGCAATCACAATCATGCAATCACAATCATACAATCACAATCATACAATCACAATCATACGATCACAATCATACGAAGACAATCATACAATTACTACTATACAATCACAATCATACAAAAACAATCATACAATCACAGTCATACAATCACAATCATACAATCACAATCATACATTCACAATCATACAATCACAATCATACAATCACAATCATACAATCACAATAATACAATCACAATCATACAATCTCAATCATACAACCACAATCATACAATCACAATCATACAATCACAATCACACAATCGCAATCATACAATCACAATCATACAAAAACAATGATACAATCACAATCATGCAATCACAATCATACAATCACAATCATACGATCACAACCATACGAAGACAATCATACAATTACTACTATACAATCACAATCATACAAAAACAATCATACAAACACAATCATACGATGACAATCATACAATTACTACTATACAATCACAATCATAGAAAAGCAATCATACAATCACAATCATACGATGACAATCATACAATTACTACTATACAATCACAATCATACAAAAACAATCATACAATCACAATCATACAATCACAATCATACAATCACAATCATACATTCACAATCATACAATCATAATCAAAGAATCACAATCATACAATCACAATAATACAATCACAATCATACAATCTCAATCATACAATCGCAATCATACAATCACAATCATACAATCACAATCATACTATCACAATCATACAAACACAATCATACAATCACAATCATACTATCGCAATCATACAATCACAATCGTACAATCACAATCATACAATCACAATCATTCAATCACAATCATGCAATCACAATCATACAATCACAATCATACAATCACAATCATACAATCACAAACATGCAATCACAATCATACAATCACAATCATACAATCACAATCATACCATCCCAATCATACAATCACAATCACACAATCGCAATCATACAATCAAAATCATACAAAAACAATGATACAATCACAATCATACAATCACAATCATACAATCACAATCATACAATCACAATCATACGATCACAATCATACGAAGACAATCATACAATTACTACTATACAATCACAATCATACAAAAACAATCATACAATCACAGTCATACAATCACAATCATACGATCACAATCATACGAAGACAATCATACAGTTACTACTATACAATCACAATCATACAAAAACAATCATACAATCACAGTCATACAATCACAATCATGCAATCACAATCACACAATCCCAATCACACTATCACAATCATACAATCACAATCATACAATCACAATCATACAATCAAAATCATACAATCACAATCATACTATCGTAATGATACAATCACAATCATACAACCACAATCATACGAAGACAATCATACAATTACTACTATACAATCACAATCATACAAAAACAATCATACAATCACAATCATACGATGACAATCCTACAATTACTACTATACAATCACAATCATACAAAAACAATCATACAATCACAATCATACAATCACAATCATACAATCACAATCATACATTCACAATCATACAATCACAATCATACAATCACAATCATTCAATCACAATCATGCAATCACAATCATACAATCACAATCATACAATCACAATCATACAATCACAATCATGCAATCACAATCATACAATCACAATCATACAATCACAATCATGCAATCACAATCATACAATCACAATCATACAATCACAATCATGCAATCACAATCATACAATCACAATCATACAATCACAATCATACGATCACAATCATACGAAGACAATCATACAATTACTACTATACAATCACAATCATACAAAAACAATCATACAATCACAGTCATACAATCACAATCAAACAATCACAATCATACATTCACAATCATACAATCACAATAATACAATCACAATCATACAATCTCAATCATACAATCACAATCATACAATCACAATCATACAATCACAATCATACAATCACAATCATACAATCACAATCATACTATCGCAATCATACAATCACAATCGTACAATCACAATCATACAATCACAATCATACAATCACAATCATTCAATCACAATCATACCATCCCAATCATACAATCACAATCTTACAATCACAATCATACAATGACAATCACACAATCGCAATCATACAAGCACAATCATACAAAAACAATGATACAATCACAATCATACAATCACAATCATACAATCACAATCATACAATCACAATCATACCATCACAATCATACAGGCACAATCATAAAATCACAATCATAGAATCACAATCATACAAACACAATCATGCAATCACAATCATGTAATCACAATCGTACAATCGCAATCGAACAATCAGAACCATATGATCACAATCATACAATCACAATCATACAATCTCAATCATACACGCGCCATCTTACAATCACAATCATACAATCACAATCATAAAATCACAATCATACAATCACAATCATACAATCACAATCATACAATCACAATCATACAATCACAATCATACAATCACAATCATACAATCACAATCATACAATCACAATCATACAATCACAATCATACAATCACAATCATACTATCGCACTCATACAATCACAATCATACAATCACAATAATACAATCACAATCATACAATCTCAATCATACAATCGCAATCATACAATCACAATCATACAATCACAATAATACAATCACAATCATACAGGCACAATCATAAAATCACAATCATACGATCACAATCATTCAATCACAATCATGCAATCACAATCATACAATCACAATCATACAATCACAATCATACAATCACAATCATACAATCACAATCATACAAAAACAATGATACAATCGCAATCATACAATTCAAATCATACAATCACAATCATACAATCACAATCATACAATCACAATCATACGATCACAATCATACGAAGACAATCATACAATTACTACTATACAATCACAATCATACAAAAACAATCATACAATCACAATCATACAATCACAATCATACAATCACAATCATACATTCACAATCATACAATCACAATCATACAATCACAATCATACAATCACAATAATACAATCACAATCATACAATCTCAATCATACAATCGCAATCATACAATCACAATCATACAATCACAATAATACAATCACAATCATACAAACACAATCATACAATCATAATCATACTATCGCAATCATACAATCACAATCGTACAATCACAATCATACAATCACAATCATTCAATCACAATCATGCGATCACAATCATACAATCACAATCATACAATCACAATCATACAATCACAATCATGCAATCACAATCATACAATCACAATCATACAATCACAATCATACCATCCCAATCATACAATCACAATCTTACAATCACAATCATACAATCACAATCATACAATCACAATCACACAATCGCAATCATACAATCACAATCATACAAAAACAATGATACAATCACAATCATACAATCACAATCATACAATCACAATCATACAATCACAATCATACAATCAGAATCATACAATCACAATCGTACCATCCCAATCATACAATCACAATCATACAATCACAATCATACAATCACAATCACACAATCGCAATCATACAATCACAATCATACAAAAACAATGATACAATCACAATCATGCAATCACAATCATACAATCACAATCATACCATCCCAATCATACAATCACAATCTTACAATCACAATCATACAATCACAATCACACAATCGCAATCATACAATCACAAACATACAAAAACAATGATACAATCACAATCATACAATCACAATCATACAATCACAATCATACAATCACAATCATACAATCAGAATCATACAATCACAATCGTACCATCCCAATCATACAATCACAATCATACAATCACAATCATACAATCACAATCACACAATCGCAATCATACAATCACAATCATACAAAAACAATGATACAATCACAATCATGCAATCACAATCATACAATCACAATCATACGATCACAATCATACGAAGACAATCATACAATTACTACTATACAATCACAATCATACAAAAACAATCATACAAACACAATCATACGATGACAATCATACAATTACTACTATACAATCACAATCATACAAAAACAATCATACAATCACAATCACACATTCACAATCATACAATCACAGTCATACATTCACAATCATACAATCACAATCATACAATCACAATAATACAATCACAATCATGCAATCTCAATCATACAATCACAATCATACAATCACAATCACACAATCCCAATCACACTATCACAATCATACAATCACAATCATACAATCACAATCATACAATCACAATCATACTATCGCAATGATACAATCACAATCATACAACCACAATCATACGAAGACAATCATACAATTACTACTATACAATCACAATCATACAAAAACAATCATACAATCACAATCATACGATGACAATCCTACAATTACTACTATACAATCACAATCACACAAAAACAATCATACAATCACAATCAAACAATCACAATCATACAATCACAATCATACATTCACAATCATACAATCACAATCATACAATCACAATCATATGATCACAATCAAACAATCACAATGATACAATCACAATCATACAATCACAATCATACAATCACAATCATACAATCACAATCATACGATCACAATCATACGAAGACAATCATACAATTACTACTACACAATCACAATCATACAAAAGCAATCATACAATCACAATCATACGATGACAATCATACAATTACTACTATACAATCACAATCATACAAAAACAATCATACAATCACAATCATACAATCACAATCATACAATCACAATCATACATTCACAATCATACAATCACAATCATACAATCACAATCATTCAATCACAATCATGCAATCACAATCATACAATCACAATCATACAATCACAATCATACAATCACAATCATGCAATCACAATCATACAATCACAATCATACAATCACAATCATGCAATCACAATCATACAATCACAATCATACAATCACAATCATACCATCCCAATCATACAATCACAATCACACAATCGCAATCATACAATCAAAATCATACAAAAACAATGATACAATCACAATCATACAATCACAATCATACAATCACAATCATACAATCACCATCATACAATCACAATCATACAATCACAATCATACGATGACAATCATACAATTACTACTATACAATCACAATCATACAAAAACAATCATACAATCACAATCATACAATCACAATCATACAATCACAATCATACATTCACAATCATACAATCACAATCAAAGAATCACAATCATACAATCACAATAATACAATCACAATCATACAATCTCAATCATACAATCGCAATCATACAATCACAATCATACAATCACAAACATACAATCACAATCATACAAACACAATCATACAATCACAATCATACTATCGCAATCATACAATCACAATCATACAATCACAATCATACAATCACAATCATACGATCACAATCATACGAAGACAATCATACAATTACTACTACACAATCACAATCATACAAAAGCAATCATACAATCACAATCATACGATGACAATCATACAATTACTACTATACAATCACAATCATACAAAAACAATCATACAATCACAATCATACAATCACAATCATACAATCACAATCATACATTCACAATCATACAATCACAATCATACAATCACAATCATTCAATCACAATCATGCAATCACAATCATACAATCACAATCATACAATCACAATCATACAATCACAATCATGCAATCACAATCATACAATCACAATCATACAATCACAATCATGCAATCACAATCATACAATCACAATCATACAATCACAATCATACCATCCCAATCATACAATCACAATCACACAATCGCAATCATACAATCAAAATCATACAAAAACAATGATACAATCACAATCATACAATCACAATCATACAATCACAATCATACAATCACAATCATACAATCACAATCATACAATCACAATCATACGATGACAATCATACAATTACTACTATACAATCACAATCATACAAAAACAATCATACAATCACAATCATACAATCACAATCATACAATCACAATCATACATTCACAATCATACAATCACAATCAAAGAATCACAATCATACAATCACAATAATACAATCACAATCATACAATCTCAATCATACAATCGCAATCATACAATCACAATCATACAATCACAAACATACAATCACAATCATACAAACACAATCATACAATCACAATCATACTATCGCAATCATACAATCACAATCGTACAATCACAATCATACAATCACAATCATTCAATCACAATCATGCAATCACAATCATACAATCACAATCATACAATCACAATCATACAATCACAATCATGCAATCACAATCATACAATCACAATCATACAATCACAATCATACCATCCCAATCATACAATCACAATCACACAATCGCAATCATACAATCAAAATCATACAAAAACAATGATACAATCACAATCATACAATCACAGTCATACAATCACAATCATACAATCACAATCATACAATCACAATCATACCATCACAGTCATACGAAGACAATCATACAATTACTACTATACAATCACAATCATACAAAAACAATCATACAAACACAATCATACGATGACAATCATACAATTACTACTATACAATCACAATCATACAAAAACAATCATACAATCACAATCACACATTCACAATCATACAATCACAATCATACATTCACAATCATACAATCACAATCATACAATCACAATCATTCAATCACAATCATGCAAACACAATCATACAATCTCAATCATGCAATCACAATCATACAATCACAATCATACAATCACAATCAAACGATCACAATCATACGAAGACAATCATACAATTACTACTATACAATCACAATCATACAAAAACAATCATACAATCACAGTCATACAATCACAATCATACAATCACAATCATACATTCACAATCATACAATCACAATCATACAATCACAATCATACAATCACAATAATACAATCACAGTCATACAATCTCAATCATACACCACAATCATACAATCACAATCATACAATCACAATCACACAATCGCAATCATACAATCACAATCATACAAAAACAATGATACAATCACAATCATGCAATCACAATCATACAATCACAATCATACGATCACAATCATACGAAGACAATCATACAATTACTACTATACAATCACAATCATACAAAAACAATCATACAAACACAATCATACGATGACAATCATACAATTACTGCTATACAATCACAATCATAGAAAAGCAATCATACAATCACAATCATACGATGACAATCATACAATTACTACTATACAATCACAATCATACAAAAACAATCATACAATCACAATCATACAATCACAATCATACAATCACAATCATACATTCACAATCATACAATCACAATCAAAGAATCACAATCATACAATCACAATAATACAATCACAATCATACAATCTCAATCATACAATCGCAATCATACAATCACAATCATACAATCACAATCATACAATCACAATCATACAAACACAATCATACAATCACAATCATACTATCGCAATCATACAATCACAATCGTACAATCACAATCATACAATCACAATCATTCAATCACAATCATGCAATCACAATCATACAATCACAATCATACAATCACAATCATACAATCACAATCATGCAATCACAATCATACAATCACAATCATACAATCACAATCATACCATCCCAATCATACAATCACAATCACACAATCGCAATCATACAATCAAAATCATACAAAAACAATGATACAATCACAATCATACAATCACAATCATACAATCACAACCATACAATCACAATCATACGATCACAATCATACGAAGACAATCATACAATTACTACTATACAATCACAATCATACAAAAGCAATCATACAATCACAATCATACGATGACAATCATACAATTACTACTATACAATCACAATCATACAAAAACAATCATACAATCACAATCATACAATCACAATCATACAATCACAATCATACATTCACAATCATACAATCACAATCATACAATCACAATCATTCAATCACAATCATGCAAACACAATCATACAATCACAATCATACAATCACAATCATACAATCACAATCATGCAATCACAATCATACAATCACAATCATACAATCACAATCATACAATCACAATCATACAATCACAATCATTCAATCACAATCATGCAATCACAATCATGCAATCACAATCATACAATCACAATCATGCAATCACAATCATGCAATCACAATCATACAATCACAATCATACAATCACAATCATACGATCACAATCATACGAAGACAATCATACAATTACTACTATACAATCACAATCATACAAAAACAATCATACAATCACAGTCATACAATCACAATCATACAATCACAATCATACATTCACAATCATACAATCACAATCATACAATCACAATCATACAATCACAATAATACAATCACAGTCATACAATCTCAATCATACAACCACAATCATACAATCACAATCATACAATCACAATCACACAATCGCAATCATACAATCACAATCATACAAAAACAATGATACAATCACAATCATGCAATCACAATCATACAATCACAATCATACGATCACAATCATACGAAGACAATCATACAATTACTACTATACAATCACAATCATACAAACACAATCATACAAACACAATCATACGATGACAATCATACAATTACTACTATACAATCACAATCATAGAAAAGCAATCATACAATCACAATCATACGATGACAATCATACAATTACTACTATACAATCACAATCATACAAAAACAATCATACAATCACAATCATACAATCACAATCATACAATCACAATCATACATTCACAATCATACAATCACAATCAAAGAATCACAATCATACAATCACAATAATACAATCACAATCATACAATCTCAATCATACAATCGCAATCATACAATCACAATCATACAATCACAATCATACAATCACAATCATACAAACACAATCATACAATCACAATCATACTATCGCAATCATACAATCACAATCGTACAATCACAATCATACAATCACAATCATTCAATCACAATCATGCAATCACAATCATACAATCACAATCATACAATCACAATCATACAATCACAATCATGCAATCACAATCATACAATCACAATCATACAATCACAATCATACCATCCCAATCATACAATCACAATCACACAATCGCAATCATACAATCAAAATCATACAAAAACAATGATACAATCACAATCATACAATCACAATCATACAATCACAATCATACAATCACAATCATACGATCACAATCATACGAAGACAATCATACAATTACTACTATACAATCACAATCATACAAAAGCAATCATACAATCACAATCATACGATGACAATCATACAATTACTACTATACAATCACAATCATACAAAAACAATCATACAATCACAATCATACAATCACAATCATACCATCCCAATCATACAATCACAATCACACAATCGCAATCATACAATCAAAATCATACAAAAACAATGATACAATCACAATCATACAACCACAATCATACGAAGACAATCATACAATTACTACTATACAATCACAATCATACAAAAACAATCATACAATCACAATCATACGATGACAATCCTACAATTACTACTATACAATCACAATCACACAAAAACAATCATACAATCACAATCAAACAATCACAATCATACAATCACAATCATACATTCACAATCATACAATCACAATCATACAATCACAATCATATGATCACAATCAAACAATCACAATGATACAATCACAATCATACAATCACAATCATACAATCACAATCATACGATCACAATCATACGAAGACAATCATACAATTACTACGATACAATCACAATCATACAAAAGCAATCATACAATCACAATCATACGATGACAATCATACAATTACTACTATACAATCACAATCATACAAAAACAATCATACAATCACAATCATACAATCACAATCATACAATCACAATCATACATTCACAATCATACAATCACAATCATACAATCACAATCATTCAATCACAATCATGCAAACACAATCATACAATCACAATCATACAATCACAATCATACAATCACAATCATGCAATCAGAATCATACAATCACAATCATACAATCACAATCATACAATCACAATCATACAATCACAATCATTCAATCACAATCATGCAATCACAATCATGCAATCACAATCATACAATCACAATCATGCAATCACAATCATGCAATCACAATCATACAATCACAATCATACAATCACAATCATACGATCACAATCATACGAAGACAATCATACAATTACTACTATACAATCACAATCATACAAAAACAATCATACAATCACAGTCATACAATCACAATCATACAATCACAATCATACATTCACAATCATACAATCACAATCATACAATCACAATCATACAATCACAATAATACAATCACAATCATACAATCTCAATCATACAACCACAATCATACAATCACAATCATACAATCACAATCACACAATCGCAATCATACAATCACAATCATACAAAAACAATGATACAATCACAATCATGCAATCACAATCATACAATCACAATCATACGATCACAATCATACGAAGACAATCATACAATTACTACTATACAATCACAATCATACAAAAACAATCATACAAACACAATCATACGATGACAATCATACAATTACTACTATACAATCACAATCATAGAAAAGCAATCATACAATCACAATCATACGATGACAATCATACAATTACTACTATACAATCACAATCATACAAAAACAATCATACAATCACAATCATACAATCACAATCATACAATCACAATCATACATTCACAATCATACAATCATAATCAAAGAATCACAATCATACAATCACAATAATACAATCACAATCATACAATCTCAATCATACAATCGCAATCATACAATCACAATCATACAATCACAATCATACTATCACAATCATACAAACACAATCATACAATCACAATCATACTATCGCAATCATACAATCACAATCGTACAATCACAATCATACAATCACAATCATTCAATCACAATCATGCAATCACAATCATACAATCACAATCATACAATCACAATCATACAATCACAAACATGCAATCACAATCATACAATCACAATCATACAATCACAATCATACCATCCCAATCATACAATCACAATCACACAATCGCAATCATACAATCAAAATCATACAAAAACAATGATACAATCACAATCATACAATCACAATCATACAATCACAATCATACAATCACAATCATACGATCACAATCATACGAAGACAATCATACAATTACTACTATACAATCACAATCATACAAAAACAATCATACAATCACAGTCATACAATCACAATCATACGATCACAATCATACGAAGACAATCATACAGTTACTACTATACAATCACAATCATACAAAAACAATCATACAATCACAGTCATACAATCACAATCATGCAATCACAATCACACAATCCCAATCACACTATCACAATCATACAATCACAATCATACAATCACAATCATACAATCAAAATCATACAATCACAATCATACTATCGTAATGATACAATCACAATCATACAACCACAATCATACGAAGACAATCATACAATTACTACTATACAATCACAATCATACAAAAACAATCATACAATCACAATCATACGATGACAATCCTACAATTACTACTATACAATCACAATCATACAAAAACAATCATACAATCACAATCATACAATCACAATCATACAATCACAATCATACATTCACAATCATACAATCACAATCATACAATCACAATCATTCAATCACAATCATGCAATCACAATCATACAATCACAATCATACAATCACAATCATACAATCACAATCATGCAATCACAATCATACAATCACAATCATACAATCACAATCATGCAATCACAATCATACAATCACAATCATACAATCACAATCATGCAATCACAATCATACAATCACAATCATACAATCACAATCATACGATCACAATCATACGAAGACAATCATACAATTACTACTATACAATCACAATCATACAAAAACAATCATACAATCACAGTCATACAATCACAATCAAACAATCACAATCATACATTCACAATCATACAATCACAATAATACAATCACAATCATACAATCTCAATCATACAATCACAATCATACAATCACAATCATACAATCACAATCATACAATCACAACCATACAATCACAATCATACAATCACAATCATACAATCACAATCATACAATCACAATCGTACAATCACAATCGTACAATCACAATCGTACAATCACAATCGTACAATCACAATCGTACAATCACAATCATACAGTCACAATCATTCAATCACAACCATGCAATCACAATCATACAATCACAATCATACAATCACAATCATACAATCACAATCATACAATCACAATCATACACAAACAATGATACAATCGCAATCATACAATTCAAATCATACAATCACAATCATACAATCACAATCATACAATCACAATAATACGATCACAATCATACGAAGACAATCATACAATTACTACTATACAATCACAATCATATGAAGACAATCATACAATTACTACTATACAATCACAATCATACGAAAACAATCATACAATCACAATCATACGATGACAATCATACAATTACTACTATACAATCACAATCATACAAAAACAATCATACAATCACAATCATACAATCACAATCATACAATCACAATCATACATTCACAATCATACAATCACAATCATACAATCACAATCATACAATCACAATCATACAATCACAATCATACAATCACAATCATACTATCGCACTCATACAATCACAATCATACAATCACAATCATACAATCACAATCATACAATCACAATCATACAATCACAATCATACAAAAACAATGATACAATCGCAATCATACAATTCAAATCATACAATCACAATCATACAATCACAATCATACGATCACAATCATACGAAGACAATCATACAATTACTACTATACAATCACAATCATACAAAAACAATCATACAATCACAATCATACAATCACAATCATACAATCGCAATCATACATTCACAATCATACAATCACAATCATACAATCACAATCATACAATCACAATAATACAATCACAATCATACAATCTCAATCATACAATCGCAATCATACAATCACAATCATACAATCACAATAATACAATCACAATCATACAAACACAATCATACAATCATAATCATACTATCGCAATCATACAATCACAATCGTACAATCACAATCATACAATCACAATCATTCAATCACAATCATGCGATCACAATCATACAATCACAATCATACAATCACAATCATACAATCACAATCATGCAATCACAATCATACAATCACAATCATACAATCACAATCATACCATCCCAATCATACAATCACAATCTTACAATCACAATCATACAATCACAATCACACAATCGCAATCATACAATCACAATCATACAAAAACAATGATACAATCACAATCATACAATCACAATCATACAATCACAATCATACAATCAGAATCATACAATCACAATCGTACCATCCCAATCATACAATCACAATCATACAATCACAATCATACAATCACAATCACACAATCGCAATCATACAATCACAATCATACAAAAACAATGATACAATCACAATCATGCAATCACAATCATACAATCACAATCATACGATCACAATCATACGAAGACAATCATACAATTACTACTATACAATCACAATCATACAAAAACAATCATACAAACACAATCATACGATGACAATCATACAATTACTACCATACAATCACAATCAAACAAAAACAATCATACAATCACAATCACACATTCACAATCATACAATCACAGTCATACATTCACAATCATACAATCACAATCATACAATCACAATAATACAATCACAATCATGCAATCTCAATCATACAATCACAATCATACAATCACAATCACACAATCCCAATCACACTATCACAATCATACAATCACAATCATACAATCACAATCATACAATCACAATCATACTATCGCAATGATACAATCACAATCATACAACCACAATCATACGAAGACAATCATACAATTACTACTATACAATCACAATCATACAAAAACAATCATACAATCACAATCATACGATGACAATCCTACAATTACTACTATACAATCACAATCGCACAAAAACAATCATACAATCACAATCAAACAATCACAATCATACAATCACAATCATACATTCACAATCATACAATCACAATCATACAATCACAATCATATGATCACAATCAAACAATCACAATGATACAATCACAATCATACAATCACAATCATACAATCACAATCATACAATCACAATCATACGATCACAATCATACGAAGACAATCATACAATTACTACTACACAATCACAATCATACAAAAGCAATCATACAATCACAATCATACGATGACAATCATACAATTACTACTATACAATCACAATCATACAAAAACAATCATACAATCACAATCATACAATCACAATCATACAATCACAATCATACATTCACAATCATACAATCACAATCATACAATCACAATCATTCAATCACAATCATGCAATCACAATCATACAAAAACAATCATACAATCACAATCATACGATGACAATCCTACAATTACTACTATACAATCACAATCGCACAAAAACAATCATACAATCACAATCAAACAATCACAATCATACAATCACAATCATACATTCACAATCATACAATCACAATCATACAATCACAATCATATGATCACAATCAAACAATCACAATGATACAATCACAATCATACAATCACAATCATACAATCACAATCATACAATCACAATCATACGATCACAATCATACGAAGACAATCATACAATTACTACTACACAATCACAATCATACAAAAGCAATCATACAATCACAATCATACGATGACAATCATACAATTACTACTATACAATCACAATCATACAAAAACAATCATACAATCACAATCATACAATCACAATCATACAATCACAATCATACATTCACAATCATACAATCACAATCATACAATCACAATCATTCAATCACAATCATGCAATCACAATCATACAATCACAATCATACAATCACAATCATACAATCACAATCATGCAATCACAATCATACAATCACAATCATACAATCACAATCATGCAATCACAATCATACAATCACAATCATACAATCACAATCATTCAATCACAATCATGCAATCACAATCATGCAATCACAATCATACAATCACAATCATACAATCACAATCATGCAATCACAATCATACAATCACAATCATACAATCACAATCATACGATCACAATCATACGAAGACAATCATACAATTACTACTATACAATCACAATCATACAAAAACAATCATACAATCACAGTCATACAATCACAATCATACAATCACAATCATACATTCACAATCATACAATCACAATCATACAATCACAATCATACAATCACAATAATACAATCACAGTCATACAATCTCAATCATACAACCACAATCATACAATCACAATCATACAATCACAATCACAAAATCGCAATCATACAATCACAATCATACAAAAACAATGATACAATCACAATCATGCAATCACAATCATACAATCACAATCATACGATCACAATCATACGAAGACAATCATACAATTACTACTATACAATCACAATCATACAAAAACAATCATACACACACAATCATACGATGACAATCATACAATTACTACTATACAATCACAATCATAGAAAAGCAATCATACAATCACAATCATACGATGACAATCATACAATTACTACTATACAATCACAATCATACAAAAACAATCATACAATCACAATCATACAATCACAATCATACAATCACAATCATACATTCACAATCATACAATCACAATCAAAGAATCACAATCATACAATCACAATAATACAATCACAATCATACAATCTCAATCATACAATCGCAATCATACAATCACAATCATACAATCACAAACATACAATCACAATCATACAAACACAATCATACAATCACAATCATACTATCGCAATCATACAATCACAATCGTACAATCACAATCATACAATCACAATCATTCAATCACAATCATGCAATCACAATCATACAATCACAATCATACAATCACAATCATACAATCACAATCATGCAATCACAATCATACAATCACAATCATACAATCACAATCATACCATCCCAATCATACAATCACAATCACACAATCGCAATCATACAATCAAAATCATACAAAAACAATGATACAATCACAATCATACAATCACAGTCATACAATCACAATCATACAATCACAATCATACAATCACAATCATACCATCACAGTCATACGAAGACAATCATACAATTACTACTATACAATCACAATCATACAAAAACAATCATACAAACACAATCATACGAAGACAATCATACAATTACTACTATACAATCACAATCATACAAAAACAATCATACAATCACAATCATACAATCACAATCATACAATCACAATCATACATTCACAATCATACAATCACAATCATACAATCACAATCATACAATCACAATAATACAATCACAATCATACAATCTCAATCATACAATCGCAATCATACAATCACAATCATACAATCACAATAATACAATCACAATCATACAAACACAATCATACAATCATAATCATACTATCGCAATCATACAATCACAATCGTACAATCACAATCATACAATCACAATCATTCAATCACAATCATGCGATCACAATCATACAATCACAATCATACAATCACAATCATACAATCACAATCATGCAATCACAATCATACAATCACAATCATACAATCACAATCATACCATCCCAATCATACAATCACAATCTTACAATCACAATCATACAATCACAATCACACAATCGCAATCATACAATCACAATCATACAAAAACAATGATACAATCACAATCATACAATCACAATCATACAATCACAATCATACAATCAGAATCATACAATCACAATCGTACCATCCCAATCATACAATCACAATCATACAATCACAATCATACAATCACAATCACACAATCGCAATCATACAATCACAATCATACAAAAACAATGATACAATCACAATCATGCAATCACAATCATACAATCACAATCATACGATCACAATCATACGAAGACAATCATACAATTACCACTATACAATCACAATCATACAAAAACAATCATACAAACACAATCATACGATGACAATCATACAATTACTACCATACAATCACAATCAAACAAAAACAATCATACAATCACAATCACACATTCACAATCATACAATCACAGTCATACATTCACAATCATACAATCACAATCATACAATCACAATAATACAATCACAATCATGCAATCTCAATCATACAATCACAATCATACAATCACAATCACACAATCCCAATCACACTATCACAATCATACAATCACAATCATACAATCACAATCATACAATCACAATCATACTATCGCAATGATACAATCACAATCATACAACCACAATCATACGAAGACAATCATACAATTACTACTATACAATCACAATCATACAAAAACAATCATACAATCACAATCATACGATGACAATCCTACAATTACTACTATACAATCACAATCGCACAAAAACAATCATACAATCACAATCAAACAATCACAATCATACAATCACAATCATACATTCACAATCATACAATCACAATCATACAATCACAATCATATGATCACAATCAAACAATCACAATGATACAATCACAATCATACAATCACAATCATACAATCACAATCATACAATCACAATCATACGATCACAATCATACGAAGACAATCATACAATTACTACTACACAATCACAATCATACAAAAGCAATCATACAATCACAATCATACGATGACAATCATACAATTACTACTATACAATCACAATCATACAAAAACAATCATACAATCACAATCATACAATCACAATCATACAATCACAATCATACATTCACAATCATACAATCACAATCATACAATCACAATCATTCAATCACAATCATGCAATCACAATCATACAATCACAATCATACAATCACAATCATACAATCACAATCATGCAATCACAATCATACAATCACAATCATACAATCACAATCATGCAATCACAATCATACAATCACAATCATACAATCACAATCATTCAATCACAATCATGCAATCACAATCATGCAATCACAATCATACAATCACAATCATACAATCACAATCATGCAATCACAATCATACAATCACAATCATACAATCACAATCATACGATCACAATCATACGAAGACAATCATACAATTACTACTATACAATCACAATCATACAAAAACAATCATACAATCACAGTCATACAATCACAATCATACAATCACAATCATACATTCACAATCATACAATCACAATCATACAATCACAATCATACAATCACAATAATACAATCACAGTCATACAATCTCAATCATACAACCACAATCATACAATCACAATCATACAATCACAATCACAAAATCGCAATCATACAATCACAATCATACAAAAACAATGATACAATCACAATCATGCAATCACAATCATACAATCACAATCATACGATCACAATCATACGAAGACAATCATACAATTACTACTATACAATCACAATCATACAAAAACAATCATACACACACAATCATACGATGACAATCATACAATTACTACTATACAATCACAATCATAGAAAAGCAATCATACAATCACAATCATACGATGACAATCATACAATTACTACTATACAATCACAATCATACAAAAACAATCATACAATCACAATCATACAATCACAATCATACAATCACAATCATACATTCACAATCATACAATCACAATCAAAGAATCACAATCATACAATCACAATAATACAATCACAATCATACAATCTCAATCATACAATCGCAATCATACAATCACAATCATACAATCACAAACATACAATCACAATCATACAAACACAATCATACAATCACAATCATACTATCGCAATCATACAATCACAATCGTACAATCACAATCATACAATCACAATCATTCAATCACAATCATGCAATCACAATCATACAATCACAATCATACAATCACAATCATACAATCACAATCATGCAATCACAATCATACAATCACAATCATACAATCACAATCATACCATCCCAATCATACAATCACAATCACACAATCGCAATCATACAATCAAAATCATACAAAAACAATGATACGATCACAATCATACAATCACAGTCATACAATCACAATCATACAATCACAATCATACAATCACAATCATACCATCACAGTCATACGAAGACAATCATACAATTACTACTATACAATCACAATCATACAAAAACAATCATACAAACACAATCATACGATGACAATCATACAATTACTACTATACAATCACAATCATACAAAAACAATCATACAATCACAATCACACATTCACAATCATACAATCACAGTCATACATTCACAATCATACAATCACAATCATACAATCACAATAATACAATCACAATCATGCAATCTCAATCATACAATCACAATCATACAATCACAATCACACAATCCCAATCACACTATCACAATCATACAATCACAATCATACAATCACAATCATACAATCACAATCATACTATCGCAATGATACAATCACAATCATACAACCACAATCATACGAAGACAATCATACAATTACTACTATACAATCACAATCATACAAAAACAATCATACAATCACAATCATACGATGACAATCCTACAATTACTACTATACAATCACAATCACACAAAAACGATCATACAATCACAATCAAACAATCACAATCATACAATCACAATCATACATTCACAACCATACAATCACAATCATACAATCACAATCATATGATCACAATCATACAATCACAATCATACAATCACAATCATGCAATCACAATCATACAATCACAATCATACAATCACAATCAAACGATCACAATCATACGAAGACAATCATACAATTACTACTATACAATCACAATCATAGAAAAGCAATCATACAATCACAATCATACGATGACAATCATACAATTACTACTATACAATCACAATCATACAAAAACAATCATACAATCACAATCATACAATCACAATCAAAGAATCACAATCATAGAATCACAATAATGCAATCACAATCATACAATCTCAATCATACAATCGCAATCATACAATCACAATCATACAATCACAATCATACAATCACAATCATACAAACACAATCATACAATCACAATCATACTATCGCAATCATACAATCACAATCGTACAATCACAATCATACAATCACAATCATTCAATCACAATCATGCAATCACAATCATACAATCACAATCATACAATCACAATCATACAATCACAATCATGCAATCACAATCATACAATCACAATCATACAATCACAATCATACCATCCCAATCATACAATCACAATCACACAATCGCAATCATACAATCAAAATCATACAAAAACAATGATACAATCACAATCATACAATCACAATCATACAATCACAATCATACAATCACAATCATACGATCACAATCATACGAAGACAATCATACAATTACTACTATACAATCACAATCATACAAAAGCAATCATACAATCACAATCATACGATGACAATCATACAATTACTACTATACAATCACAATCATACAAAAACAATCATACAATCACAATCATACAATCACAATCATACCATCCCAATCATACAATCACAATCACACAATCGCAATCATACAATCAAAATCATACAAAAACAATGATACAATCACAATCATACAACCACAATCATACGAAGACAATCATACAATTACTACTATACAATCACAATCATACAAAATCAATCATACAATCACAATCATACAATCACAATCATTCAATCACAATCATGCAAACACAATCATACAATCACAATCATACAATCACAATCATACAATCACAATCATGCAATCACAATCATACAATCACAATCATACAATCACAATCATACAATCACAATCATACAATCACAATCATTCAATCACAATCATGCAATCACAATCATGCAATCACAATCATACAATCACAATCATACAATCACAATCATGCAATCACAATCATACAATCACAATCATACAATCACAATCATACAATCACAATCATACGAAGACAATCATACAATTACTACTATACAATCACAATCATACAAAAACAATCATACAAACACAATCATACGATGACAATCATACAATTACTACTATACAATCACAATCATAGAAAAGCAATCATACAATCACAATCATACGATGACAATCATACAATTACTACTATACAATCACAATCATACAAAAACAATCATACAATCACAATCATACAATCACAATCATACAATCACAATCATACATTCACAATCATACAATCATAATCAAAGAATCACAATCATACAATCACAATAATACAATCACAATCATACAATCTCAATCATACAATCGCAATCATACAATCACAATCATACAATCACAATCATACTATCACAATCATACAAACACAATCATACAATCACAATCATACTATCGCAATCATACAATCACAATCACACAATCCCAATCACACTATCACAATCATACAATCACAATCATACAATCACAATCATACAATCACAATCATACAATCACAATCATACTATCGTAATGATACAATCACAATCATACAACCACAATCATACGAAGACAATCATACAATTACTACTATACAATCACAATCATACAAAAACAATCATACAATCACAATCATACGATGACAATCCTACAATTACTACTATACAATCACAATCATACAAAAACAATCATACAATCACAATCATACAATCACAATCATACAATCACAATCATACATTCACAATCATACAATCACAATCATACAATCACAATCATTCAATCACAATCATGCAATCACAATCATACAATCACAATCATACAATCACAATCATGCAATCACAATCATACAATCACAATCATACAATCACAGTCATGCAATCACAATCATACAATCACAATCATACAATCACAATCATGCAATCACAATCATACAATCACAATCATACAATCACAATCATACGATCACAATCATACGAAGGCAATCATACAATTACTACTATACAATCACAATCATACAAAAACAATCATACAATCACAGTCATACAATCACAATCAAACAATCACAATCATACATTCACAATCATACAATCACAATAATACAATCACAATCATACAATCTCAATCATACAATCACAATCATACAATCACAATCATACAATCACAATCATACAATCACAACCATACAATCACAATCATACAATCACAATCATACAATCACAATCATACAATCACAATCATACAATCACAATCATACAATCACAATCATACAATCACAATCGTACAATCACAATCGTACAATCACAATCGTACAATCACAATCATACAGTCACAATCATTCAATCACAACCATGCAATCACAATCATACAATCACAATCATACAATCACAATCATACAATCACAATCATACACAAACAATGATACAGTCGCAATCATACAATTCAAATCATACAATCACAATCATACAATCACAATCATACAATCACAATAATACGATCACAATCATACGAAGACAATCATACAATTACTACTATACAATCACAATCATATGAAGACAATCATACAATTACTACTATACAATCACAATCATACGAAAACAATCATACAATCACAATCATACGATGACAATCATACAATTACTACTATACAATCACAATCATACAAAAACAATCATACAATCACAATCATACAATCACAATCATACAATCACAATCATACATTCACAATCATACAATCACAATCATACAATCACAATCATACAATCACAATCATACAATCACAATAATACAATCACAATCATACAATCTCAATCATACAATCACAATCATACAATCACAATCATACAATCACAATCATACAATCACAATCATACAATCACAATCATACTATCGCAATCATACAATCACAATCGTACAATCACAATCATACAATCACAATCATACAATCACAATCATTCAATCACAATCATACCATCCCAATCATACAATCACAATCTTACAATCACAATCATACAATGACAATCACACAATCGCAATCATACAAGCACAATCATACAAAAACAATGATACAATCACAATCATACAATCACAATCATACAATCACAATCATACAATCACAATCATACCATCACAATCATACAGGCACAATCATAAAATCACAATCATAGAATCACAATCATACAAACACAATCATGCAATCACAATCATGTAATCACAATCGTACAATCGCAATCGAACAATCAGAACCATATGATCACAATCATACAATCACAATCATACAATCTCAATCATACACGCGCCATCTTACAATCACAATCATACAATCACAATCATACAATCACAATCATACAATCACAATCATACAATCACAATCACACAATCACAATCATACAATCACAATCATACAATCACAATCATTCAATCACAATCATGCAATCACAATCATACAATCACAATCATACAATCGCAATCATACAATCACAATCATGCAATCACAATCATACTATCGCAATCATACAATCACAATCATACAATCACAATCATACAATCACAATCATACATTCACAATCATACAATCACAATCATACAATCACAATCATTCAATCACAATCATGCAATCACAATCATACAATCACAATCATACAATCACAATCATACAATCACAATCATGCAATCACAATCATACAATCACAATCATGCAATCACAATCATACAATCACAATCATACGATCACAATCATACGAAGACAATCATACAATTACTACTATACAATCACAATCATACAAAAACAATCATACAAACACAATCATACGATGACAATCATACAATTACTACTATACAATCACAATCATACAAAAACAATCATACAATCACAATCACACATTCACAATCATACAATCACAGTCATACATTCACAATCATACAATCACAATCATACAATCACAATAATACAATCACAATCATGCAATCTCAATCATACAATCACAATCATACAATCACAATCATACGATCACAATCATACGAAGACAATCATACAATTACTACTACACAATCACAATCATACAAAAGCAATCATACAATCACAATCATACGATGACAATCATACAATTACTACTATACAATCACAATCATACAAAAACAATCATACAATCACAATCATACAATCACAATCATACAATCACAATCATACATTCACAATCATACAATCACAATCATACAATCACAATCATTCAATTACAATCATGCAATCACAATCATACAATCACAATCATACAATCACAATCATACAATCACAATCATGCAATCACAATCATACAATCACAATCATACAATCACAATCATGCAATCACAATCATACAATCACAATCATACAATCACAATCATTCAATCACAATCATGCAATCACAATCATGCAATCACAATCATACAATCACAATCATGCAATCACAATCATACAATCACAATCATACAATCACAATCATACGATCACAATCATACGAAGACAATCATACAATTACTACTATACAATCACAATCATACATTCACAATCATACAATCACAGTCATACAATCACAATCATACAATCACAATCATACATTCACAATCATACAATCACAATCATACAATCACAATCATACAATCACAATAATACAATCACAGTCATACAATCTCAATCATACAACCACAATCATACAATCACAATCATACAATCACAATCACACAATCGCAATCATACAATCACAATCATACAAAAACAATGATACAATCACAATCATGCAATCACAATCATACAATCACAATCATACGATCACAATCATACGAAGACAATCATACAATTACTACTATACAATCACAATCATACAAAAACAATCATACAAACACAATCATACGATGACAATCATACAATTACTACTATACAATCACAATCATAGAAAAGCAATCATACAATCACAATCATACGATGACAATCATACAATTACTACTATACAATCACAATCATACAAAAACAATCATACAATCACAATCATACAATCACAATCATACAATCACAATCATGCAATCACAATCATACAATCACAATCATACAATCACAATCATACCATCCCAATCATACAATCACAATCACACAATCGCAATCATACAATCAAAATCATACAAAAACAATGATACGATCACAATCATACAATCACAGTCATACAATCACAATCATACAATCACAATCATACAATCACAATCATACCATCACAGTCATACGAAGGCAATCATACAATTACTACTATACAATCACAATCATACAAAAACAATCATACAAACACAATCATACGATGACAATCATACAATTACTACTATACAATCACAATCATACAAAAACAATCATACAATCACAATCACACATTCACAATCATACAATCACAGTCATACATTCACAATCATACAATCACAATCATACAATCACAATAATACAATCACAATCATGCAATCTCAATCATACAATCACAATCATACAATCACAATCACACAATCCCAATCACACTATCACAATCATACAATCACAATCATACAATCACAATCATACAATCACAATCATACTATCGCAATGATACAATCACAATCATACAACCACAACCATACGAAGACAATCATACAATTACTACTATACAATCACAATCATACAAAAACAATCATACAATCACAATCATACGATGACAATCCTACAATTACTACTATACAATCACAATCACACAAAAACGATCATACAATCACAATCAAACAATCACAATCATACAATCACAATCATACATTCACAACCATACAATCACAATCATACAATCACAATCATATGATCACAATCATACAATCACAATCATACAATCACAATCATGCAATCACAATCATACAATCACAATCATACAATCACAATCAAACGATCACAATCATACGAAGACAATCATACAATTACTACTATACAATCACAATCATACAAAAACAATCATACAATCACAGTCATACAATCACAATCATACAATCACAATCATACATTCACAATCATACAATCACAATCATACAATCACAATCATACAATCACAATCATACAATCACAATAATACAATCACAGTCATACAATCTCAATCATACAACCACAATCATACAATCACAATCATACAATCACAATCACACAATCGCAATCATACAATCACAATCATACAAAAACAATGATACAATCACAATCATGCAATCACAATCATACAATCACAATCATACGATCACAATCATACGAAGACAATCATACAATTACTACTATACAATCACAATCATACAAAAACAATCATACAAACACAATCATACGATGACAATCATACAATTACTACTATACAATCACAATCATAGAAAAGCAATCATACAATGACAATCATACGATGACAATCATACAATTACTACTATACAATCACAATCATACAAAAACAATCATACAATCACAATCATACAATCACAATCATACAATCACAATCATACATTCACAATCATACAATCACAATCAAAGAATCACAATCATACAATCACAATAATACAATCACAATCATACAATCTCAATCATACAATCGCAATCATACAATCACAATCATACAATCACAATCATACAATCACAATCATACAAACACAATCATACAATCACAATCATACTATCGCAATCATACAATCACAATCGTACAATCACAATCATACAATCACAATCATTCAATCAGAATCATGCAATCACAATCATACAATCACAATCATACAATCACAATCATACAATCACAATCATGCAATCACAATCATACAATCACAATCATACAATCACAATCATACCATCCCAATCATACAATCACAATCACACAATCGCAATCATACAATCAAAATCATACAAAAACAATGATACAATCACAATCATACAATCACAATCATACAATCACAATCATACAATCACAATCATACGATCACAATCATACGAAGACAATCATACAATTACTACTATACAATCACAATCATACAAAAGCAATCATACAATCACAATCATACGATGACAATCATACAATTACTACTATACAATCACAATCATACAAAAACAATCATACAATCACAATCATACAATCACAATCATACCATCCCAATCATACAATCACAATCACACAATCGCAATCATACAATCAAAATCATACAAAAACAATGATACAATCACAATCATACAACCACAATCATACGAAGACAATCATACAATTACTACTATACAATCACAATCATACAAAAACAATCATACAATCACAATCATACGATGACAATCCTACAATTACTACTATACAATCACAATCACACAAAAACAATCATACAATCACAATCAAACAATCACAATCATACAATCACAATCATACATTCACAATCATACAATCACAATCATACAATCACAATCATATGATCACAATCAAACAATCACAATGATACAATCGCAATCATACAATCACAATCATACAATCACAATCATACAATCACAATCATACGATCACAATCATACGAAGACAATCATACAATTACTACTATACAATCACAATCATACAAAAGCAATCATACAATCACAATCATACGATGACAATCATACAATCACAATAATACAATCACAGTCATACAATCTCAATCATACAACCACAATCATACAATCACAATCATACAATCACAATCACACAATCGCAATCATACAATCACAATCATACAAAAACAATGATACAATCACAATCATGCAATCACAATCATACAATCACAATCATACGATCACAATCATACGAAGACAATCATACAATTACTACTATACAATCACAATCATACAAAAACAATCATACAAACACAATCATACGATGACAATCATACAATTACTACTATACAATCACAATCATAGAAAAGCAATCATACAATCACAATCATACGATGACAATCATACAATTACTACTATACAATCACAATCATACAAAAACAATCATACAATCACAATCATACAATCACAATCATACAATCACAATCATGCAATCACAATCATACAATCACAATCATACAATCACAATCATACCATCCCAATCATACAATCACAATCACACAATCGCAATCATACAATCAAAATCATACAAAAACAATGATACGATCACAATCATACAATCACAGTCATACAATCACAATCATACAATCACAATCATACAATCACAATCATACCATCACAGTCATACGAAGGCAATCATACAATTACTACTATACAATCACAATCATACAAAAACAATCATACAAACACAATCATACGATGACAATCATACAATTACTACTATACAATCACAATCATACAAAAACAATCATACAATCACAATCACACATTCACAATCATACAATCACAGTCATACATTCACAATCATACAATCACAATCATACAATCACAATAATACAATCACAATCATGCAATCTCAATCATACAATCACAATCATACAATCACAATCACACAATCCCAATCACACTATCACAATCATACAATCACAATCATACAATCACAATCATACAATCACAATCATACTATCGCAATGATACAATCACAATCATACAACCACAACCATACGAAGACAATCATACAATTACTACTATACAATCACAATCATACAAAAACAATCATACAATCACAATCATACGATGACAATCCTACAATTACTACTATACAATCACAATCACACAAAAACGATCATACAATCACAATCAAACAATCACAATCATACAATCACAATCATACATTCACAACCATACAATCACAATCATACAATCACAATCATATGATCACAATCATACAATCACAATCATACAATCACAATCATGCAATCACAATCATACAATCACAATCATACAATCACAATCAAACGATCACAATCATACGAAGACAATCATACAATTACTACTATACAATCACAATCATACAAAAACAATCATACAATCACAGTCATACAATCACAATCATACAATCACAATCATACATTCACAATCATACAATCACAATCATACAATCACAATCATACAATCACAATCATACAATCACAATAATACAATCACAGTCATACAATCTCAATCATACAACCACAATCATACAATCACAATCATACAATCACAATCACACAATCGCAATCATACAATCACAATCATACAAAAACAATGATACAATCACAATCATGCAATCACAATCATACAATCACAATCATACGATCACAATCATACGAAGACAATCATACAATTACTACTATACAATCACAATCATACAAAAACAATCATACAAACACAATCATACGATGACAATCATACAATTACTACTATACAATCACAATCATAGAAAAGCAATCATACAATGACAATCATACGATGACAATCATACAATTACTACTATACAATCACAATCATACAAAAACAATCATACAATCACAATCATACAATCACAATCATACAATCACAATCATACATTCACAATCATACAATCACAATCAAAGAATCACAATCATACAATCACAATAATACAATCACAATCATACAATCTCAATCATACAATCGCAATCATACAATCACAATCATACAATCACAATCATACAATCACAATCATACAAACACAATCATACAATCACAATCATACTATCGCAATCATACAATCACAATCGTACAATCACAATCATACAATCACAATCATTCAATCAGAATCATGCAATCACAATCATACAATCACAATCATACAATCACAATCATACAATCACAATCATGCAATCACAATCATACAATCACAATCATACAATCACAATCATACCATCCCAATCATACAATCACAATCACACAATCGCAATCATACAATGAAAATCATACAAAAACAATGATACAATCACAATCATACAATCACAATCATACAATCACAATCATACAATCACAATCATACGATCACAATCATACGAAGACAATCATACAATTACTACTATACAATCACAATCATACAAAAGCAATCATACAATCACAATCATACGATGACAATCATACAATTACTACTATACAATCACAATCATACAAAAACAATCATACAATCACAATCATACAATCACAATCATACCATCCCAATCATACAATCACAATCACACAATCGCAATCATACAATCAAAATCATACAAAAACAATGATACAATCACAATCATACAACCACAATCATACGAAGACAATCATACAATTACTACTATACAATCACAATCATACAAAAACAATCATACAATCACAATCATACGATGACAATCCTACAATTACTACTATACAATCACAATCACACAAAAACAATCATACAATCACAATCAAACAATCACAATCATACAATCACAATCATACATTCACAATCATACAATCACAATCATACAATCACAATCATATGATCACAATCAAACAATCACAATGATACAATCGCAATCATACAATCACAATCATACAATCACAATCATACAATCACAATCATACGATCACAATCATACGAAGACAATCATACAATTACTACTATACAATCACAATCATACAAAAGCAATCATACAATCACAATCATACGATGACAATCATACAATTACTACTATACAATCACAATCATACAAAAACAATCATACAATCACAATCATACAATCACAATCATACAATCACAATCATACATTCACAATCATACAATCACAATCATACAATCACAATCATTCAATCACAATCATGCAAACACAATCATACAATCACAATCATACAATCACAATCATACAATCACAATCATGCAATCACAATCATACAATCACAATCATACAATCACAATCATACAATCACAATCATACAATCACAATCATTCAATCACAATCATGCAATCACAATCATGCAATCACAATCATACAATCACAATCATACAATCACAATCATGCAATCACAATCATACAATCACAATCATACAATCACAATCATACGATCACAATCATACGATGACAATCATACAATTACTACTATACAATCACAATCATACAAAAACAATCATACAATCACAGTCATACAATCACAATCATACAATCACAATCATACATTCACAATCATACAATCACAATCATACAATCACAATCATACCATCCCAATCATACAATCACAATCATACAATCACAATCATACAATCACAATCATACAATCACAATCACACAATCGCAATCATACAATCACAATCATACAAATACAATGATACAATCACAATCATACAATCACAATCATACTATCGCAATCATACAATCACAATCGTACAATCACAATCATACAATCACAATCATTCAATCACAATCATGCAATCACAATCATACAATCACAATCATACAATCACAATCATACAATCACAAACATGCAATCACAATCATACAATCACAATCATACAATCACAATCATACCATCCCAATCATACAATCACAATCACACAATCGCAATCATACAATCAAAATCATACAAAAACAATGATACAATCACAATCATACAATCACAATCATACAATCACAATCATACAATCACAATCATACGATCACAATCATACGAAGACAATCATACAATTACTACTATACAATCACAATCATACAAAAACAATCATACAATCACAATCATACGATGACAATCCTACAATTACTACTATACAATCACAATCATACAAAAACAATCATACAATCACAATCATACAATCACAATCATACAATCACAATCATACAATCACAATCATACAATCACAATCATACAATCACAATCATACTATCGCACTCATACAATCACAATCATACAATCACAATAATACAATCACAATCATACAATCTCAATCATACAATCGCAATCATACAATCACAATCATACAATCACAATAATACAATCACAATCATACAGGCACAATCATAAAATCACAATCATACGATCACAATCATTCAATCACAATCATGCAATCACAATCATACAATCACAATCATACAATCACAATCATACAATCACAATCATACAATCACAATCATACAATCACAATCATACAAAAACAATGATACAATCGCAATCATACAATTCAAATCATACAATCACAATCATACAATCACAATCATACAATTACTACTATACAATCACAATCATACAAAAACAATCATACAATCACAATCATACAATCACAATCATACAATCACAATCATACATTCACAATCATACAATCACAATCATACAATCACAATCATACAATCACAATAATACAATCACAATCATACAATCTCAATCATACAATCGCAATCATACAATCACAATCATACAATCACAATAATACAATCACAATCATACAAACACAATCATACAATCATAATCATACTATCGCAATCATACAATCACAATCGTACAATCACAATCATACAATCACAATCATTCAATCACAATCATGCGATCACAATCATACAATCACAATCATACAATCACAATCATACAATCACAATCATGCAATCACAATCATACAATCACAATCATACAATCACAATCATACCATCCCAATCATACAATCACAATCTTACAATCACAATCATACAATCACAATCACACAATCGCAATCATACAATCACAATCATACAAAAACAATGATACAATCACAATCCTACAATCACAATCATACAATCACAATCATACAATCAGAATCATACAATCACAATCGTACCATCCCAATCATACAATCACAATCATACAATCACAATCATACAATCACAGTCACACAATCGCAATCATACAATCACAATCATACAAAAACAATGATACAATCACAATCATGCAATCACAATCATACAATCACAATCATACGATCACAATCATACGAAGACAATCATACAATTACTACTATACAATCACAATCATACAAAAACAATCATACAAACACAATCATACGATGACAATCATACAATTACTACTATACAATCACAATCATACAAAAACAATCATACAATCACAATCACACATTCACAATCATACAATCACAGTCATACATTCACAATCATACAATCACAATCATACAATCACAATAATACAATCACAATCATGCAATCTCAATCATACAATCACAATCATACAATCACAATCACACAATCCCAATCACACTATCACAATCATACAATCACAATCATACAATCACAATCATACAATCACAATCATACTATCGCAATGATACAATCACAATCATACAACCACAATCATACGAAGACAATCATACAATTACTACTATACAATCACAATCATACAAAAACAATCATACAATCACAATCATACGATGACAATCCTACAATTACTACTATACAATCACAATCACACAAAAACAATCATACAATCACAATCAAACAATCACAATCATACAATCACAATCATACATTCACAATCATACAATCACAATCATACAATCACAATCATATGATCACAATCAAACAATCACAATGATACAATCACAATCATACAATCACAATCATACAATCACAATCATACAATCACAATCATACGATCACAATCATACGAAGACAATCATACAATTACTACTACACAATCACAATCATACAAAAGCAATCATACAATCACAATCATACGATGACAATCATACAATTACTACTATACAATCACAATCATACAAAAACAATCATACAATCACAATCATACAATCACAATCATACAATCACAATCATACATTCACAATCATACAATCACAATCATACAATCACAATCATTCAATCACAATCATGCAATCACAATCATACAATCACAATCATACAATCACAATCATACAATCACAATCATGCAATCACAATCATACAATCACAATCATACAATCACAATCATGCAATCACAATCATACAATCACAATCATACAATCACAATCATTCAATCACAATCATGCAATCACAATCATGCAATCACAATCATACAATCACAATCATACAATCACAATCATGCAATCACAATCATACAATCACAATCATACAATCACAATCATACGATCACAATCATACGAAGACAATCATACAATTACTACTATACAATCACAATCATACAAAAACAATCATACAATCACAGTCATACAATCACAATCATACAATCACAATCATACATTCACAATCATACAATCACAATCATACAATCACAATCATACAATCACAATAATACAATCACAGTCATACAATCTCAATCACACAACCACAATCATACAATCACAATCATACAATCACAATCACACAATCGCAATCATACAATCACAATCATACAAAAACAATGATACAATCACAATCATGCAATCACAATCATACAATCACAATCATACGATCACAATCATACGAAGACAATCATACAATTACTACTATACAATCACAATCATACAAAAACAATCATACAATCACAATCATACAATCACAATCATACAATCACAATCATGCAATCACAATCATACAATCACAATCATACAATCACAATCATACAATCACAATCATACAATCACAATCATTCAATCACAATCATGCAATCACAATCATGCAATCACAATCATACAATCACAATCATACAATCACAATCATGCAATCACAATCATACAATCACAATCATACAATCACAATCATACGATCACAATCATACGAAGACAATCATACAATTACTACTATACAATCACAATCATACAAAAACAATCATACAATCACAGTCATACAATCACAATCATACAATCACAATCATACATTCACAATCATACAATCACAATCATACAATCACAATCATACAATCACAATAATACAATCACAGTCATACAATCTCAATCATACAACCACAATCATACAATCACAATCATACAATCACAATCACACAATCGCAATCATACAATCACAATCATACAAAAACAATGATACAATCACAATCATGCAATCACAATCATACAATCACAATCATACGATCACAATCATACGAAGACAATCATACAATTACTACTATACAATCACAATCATACAAAAACAATCATACAATCACAATCATACGATGACAATCCTACAATTACTACTATACAATCACAATCATACAAAAACAATCATACAATCACAATCATACAATCACAATCATACAATCACAATCATACAATCACAATCATACAATCACAATCATACAATCACAATCATACTATCGCACTCATACAATCACAATCATACAATCACAATAATACAATCACAATCATACAATCTCAATCATACAATCGCAATCATACAATCACAATCATACAATCACAATAATAGAATCACAATCATACAGGCACAATCATAAAATCACAATCATACGATCACAATCATTCAATCACAATCATGCAATCACAATCATACAATCACAATCATACAATCACAATCATACAATCACAATCATACAATCACAATCATACAAAAACAATGATACAATCGCAATCATACAATTCAAATCATACAATCACAATCATACAATCACAATCATACAATCACAATCATACGATCACAATCATACGAAGACAATCATACAATTACTACTATACAATCACAATCATACAAAAACAATCATACAATCACAATCATACAATCACAATCATACAATCACAATCATACATTCACAATCATACAATCACAATCATACAATCACAATCATACAATCACAATAATACAATCACAATCATACAATCTCAATCATACAATCGCAATCATACAATCACAATCATACAATCACAATAATACAATCACAATCATACAAACACAATCATACAATCATAATCATACTATCGCAATCATACAATCACAATCGTACAATCACAATCATACAATCACAATCATTCAATCACAATCATGCGATCACAATCATACAATCACAATCATACAATCACAATCATACAATCACAATCATGCAATCACAATCATACAATCACAATCATACAATCACAATCATACCACCCCAATCATACAATCACAATCTTACAATCACAATCATACAATCACAATCACACAATCGCAATCATACAATCACAATCATACAAAAACAATGATACAATCACAATCATACAATCACAATCATACAATCACAATCATACAATCAGAATCATACAATCACAATCGTACCATCCCAATCATACAATCACAATCATACAATCACAATCATACAATCACAATCACACAATCGCAATCATACAATCACAATCATACAAAAACAATGATACAATCACAATCATGCAATCACAATCATACAATCACAATCATACGATCACAATCATACGAAGACAATCATACAATTACTACTATACAATCACAATCATACAAAAACAATCATACAAACACAATCATACGATGACAATCATACAATTACTACTATACAATCACAATCATACAAAAACAATCATACAATCACAATCACACATTCACAATCATACAATCACAGTCATACATTCACAATCATACAATCACAATCATACAATCACAATAATACAATCACAATCATGCAATCTCAATCATACAATCACAATCATACAATCACAATCACACAATCCCAATCACACTATCACAATCATACAATCACAATCATACAATCACAATCATACAATCACAATCATACTATCGCAATGATACAATCACAATCATACAACCACAATCATACGAAGACAATCATACAATTACTACTATACAATCACAATCATACAAAAACAATCATACAATCACAATCATACGATGACAATCCTACAATTACTACTATACAATCACAATCACACAAAAACAATCATACAATCACAATCAAACAATCACAATCATACAATCACAATCATACATTCACAATCATACAATCACAATCATACAATCACAATCATATGATCACAATCAAACAATCACAATGATACAATCACAATCATACAATCACAATCATACAATCACAATCATACAATCACAATCATACGATCACAATAATACGAAGACAATCATACAATTACTACTACACAATCACAATCATACAAAAGCAATCATACAATCACAATCATACAATCACAATCATTCAATCACAATCATGCAATCACAATCATACAATCACAATCATACAATCACAATCATACAATCACAATCATGCAATCACAATCATACAATCACAATCATACAATCACAATCATGCAATCACAATCATACAATCACAATCATACAATCACAATCATTCAATCACAATCATGCAATCACAATCATGCAATAACAATCATACAATCACAATCATACAATCACAATCATGCAATCACAATCATACAATCACAATCATACAATCACAATCATACGATCACAATCATACGAAGACAATCATACAATTACTACTATACAATCACAATCATACAAAAACAATCATACAATCACAGTCATACAATCACAATCATACAATCACAATCATACATTCACAATCATACAATCACAATCATACAATCACAATCATACAATCACAATAATACAATCACAGTCATACAATCTCAATCATACAACCACAATCATACAATCACAATCATACAATCACAATCACACAATCGCAATCATACAATCACAATCATACAAAAACAATGATACAATCACAATCATGCAATCACAATCATACAATCACAATCATACGATCACAATCATACGAAGACAATCATACAATTACTACTATACAATCACAATCATACAAAAACAATCATACAAACACAATCATACGATGACAATCATACAATTACTACTATACAATCACAATCATAGAAAAGCAATCATACAATCACAATCATACGATGACAATCATACAATTACTACTATACAATCACAATCATACAAAAACAATCATACAATCACAATCATACAATCACAATCATACAATCACAATCATACATTCACAATCATACAATCACAATCAAAGAATCACAATCATACAATCACAATAATACAATCACAATCATACAATCTCAATCATACAATCGCAATCATACAATCACAATCATACAATCACAAACATACAATCACAATCATACAAACACAATCATACAATCACAATCATACTATCGCAATCATACAATCACAATCGTACAATCACAATCATACAATCACAATCATTCAATCACAATCATGCATTCACAATCATACAATCACAATCAAAGAATCACAATCATACAATCACAATAATACAATCACAATCATACAATCTCAATCATACAATCGCAATCATACAATCACAATCATACAATCACAATCATACAATCACAATCATACAAACACAATCATACAATCACAATCATACTATCGCAATCATACAATCACAATCGTACAATCACAATCATACAATCACAATCATTCAATCACAATCATGCAATCACAATCATACAATCACAATCATACAATCACAATCATACAATCACAATCATGCAATCACAATCATACACTCACAATCATACACTCACAATCATACAATCACAATCATACCATCCCAATCATACAATCACAATCACACAATCGCAATCATACAATCAAAATCATACAAAAACAATGATACAATCACAATCATTCAATCACAATCATGCAATCACAATCATACAATCACAATCATACAATCACAATCATACAATCACAATCATGCAATCACAATCATACAATCACAATCATACAATCACAATCATGCAATCACAATCATACAATCACAATCATACAATCACAATCATTCAATCCCAATCATGCAATCACAATCATGCAATCACAATCATACAATCACAATCATACAATCACAATCATGCAATCACAATCATACAATCACAATCATACAATCACAATCATACGATCACAATCATACGAAGACAATCATACAATTACTACTATACAATCACAATCATACAAAAACAATCATACAATCACAGTCATACAATCACAATCATACAATCACAATCATACATTCACAATCATACAATCACAATCATACAATCACAATCATACAATCACAATAATACAATCACAGTCATACAATCTCAATCATACAACCACAATCATACAATCACAATCATACAATCACAATCACACAATCGCAATCATACAATCACAATCATACAAAAACAATGATACAATCACAATCATGCAATCACAATCATACAATCACAATCATACGATCACAATCATACGAAGACAATCATACAATTACTACTATACAATCACAATCATACAAAAACAATCATACAAACACAATCATACGATGACAATCATACAATTACTACTATACAATCACAATCATAGAAAAGCAATCATACAATCACAATCATACGATGACAATCATACAATTACTACTATACAATCACAATCATACAAAAACAATCATACAATCACAATCATACAATCACAATCATACAATCACAATCATACATTCACAATCATACAATCACAATCAAAGAATCACAATCATACAATCACAATAATACAATCACAATCATACAATCTCAATCATACAATCGCAATCATACAATCACAATCATACAATCACAAACATACAATCACAATCATACAAACACAATCATACAATCACAATCATACTATCGCAATCATACAATCACAATCGTACAATCACAATCATACAATCACAATCATTCAATCACAATCATGCATTCACAATCATACAATCACAATCAAAGAATCACAATCATACAATCACAATAATACAATCACAATCATACAATCTCAATCATACAATCGCAATCATACAATCACAATCATACAATCACAATCATACAATCACAATCATACAAACACAATCATACAATCACAATCATACTATCGCAATCATACAATCACAATCGTACAATCACAATCATACAATCACAATCATTCAATCACAATCATGCAATCACAATCATACAATCACAATCATACAATCACAATCAAACAATCACAATCATACAATCACAATCATACATTCACAATCATACAATCACAATCATACAATCACAATCATATGATCACAATCAAACAATCACAATGATACAATCACAATCATACAATCACAATCATACAATCACAATCATACAATCACAATCATACGATCACAATCATACGAAGACAATCATACAATTACTACTATACAATCACAATCATACAAAAGCAATCATACAATCACAATCATACGATGACAATCATACAATTACTACTATACAATCACAATCATACAAAAACAATCATACAATCACAATCATACAATCACAATCATACAATCACAATCATACATTCACAATCATACAATCACAATCATACAATCACAATCATTCAATCACAATCATGCAAACACAATCATACAATCACAATCATACAATCACAATCATACAATCACAATCATGCAATCACAATCATACAATCACAATCATACAATCACAATCATACAATCACAATCATACAATCACAATCATTCAATCACAATCATGCAATCACAATCATGCAATCACAATCATACAATCACAATCATACAATCACAATCATGCAATCACAATCATACAATCACAATCATACAATCACAATCATACGATCACAATCATACGAAGACAATCATACAATTACTACTATACAATCACAATCATACAAAAACAATCATACAATCACAGTCATACAATCACAATCATACAATCACAATCATACATTCACAATCATACAATCACAATCATACAATCACAATCATACAATCACAATAATACAATCACAGTCATACAATCTCAATCATACAACCACAATCATACAATCACAATCATACAATCACAATCACACAATCGCAATCATGCAATCACAATCATACAATCACAATCATACGATCACAATCATACGAAGACAATCATACAATTACTACTATACAATCACAATCATACAAAAACAATCATACAAACACAATCATACGATGACAATCATACAATTACTACTATACAATCACAATCATAGAAAAGCAATCATACAATCACAATCATACGATGACAATCATACAATTACTACTATACAATCACAATCATACAAAAACAATCATACAATCACAATCATACAATCACAATCATACAATCACAATCATACATTCACAATCATACAATCATAATCAAAGAATCACAATCATACAATCACAATAATACAATCACAATCATACAATCTCAATCATACAATCGCAATCATACAATCACAATCATACAATCACAATCATACTATCACAATCATACAAACACAATCATACAATCACAATCATACTATCGCAATCATACAATCACAATCGTACAATCACAATCATACAATCACAATCATTCAATCACAATCATGCAATCACAATCATACAATCACAATCATACAATCACAATCATACAATCACAAACATGCAATCACAATCATACAATCACAATCATACAATCACAATCATACCATCCCAATCATACAATCACAATCACACAATCGCAATCATACAATCAAAATCATACAAAGACAATGATACAATCACAATCATACAATCACAATCATACAATCACAATCATACAATCACAATCATACGATCACAATCATACGAAGACAATCATACAATTACTACTATACCATCACAATCATACAAAAACAATCATACAATCACAGTCATACAATCACAATCATACGATCACAATCATACGAAGACAATCATACAGTTACTACTATACAATCACAATCATACAAAAACAATCATACAATCACAGTCATACAATCACAATCATGCAATCACAATCACACAATCCCAATCACACTATCACAATCATACAATCACAATCATACAATCACAATCATACAATCACAATCATACAATCACAATCATACAATCACAATCATACTATCGTAATGATACAATCACAATCATACAACCACAATCATACGAAGACAATCATACAATTACTACTATACAATCACAATCATACAAAAACAATCATACAATCACAATCATACGATGACAATCCTACAATTACTACTATACAATCACAATCATACAAAAACAATCATACAATCACAATCATACAATCACAATCATACAATCACAATCATACATTCACAATCATACAATCACAATCATACAATCACAATCATTCAATCACAATCATGCAATCACAATCATACAATCACAATCATACAATCACAATCATACAATCACAATCATGCAATCACAATCATACAATCACAATCATACAATCACAATCATGCAATCACAATCATACAATCACAATCATACAATCACAATCATGCAATCACAATCATACAATCACAATCATACAATCACAATCATACGATCACAATCATACGAAGACAATCATACAATTACTACTATACAATCACAATCATACAAAAACAATCATACAATCACAGTCATCCAATCACAATCAAACAATCACAATCATACATTCACAATCATACAATCACAATAATACAATCACAATCATACAATCTCAATCATACAATCACAATCATACAATCACAATCATACAATCACAATCATACAATCACAACCATACAATCACAATCATACAATCACAATCATACAATCACAATCATACAATCACAATCATACAATCACAATCATACAATCACAATCATACAATCACAATCGTACAATCACAATCGTACAATCACAATCATACAGTCACAATCATTCAATCACAACCATGCAATCACAATCATACAATCACAATCACACAATCACAATCATACAATCACAATCATACACAAACAATGATACAATCGCAATCATACAATTCAAATCATACAATCACAATCATACAATCACAATAATACGATCACAATCATACGAAGACAATCATACAATTACTACTATACAATCACAATCATATGAAGACAATCATACAATTACTACTATACAATCACAATCATACGAAAACAATCATACAATCACAATCATACGATGACAATCATACAATTACTACTATACAATCACAATCATACAAAAACAATCATACAATCACAATCATACAATCACAATCATACAATCACAATCATACATTCACAATCATACAATCACAATCATACAATCACAATCATACAATCACAATCATACAATCACAATAATACAATCACAATCATACAATCTCAATCATACAATCACAATCATAAAATCACAATCATACAATCACAATCATACAATCACAATCATACAATCACAATCATACTATCGCAATCATACAATCACAATCGTACAATCACAATCATACAATCACAATCATACAATCACAATCATTCAATCACAATCATACCATCCCAATCATACAATCACAATCTTACAATCACAATCATACAATGACAATCACACAATCGCAATCATACAAGCACAATCATACAAAAACAATGATACAATCACAATCATACAATCACAATCATACAATCACAATCATACAATCACAATCATACCATCACAATCATACAGGCACAATCATAAAATCACAATCATAGAATCACAATCATACAAACACAATCATGCAATCACAATCATACAATCTCAATCATACACGCGCCATCTTACAATCACAATCATACAATCACAATCATACAATCACAATCATACAATCACAATCATACAATCACAATCACACAATCACAATCATACAATCACAATCATACAATCACAATCATTCAATCACAATCATGCAATCACAATCATACAATCACAATCATACAATCACAATCATACAATCACAATCATGCAATCACAATCATACAATCACAATCATACGATCACAATCATACGAAGACAATCATACAATTACTACTATACAATCACAATCATACAAAAACAATCATACAATCACAGTCATCCAATCACAATCAAACAATCACAATCATACATTCACAATCATACAATCACAATAATACAATCACAATCATACAATCTCAATCATACAATCACAATCATACAATCACAATCATACAATCACAATCATACAATCACAACCATACAATCACAATCATACAATCACAATCATACAATCACAATCATACAATCACAATCATACAATCACAATCATACAATCACAATCATACAATCACAATCGTACAATCACAATCGTACAATCACAATCATACAGTCACAATCATTCAATCACAACCATGCAATCACAATCATACAATCACAATCACACAATCACAATCATACAATCACAATCATACACAAACAATGATACAATCGCAATCATACAATTCAAATCATACAATCACAATCATACAATCACAATCATACAATCACAATAATACGATCACAATCATACGAAGACAATCATACAATTACTACTATACAATCACAATCATATGAAGACAATCATACAATTACTACTATACAATCACAATCATACGAAAACAATCATACAATCACAATCATACGATGACAATCATACAATTACTACTATACAATCACAATCATACAAAAACAATCATACAATCACAATCATACAATCACAATCATACAATCACAATCATACATTCACAATCATACAATCACAATCATACAATCACAATCATACAATCACAATCATACAATCACAATAATACAATCACAATCATACAATCTCAATCATACAATCACAATCATAAAATCACAATCATACAATCACAATCATACAATCACAATCATACAATCACAATCATACTATCGCAATCATACAATCACAATCGTACAATCACAATCATACAATCACAATCATACAATCACAATCATTCAATCACAATCATACCATCCCAATCATACAATCACAATCTTACAATCACAATCATACAATGACAATCACACAATCGCAATCATACAAGCACAATCCTACAAAAACAATGATACAATCACAATCATACAATCACAATCATACAATCACAATCATACAATCACAATCATACCATCACAATCATACAGGCACAATCATAAAATCACAATCATAGAATCACAATCATACAAACACAATCATGCAATCACAATCATACAATCTCAATCATACACGCGCCATCTTACAATCACAATCATACAATCACAATCATACAATCACAATCATACAATCACAATCATACAATCACAATCACACAATCACAATCATACAATCACAATCATACAATCACAATCATTCAATCACAATCATGCAATCACAATCATACAATCACAATCATACAATCACAATCATACAATCACAATCATGCAATCACAATCATACTATCGCAATCATACAATCACAATCATACAATCACAATCATACAATCATAATCATACATTCACAATCATACAATCACAATCATACAATCACAATCATTCAATCACAATCATGCAATCACAATCATACAATCACAATCATACAATCACAATCATACAATCACAATCATGCAATCACAATCATACAATCGCAATCATACAATCACAATCATGCAATCACAATCATACAATCACAATCATACAATCACAATCATTCAATCACAATCATGCAATCACAATCATGCAATCACAATCATACAATCACAATCATACAATCACAATCATGCAATCACAATCATACAATCACAATCATACAATCACAATCATACAATCACAATCAAGCGATCACAATCATACGAAGACAATCATACAATTACTACTATACAATCACAATCATACAAAAACAATCATACAATCACAGTCATACAATCACAATCATACAATCACAATCATACATTCACAATCATACAATCACAATCATACAATCACAATCATACAATCACAATAATACAATCACAGTCATACAATCTCAATCATACAACCACAATCATACAATCACAATCATACAATCACAATCACACAATCGCAATCATACAATCACAATCATACAAAAACAATGATACAATCACAATCATGCAATCACAATCATACAATCACAATCATACGATCACAATCATACGAAGACAATCATACAATTACTACTATACAATCACAATCATACAAAAACAATCATACAAACACAATCATACGATGACAATCATACAATTACTACTATACAATCACAATCATAGAAAAGCAATCATACAATCACAATCATACGATGACAATCATACAATTACTACTATACAATCACAATCATACAAAAACAATCATACAATCACAATCATACAATCACAATCATACAATCACAATCATACATTCACAATCATACAATCACAATCAAAGAATCACAATCATACAATCACAATAATACAATCACAATCATACAATCTCAATCATACAATCGCAATCATACAATCACAATCATACAATCACAATCATACAATCGCAATCATACAATCACAATCATACAATCACAATCATACAATCACAATCATACAATCACAATCATACAATCACAATCATACAATCACAATCATACAATCACAATCATACTATCGCAATGATACAATCACAATCATACAACCACAATCATACGAAGACAATCATACAATTACTACTATACAATCACAATCATACAAAAACAATCATACAATCACAATCATACGATGACAATCCTACAATTACTACTATACAATCACAATCATACAAAAACAATCATACAATCACAATCATACAATCACAATCATACAATCACAATCATACATTCACAATCATACAATCACAATCATACAATCACAATCATTCAATCACAATCATGCAATCACAATCATACAATCACAATCATACAATCACAATCATACAATCACAATCATGCAATCACAATCATACAATCACAATCATACAATCACAATCATGCAATCACAATCATACAATCACAATCATACAATCACAATCATGCAATCACAATCATACAATCACAATCATACAATCACAATCATACGATCACAATCATACGAAGACAATCATACAATTACTACTATACAATCACAATCATACAAAAACAATCATACAATCACAGTCATACAATCACAATCATACAATCACAATCATACATTCACAATCATACAATCACAATCATACAATCACAATCATACAATCACAATAATACAATCACAGTCATACAATCTCAATCATACAACCACAATCATACAATCACAATCATTCAATCACAATCACACAATCGCAATCATACAATCACAATCATACGATCACAATCGTACGAAGACAATCATACAATTACTACTATACAATCACAATCATACAAAAACAATCATACAAACACAATCATACGATGACAATCATACAATTACTACTATACAATCACAATCATAGAAAAGCAATCATACAATCACAATCATACGATGACAATCATACAATTACTACTATACAATCACAATCATACAAAAACAATCATACAATCACAATCATACAATCACAATCATACAATCACAATCATACATTCACAATCATACAATCACAATCAAAGAATCACAATCATACAATCACAATAATACAATCACAATCATACAATCTCAATCATACAATCGCAATCATACAATCACAATCATACAATCACAATCATACAATCACAATCATACAAACACAATCATACAATCACAATCATACTATCGCAATCATACAATCACAATCGTACAATCACAATCATACAATCACAATCATTCAATCACAATCATGCAATCACAATCATACAATCACAATCATACAATCACAATCATACAATCACAATCATACAATCACAATCATGCAATCACAATCATACAATCACAATCATACAATCACAATCATACAAACACAATCATACAATCACAATCATACTATCGCAATCATACAATCACAATCGTACAATCACAATCATACAATCACAATCATTCAATCACAATCATGCAATCACAATCATACAATCACAATCATACAATCACAATCATACAATCACAATCATGCAATCACAATCATACAATCACAATCATACAATCACAATCATACAAAAACAATGATACAATCACAATCATACAATCACAATCATACGATCACAATCATACGAAGACAATCATACAGTTTCTACTATACAATCACAATCATACAAAAACAATCATACAATCACAGTCATACAATCACAATCATACAATCACAATCATACATTCACAATCATAGAATCACAATAATACAATCACAATCATACAATCTCAATCATACAATCACAATCATACAATCACAATCATACAATCACAATCATACAATCACAACCATACAATCACAATCATACAATCACAATCATACAATCACAATCATACAATCACAATCATACAATCACAATCATGCAATCGCAATCATACAATCACAATCATACAATCACAATCATACAATCACAGTCATGCAATCACAATCATACAATCACAATCATACAATCACAATCATACAATCACAATCATACAATCTCAATCATACAATCGCAATCATACAATCACAATCATACAATCACAATCATACAATCACAATCATACAAACACAATCATACAATCACAATCATACTATCGCAATCATACAATCACAATCGTACAATCACAATCATACAATCACAATCATTCAATCACAATCATGCAATCACAATCATACAATCACAATCATACAATCACAATCATACAATCACAATCATGCAATCACAATCATACAATCACAATCATACAATCACAATCATACAAACACAATCATACAATCACAATCATACTATCGCAATCATACAATCACAATCGTACAATCACAATCATACAATCACAATCGTTCAATCACAATCATGCAATCACAATCATAAAATCACAATCATACAATCACAATCATACAATCACAATCATGCAATCACAATCATACAATCACAATCATACAATCACAATCATACCATCCCAATCATACAATCACAATCACACAATCGCAATCATACAATCAAAATCATACAAAAACAATGATACAATCACAATCATACAATCACAATCATACAATCACAATCATACAATCACAATCATACGATCGCAATCATACAATCACAATAATACAATAACAATCATACAATCTCAATCATACAATCACAATCATACAATCACAATCATACAATCACAATCACACAATCGCAATCATACAATCACAATCATACAAAAACATTGATACAATCACAATCATGCAATCACAATCATGCAATCACAATCATACAATCACAATCATACAATCACAATCATACAATCACAATCATACTATCCCAATCATACAATCACAATCACACAATCGCAATCATACAATCACAATCATACAAAAACAATGATACAATCACAATCATACAATCACAATCATACAATCACAATCATACGATCACAATCATACGAAGACAATCATACAGTTTCTACTATACAATCACAATCATACGAAAACAATCATACAATCACAGTCATACAATCACAATCATACAATCACAATCATACATTGACAATCATAGAATCACAATAATACAATCACAATCATACAATCTCAATCATACAATCACAATCATACAATCACAATCATACAATCACAATCATACAATCACAACCATACAATCACAATCATACAATAACAATCATACAATCACAATCATACAATCACAATCATACAATCACAACCATACAATCACAATCATACAATCACAATCATACAATCACAATCATACAATCACAATCATACAATCACAATCATGCAATCGCAATCATACAATCACAATCATACAATCACAATCATACAATCACAGTCATGCAATCACAATCATACAATCACAATCATACAATCACAATCATACAATCACAATCATACAATCTCAATCATACAATCGCAATCATACAATCACAATCATACAATCACAATCATACAATCACAATCATACAATCACAATCATACAATCACAATCATACAATCACAATCATACAATCGCAATCATACAATCGCAATCATACAATCGCAATCATACAATCGCAATCATACTATCGCAATCGTACAATCACAATCGTACAATCACAATTATACAATCACAATCATTCAATCACAATCATGCAATCACAATCATACAATCACAATCATACAATCACAATCATACAATCACAATTATACAATCACAATCATACAATCACAATCATACAATCACAATCATACAATCACAATCATACACAAACAATGATACAATCGCAATCATACAATTCAAATCATACAATTCAAATCATACAATCACAATCATACAATCACAATCATACAATCACAATCATACGATCACAATCATACGAAGACAATCATACAATTACTACTATACAATCACAATCATACGAAAACAATCATACAATCACAATCATACGATGACAATCATACAATTACTACTATACAATCACAATCATACAAAAACAATCATAGAATCACAATCATACAATCACAATCATACAATCACAATCATACATTCACAATCATACAATCACAATCATACAATCACAATCATACAATCACAATAATACAATCATAATCATACAATCTCAATCATACAATCGCAATCATACAATCACAATCATACAATCACAATCATACAATCACAATCATACAAACACAATCATACAATCACAATCATACTATCGCAATCATACAATCACAATCGTACAATCACAATCATACAATCACAATCATTCAATCACAATCATGCAATCACAATCATACAATCACAATCATACAATCACAATCATACAATCACAATCATGCAATCACAATCATACAATCACAATCATACAATCACAATCATACCATCCCAATCATACAATCACAATCACACAATCGCAATCATACAATCAAAATCATACAAAAACAATGATACAATCACAATCATACAATCACAATCATACAATCACAATCATACGATCACAATCATACGAAGACAATCATACAATTACTACTATACAATCACAATCATACAAAAATAATCATACAATCACAGTCATACAATCACAATCATACAATCACAATCATACATTCACAATCATACAATCACAATCATACAATCACAATAATACAATAACAATCATACCATCCCAATCATACAATCACAATCACACAATCGCAATCATACAATCACAATCATACAAAAACAATGATACAATCGCAATCATACAATCACAATCATACGATCACAATCATACGAAGGCAATCATACAATTACTACTATACAATCACAATCATACAAAAACGATCATACAATCACAGTCATACAATCACAATCATACAATCACAATCATACATTCACAATCATACAATCACAATAATACAATCACAATCATACAATCTCAATCATACAATCACAATCATACAATCACAATCAAACAATCACAATCATACAATCACAACCATACAATCACAATCATACAATCACAATCATACAATCACAATCATACAATCACAATCATATAATCACAATCATACAATCACAATCATGCAATCACAATCATACAATCACAATCATACCATCCCAATCATACAATCACAATCACACAATCGCAATCATACAATCACAATCATACAAAAACAATGATACAAGCACAATCATACAATCACAATCATACAATCACAATAATACAATCACAATCATACAATCACAATCATACATTCACAATCATACAATCACAATCATACAATCACAATCATACAATCACAATAATACAATCACAATCATACAATCTCAATCATACAATCACAATCATACAATCACAATCATACAATCACAATCATACAATCACAATCATACAATCACAATCATACAATCCCAATCATACAATCACAATCATACTATCGCAATCGTACAATCACAATCGTACAATCACAATTATACAATCACAATCATTCAATCACAATCATGCAATCACAATCATACAATCACAATCATACAATCACAATCATACAATCACAATCATACAATCACAATCATACCATCCCAATCATACAATCACAATCACACAACCGCAATCGTACAATCACAATCATACAAAAACAATGATACAATCACAATCATACAATCTCAATCATACAATCACAATCATACAATCACAATCATACAATCACAATCATACAATCACAACCATACAATCACAATCATACAATCACAATCATACAATCACAATCATACAATCACAATCATACAATCACAATCATACAATCACAATCATGCAATCACAATCATACAATCACAATCATACCATCCCAATCATACAATCACAATCACACAATCGCAATCATACAATCACAATCATACAAAAACAATGATACAAGCACAATCATACAATCACAATCATACAATCACAATAATACAATCACAATCATACAATCACAATCATACATTCACAATCATACAATCACAATCATACAATCACAATCATACAATCACAATAATACAATCACAATCATACGATCTCAATCATACAATCACAATCATACAGTCACAATCATACAATCACAATCATACAATCACAATCATACAATCACAATCATACAATCACAATCATACAATCACAATCATACAATCACAATCGTACGATCGCAATCGTACAATCACAATCGTACAATCACAATTATACAATCGCAATCATTCAATCACACTCATGCAATCACAATCATACAATCACAATCATACAATCACAATCATACACAAACAATGATACAATCGCAATCATACAATTCAAATCATACAATCACAATCATGCAATCACAATCATACAATCACAATCATACAATCACAATCATACGATCACAATCATACGAAGACAATCATACAATTACTACTATACAATCACAATCATACAAAAACAATCATACAATCACAGTCATACAACCACAATCATACAATCACAATAATACAATCACAATCATACAATCACAATCATACATTCACAATCATACAATCACAATCATACAATCACAATAATACAATCACAATCATACGATCTCAATCATTCAACCACAATCATACAAAAACAATGATACAAGCACAATCATACAATCACAATCATACAATCACAATAATACAATCACAATCATACAATCACAATCATACATTCACAATCATACAATCACAATCATACAATCACAATCATACAATCACAATAATACAATCACAATCATACGATCTCAATCATACAATCACAATCATACAGTCACCATCATACAATCACAATCATACAATCACAATCATACAATCACAATCATACAATCACAATCATACAATCACAATCATACAATCACAATCGTACGATCGCAATCGTACAATCACAATCGTACAATCACAATTATACAATCGCAATCATTCAATCACACTCATGCAATCACAATCATACAATCACAATCATACAATCACAATCATACACAAACAATGATACAATCGCAATCATACAATTCAAATCATACAATCACAATCATACAATCACAATCATACAATCACAATCATACAATCACAATCATACGATCACAATCATACGAAGACAATCATACAATTACTACTATACAATCACAATCATACGAAAACAATCATACAATCACAATCATACGATGACAATCATACAATTACTACTATACAATCACAATCACACAAAAACAATCATACAATCACAATCATACAATCACAATCATACAATCACAATCATACATTCACAATCATACAATCACAATCATACAATCACAATCATACAATCACAATAATACAATCATAATCATACAATCTCAATCATACAATCACAATCATACAATCACAATCATACAATCACAATCATACAATCACAATCATACAATCACAATCGTACAATCACAATCGTACAATCACAATCATACAATCACAATCATACAATCACAATCATACTATCGCAATCATACAATCACAATCGTACAATCACAATCATACAATCACAATCATTCAATCACAATCATGCAATCACAATCATACAATCACAATCATACAATCACAATCATGCAATCACAATCATACAATCACAATCATACAATCACAATCATACAATCACAATCATGCAATCACAATCATACAATCACAATCATACAATCACAATCATACGATCACAATCATACGAAGACAATCATACAATTACTACTATACAATCACAATCATACAAAAACAATCATACAATCACAGTCATACAACCACAATCATACAATCACAATCATACATTCACAATCATACAATCACAATCATACAATCACAATCATACAATCACAATAATACAATCACAATCATACAATCTCAATCATTCAACCACAATCATACAATCACAATCATACAATCACAATCACACAATCGCAATCATACAATCACAATCATACAAAAACAATGATACAATCACAATCATGCAATCACAATCATACAATCACAATCATACGATCACAATCATACGAAGACAATCATACAATTACTACTATACAATCACAATCATACAAAAACAATCATACAAACACAATCATACGATGACAATCATACAATTACTACTATACAATCACAATCATAGAAAAGCAATCATACAATCACAATCATACGATGACAATCATACAATTACTACTATACAATCACAATCATACAAAAACAATCATACAATCACAATCATACAATCACAATCATACAATCACAATCATACATTCACAATCATACAATCACAATCAAAGAATCACAATCATACAATCACAATAATACAATCACAATCATACAATCTCAATCATACAATCGCAATCATACAATCACAATCATACAATCACAATCATACAATCACAATCATACAATCACAATCATACAAACACAATCATACAATCACAATCATACTATCGCAATCATACAATCACAATCGTACAATCACAATCATACAATCACAATCATTCAATCACAATCATGCAATCACAATCATACAATCACAATCATACAATCACAATCATACAATCACAATCATGCAATCACAATCATACAATCACAATCATACAATCACAATCATACCATCCCAATCATACAATCACAATCACACAATCGCAATCATACAATCAAAATCATACAATCACAATCATACAATCACAATCATACAATCACAATCATACAATCACAATCATACAATCACAATCATACGATCACAATCATACGAAGACAATCATACAATTACTACTATACAATCACAATCATACAAAAGCAATCATACAATCACAATCATACGATGACAATCATACAATTACTACTATACAATCACAATCATACAAAAACAATCATACAATCACAATCATACAATCACAATCATACAATCACAATCATACATTCACAATCATACAATCACAATCATACAATCACAATCATATGATCACAATCAAACAATCACAATGATACAATCACAATCATACAATCACAATCATACAATCACAATCATACAATCTCAATCATACAATCGCAATCATACAATCACAATCATACAATCACAATCATACAATCACAATCATACAAACACAATCATACAATCACAATCATACTATCGCAATCATACAATCACAATCGTACAATCACAATCATACAATCACAATCATTCAATCACAATCATGCAATCACAATCATACAATCACAATCATACAATCACAATCATACAATCACAAACATGCAATCACAATCATACAATCACAATCATACAATCACAATCATACCATCCCAATCATACAATCACAATCACACAATCGCAATCATACAATCAAAATCATACAAAAACAATGATACAATCACAATCATACAATCACAATCATACAATCACTATCATACAATCACAATCATACAATCACAATCATACAATCACAATCATACAATCACAATCATACTATCGCAATGATACAATCACAATCATACAACCACAATCATACGAAGACAATCATACAATTACTACTATACAATCACAATCATACAAAAACAATCATACAATCACAATCATACGATGACAATCCTACAATTACTACTATACAATCACAATCATACAAAAACAATCATACAATCACAATCATACAATCACAATCATACAATCACAATCATACATTCACAATCATACAATCACAATCATACAATCACAATCATTCAATCACAATCATGCAATCACAATCATACAATCACAATCATACAATCACAATCATACAATCACAATCATGCAATCACAATCATACAATCACAATCATACAATCACAATCATGCAATCACAATCATACAATCACAATCATACAATCACAATCATGCAATCACAATCATACAATCACAATCATACAATCACAATCATACGATCACAATCATACGAAGACAATCATACAATTACTACTATACAATCACAATCATACAAAAACAATCATACAATCACAGTCATACAATCACAATCATACAATCACAATCATACATTCACAATCATACAATCACAATCATACAATCACAATCATACAATCACAATAATACAATCACAGTCATACAATCTCAATCATACAACCACAATCATACAATCACAATCATTCAATCACAATCACACAATCGCAATCATACAATCACAATCATACGATCACAATCGTACGAAGACAATCATACAATTACTACTATACAATCACAATCATACAAAAACAATCATACAAACACAATCATACGATGACAATCATACAATTACTACTATACAATCACAATCATAGAAAAGCAATCATACAATCACAATCATACGATGACAATCATACAATTACTACTATACAATCACAATCATACAAAAACAATCATACAATCACAATCATACAATCACAATCATACAATCACAATCATACATTCACAATCATACAATCACAATCAAAGAATCACAATCATACAATCACAATAATACAATCACAATCATACAATCTCAATCATACAATCGCAATCATACAATCACAATCATACAATCACAATCATACAATCACAATCATACAAACACAATCATACAATCACAATCATACTATCGCAATCATACAATCACAATCGTACAATCACAATCATACAATCACAATCATTCAATCACAATCATGCAATCACAATCATACAATCACAATCATACAATCACAATCATACAATCACAATCATACAATCACAATCATGCAATCACAATCATACAATCACAATCATACAATCACAATCATACAAACACAATCATACAATCACAATCATACTATCGCAATCATACAATCACAATCGTACAATCACAATCATACAATCACAATCATTCAATCACAATCATGCAATCACAATCATACAATCACAATCATACAATCTCAGTCATACAATCACAATCATACAATCACAATCATACAATCACAATCATACAATCACAACCATACAATCACAATCATACAATCACAATCATACAATCACAATCATACAATCACAATCATACAATCACAATCATACAATCACAATCGTACAATCACAATCGTACAATCACAATCATACAATCACAATCATACAATCACAATCATACTATCGCAATCATACAATCACAATCGTACAATCACAATCATACAATCACAATCATTCAATCACAATCATGCAATCACAATCATACAATCACAATCATACAATCACAATCATGCAATCACAATCATACAATCACAATCATACAATCACAATCATACAATCACAATCATGCAATCACAATCATACAATCACAATCATACAATCACAATCATACGATCACAATCATACGAAGACAATCATACAATTACTACTATACAATCACAATCATACAAAAACAATCATACAATCACAGTCATACAACCACAATCATACAATCACAATCATACATTCACAATCATACAATCACAATCATACAATCACAATCATACAATCACAATAATACAATCACAATCATACAATCTCAATCATTCAACCACAATCATACAATCACAATCATACAATCACAATCACACAATCGCAATCATACAATCACAATCATACAAAAACAATGATACAATCACAATCATGCAATCACAATCATACAATCACAATCATACGATCACAATCATACGAAGACAATCATACAATTACTACTATACAATCACAATCATACAAAAACAATCATACAATCACAATCATACAATCACAATCATACAATCACAATCATACATTCACAATCATACAATCACAATCAAAGAATCACAATCATACAATCACAATAATACAATCACAATCATACAATCTCAATCATACAATCGCAATCATACAATCACAATCATACAATCACAATCATACAATCACAATCATACAATCACAATCATACAAACACAATCATACAATCACAATCATACTATCGCAATCATACAATCACAATCGTACAATCACAATCATACAATCACAATCATTCAATCACAATCATGCAATCACAATCATACAATCACAATCATACAATCACAATCATACAATCACAATCATGCAATCACAATCATACAATCACAATCATACAATCACAATCATACAAAAACAATGATACAATCACAATCATGCAATCACAATCATACAATCACAATCATACGATCACAATCATACGAAGACAATCATACAATTACTACTATACAATCACAATCATACAAAAACAATCATACAAACACAATCATACGATGACAATCATACAATTACTACTATACAATCACAATCATAGAAAAGCAATCATACAATCACAATCATACGATGACAATCATACAATTACTACTATACAATCACAATCATACAAAAACAATCATACAATCACAATCATACAATCACAATCATACATTCACAATCATACAATCACAATCAAAGAATCACAATCATACAATCACAATAATACAATCACAATCATACAATCTCAATCATACAATCGCAATCATACAATCACAATCATACAATCACAATCATACAATCACAATCATACAATCACAATCATACAAACACAATCATACAATCACAATCATACTATCGCAATCATACAATCACAATCGTACAATCACAATCATACAATCACAATCATTCAATCACAATCATGCAATCACAATCATACAATCACAATCATACAATCACAATCATACAATCACAATCATGCAATCACAATCATACAATCACAATCATACAATCACAATCATACCATCCCAATCATACAATCACAATCACACAATCGCAATCATACAATCAAAATCATACAATCACAATCATACAATCACAATCATACAATCACAATCATACAATCACAATCATACAATCACAATCATACGATCGCAATCATACAATCACAATAATACAATAACAATCATACAATCTCAATCATACAATCACAATCATACAATCACAATCATACAATCACAATCACACAATCGCAATCATACAATCACAATCATACAAAAACATTGATACAATCACAATCATGCAATCACAATCATGCAATCACAATCATACAATCACAATCATACAATCACAATCATACAATCACAATCATACTATCCCAATCATACAATCACAATCACACAATCGCAATCATACAATCACAATCATACAAAAACAATGATACAATCACAATCATACAATCACAATCATACAATCACAATCATACGATCACAATCATACGAAGACAATCATACAGTTTCTACTATACAATCACAATCATACAAAAACAATCATACAATCACAGTCATACAATCACAATCATACAATCACAATCATACATTGACAATCATAGAATCACAATAATACAATCACAATCATACAATCTCAATCATACAATCACAATCATACAATCACAATCATACAATCACAATCATACAATCACAACCATACAATCACAATCATACAATCACAATCATACAATCACAATCATACAATCACAATCATACAATCACAACCATACAATCACAATCATACAATCACAATCATACAATCACAATCATACAATCACAATCATACAATCACAATCATGCAATCGCAATCATACAATCACAATCATACAATCACAATCATACAATCACAGTCATGCAATCACAATCATGCAATCACAATCATACAATCACAATCATACAATCACAATCATACAATCACAATCATACAATCTCAATCATACAATCGCAATCATACAATCACAATCATACAATCACAATCATACAATCACAATCATACAATCACAATCATACAATCACAATCATACAATCACAATCATACAATCGCAATCATACAATCGCAATCATACAATCGCAATCATACTATCGCAATCGTACAATCACAATCGTACAATCACAATTATACAATCACAATCATTCAATCACAATCATGCAATCACAATCATACAATCACAATCATACAATCACAATCATACAATCACAATTATACAATCACAATCATACAATCACAATCATACAATCACAATCATACAATCACAATCATACACAAACAATGATACAATCGCAATCATACAATTCAAATCATACAATTCAAATCATACAATCACAATCATACAATCACAATCATACAATCACAATCATACGATCACAATCATACGAAGACAATCATACAATTACTACTATACAATCACAATCATACGAAAACAATCATACAATCACAATCATACGATGACAATCATACAATTACTACTATACAATCACAATCATACAAAAACAATCATAGAATCACAATCATAGAATCACAATCATACAATCACAATCATACATTCACAATCATACAATCACAATCATACAATCACAATCATACAATCACAATAATACAATCATAATCATACAATCTCAATCATACAATCGCAATCATACAATCACAATCATAAAATCACAATCATACAATCACAATCATACAAACACAATCATACAATCACAATCATACTATCGCAATCATACAATCACAATCGTACAATCACAATCATACAATCACAATCATTCAATCACAATCATGCAATCACAATCATACAATCACAATCATACAATCACAATCATACAATCACAATCATGCAATCACAATCATACAATCACAATCATACAATCACAATCATACCATCCCAATCATACAATCACAATCACACAATCGCAATCATACAATCAAAATCATACAAAAACAATGATACAATCACAATCATACAATCACAATCATACAATCACAATCATACGATCACAATCATACGAAGACAATCATACAATTACTACTATACAATCACAATCATACAAAAATAATCATACAATCACAGTCATACAATCACAATCATACAATCACAATCATACATTCACAATCATACAATCACAATCATACAATCACAATAATACAATAACAATCATACCATCCCAATCATACAATCACAATCACACAATCGCAATCATACAATCACAATCATACAAAAACAATGATACAATCGCAATCATACAATCACAATCATACGATCACAATCATACGAAGGCAATCATACAATTACTACTATACAATCACAATCATACAAAAACGATCATACAATCACAGTCATACAATCACAATCATACAATCACAATCATACATTCACAATCATACAATCACAATAATACAATCACAATCATACAATCTCAATCATACAATCACAATCATACAATCACAATCAAACAATCACAATCATACAATCACAACCATACAATCACAATCATACAATCACAATCATACAATCACAATCATACAATCACAATCATATAATCACAATCATACAATCACAATCATGCAATCACAATCATACAATCACAATCATACCATCCCAATCATACAATCACAATCACACAATCGCAATCATACAATCACAATCATACAAAAACAATGATACAAGCACAATCATACAATCACAATCATACAATCACAATCATACAATCACAATAATACAATCACAATCATACAATCACAATCATACATTCACAATCATACAATCACAATCATACAATCACAATCATACAATCACAATAATACAATCACAATCATACAATCTCAATCATACAATCACAATCATACAATCACAATCATACAATCACAATCATACAATCACAATCATACAATCACAATCATACAATCCCAATCATACAATCACAATCATACTATCGCAATCGTACAATCACAATCGTACAATCACAATTATACAATCACAATCATTCAATCACAATCATGCAATCACAATCATACAATCACAATCATACAATCACAATCATACAATCACAATCATACAATCACAATCATACCATCCCAATCATACAATCACAATCACACAATCGCAATCGTACAATCACAATCATACAAAAACAATGATACAATCACAATCATACAATCTCAATCATACAATCACAATCATACAATCACAATCATACAATCACAATCATACAATCACAACCATACAATCACAATCATACAATCACAATCATACAATCACAATCATACAATCACAATCATACCATCCCAATCATACAATCACAATCACACAATCGCAATCATACAATCACAATCATACAAAAACAATGATACAAGCACAATCATACAATCACAATCATACAATCACAATAATACAATCACAATCATTCAATCACAATCATACATTCACAATCATACAATCACAATCATACAATCACAATCATACAATCACAATAATACAATCACAATCATACGATCTCAATCATACAATCACAATCATACAGTCACAATCATACAATCACAATCATACAATCACAATCATACAATCACAATCATACAATCACAATCATACAATCACAATCATACAATCACAATCGTACGATCGCAATCGTACAATCACAATCGTACAATCACAATTATACAATCGCAATCATTCAATCACACTCATGCAATCACAATCATACAATCACAATCATACAATCACAATCATACACAAACAATGATACAATCGCAATCATACAATTCAAATCATACAATCACAATCATACAATCACAATCATACAATCACAATCATACAATCACAATCATACGATCACAATCATACGAAGACAATCATACAATTACTACTATACAATCACAATCATACGAAAACAATCATACAATCACAATCATACGATGACAATCATACAATTACTACTATACAATCACAATCACACAAAAACAATCATACAATCACAATCATACAATCACAATCATACAATCACAATCATACATTCACAATCATACAATCACAATCATACAATCACAATCATACAATCACAATAATACAATCATAATCATACAATCTCAATCATACAATCACAATCATACAATCACAATCATACAATCACAATCATACAATCACAATCATACAATCACAATCGTACAATCACAATCGTACAATCACAATCATACAATCACAATCATACAATCACAATCATACAATCACAATCATGCAATCACAATCATACAATCACAATCATACAATCACAATCATACGATCACAATCATACGAAGACAATCATACAATTACTACTATACAATCACAATCATACAAAAACAATCATACAATCACAGTCATACAACCACAATCATACAATCACAATCATACATTCACAATCATACAATCACAATCATACAATCACAATCATACAATCACAATAATACAATCACAATCATACAATCTCAATCATTCAACCACAATCATACAATCACAATCATACAATCACAATCACACAATCGCAATCATACAATCACAATCATACAAAAACAATGATACAATCACAATCATGCAATCACAATCATACAATCACAATCATACGATCACAATCATACGAAGACAATCATACAATTACTACTATACAATCACAATCATACAAAAACAATCATACAAACACAATCATACGATGACAATCATACAATTACTACTATACAATCACAATCATACAAAAGCAATCATACAATTACTACTATACAATCACAATCATACAAAAGCAATCATACAATCACAATCATACGATGACAATCATACAATTACTACTATACAATCACAATCATACAAAAACAATCATACAATCACAATCATACAATCACAATCATACAATCACAATCATACATACACAATCATACAATCACAATCAAAGAATCACAATCATACAATCACAATCATACAATCACAATCATACCATCCCAATCATACAATCACCATCACACAATCGCAATCATACAATCAAAATCATACAAAAACAATGATACAATCACAATCATACAATCACAATCATACAATCACAATCATACAATCACAATCATACAATCACAATCATACAATCACAATCATACATTCACAATCATACAATCACAATCATACAATCACAATCATACAATCACAATAATACAATAACAATCATACAATCTCAATCATACAATTACAATCATACAATCACAATCATACAAACACAATCACACAATCGCAATCATACAATCACAATCATACAAAAACATTGATACAATCACAATCATGCAATCACAATCATGCAATCACAATCATACAATCACAATCATACAATCACAATCATACAATCACAATCATACCATCCCAATCATACAATCACAATCACACAATCGCAATCATACAATCACAATCATACAAAAACAATGATACAATCACAATCATACAATCACAATCATACAATCACAATCATACGATCACAATCATACGAAGACAATCATACAATTACTACTATACAATCACAATCATACAAAAACAATCATACAATCACAGTCATACAATCACAATCATACAATCACAATCATACATTCACAATCATACAATCACAATAATACAATCACAATCATACAATCTCAATCATACAATCACAATCATGCAATCACAATCATACAATCACAATCATACAATCACAATCATACATTCACAATCATACAATCACAATCATACAATCACAATCATACAATCACAATCATACAATCACAATAATACAATCACAATCATACAATCTCAATCATACAATCACAATCATACAATCACAATCATACAATCACAATCATACTATCGCAATCGTACAATCACAATTATACAATCACAATCATTCAATCACAATCATGCAATCACAATCATACAATCACAATCATACAATCACAATCATACAATCACAATCATACAATCACAATCATACAATCACAATCATACAATCACAATCATACAATCACAATCATACAATCACAATCATACAATCACAATCATACAATCACAATCATACACAAACAATGATACAATCGCAATCATACAATTCAAATCATACAATTCAAATCATACAATCACAATCATACAATCACAATCATACAATCACAATCATACGATCACAATCATACGAAGACAATCATACAATTACTACTATACAATCACAATCATACGAAAACAATCATACAATCACAATCATACGATGACAATCATACAATTACTACTATACAATCACAATCATACAAAAACAATTATACAATCACAATCATACAATCTCAATCATACAATCACAATCATACATTCACAATCATACAATCACAATCATAGAATCACAATCATACTATCGCAATCATACAATCACAATCGTACAATCACAATCATACAATCACAATCATTCAATCACAATCATGCAATCACAATCATACAATCACAATCATACAATCACAATCATACAAAAACAATCATACAATCACAATCATACAATCACAGTCATACAATCATAATCATATAATCACACTCATAAAATTGCAATCATACAATCGCAATCATACAATCACAATCATACCATCACAATCATACAGGCACAATCATAAAATCACAATCATAGAATCACAATCATACAAAAACAATCATGCAATCACAATCATGTAATCACAATCGTACAATCGCAATCGAACAATCAGAACCATATGATCACAATCATACAATCACAATCATACAATCACAATCATACAATCACAATCATACATTCACAATCGTACAATCACAATCATACAATCACAATCATACAATCACAATCATACAATCACAATCATACATACACAATCATACAATCACAATCAAAGAATCACAATCATACAATCACAATCATACAATCACAATCATACCATCCCAATCATACAATCACCATCACACAATCGCAATCATACAATCAAAATCATACAAAAACAATGATACAATCACAATCATACAATCACAATCATACAATCACAATCATACAATCACAATCATACAATCACAATCATACATTCACAATCATACAATCACAATCATACAATCACAATCATACAATCACAATAATACAATAACAATCATACAATCTCAATCATACAATTACAATCATACAATCACAATCATACAAACACAATCACACAATCGCAATCATACAATCACAATCATACAAAAACATTGATACAATCACAATCATGCAATCACAATCATGCAATCACAATCATACAATCACAATCATACAATCACAATCATACAATCACAATCATACCATCCCAATCATACAATCACAATCACACAATCGCAATCATACAATCACAATCATACAAAAACAATGATACAATCACAATCATACAATCACAATCATACAATCACAATCATACGATCACAATCATACGAAGACAATCATACAATTACTACTATACAATCACAATCATACAAAAACAATCATACAATCACAGTCATACAATCACAATCATACAATCACAATCATACATTCACAATCATACAATCACAATAATACAATCACAATCATACAATCTCAATCATACAATCACAATCATGCAATCACAATCATACAATCACAATCATACAATCACAATCATACATTCACAATCATACAATCACAATCATACAATCACAATCATACAATCACAATCATACAATCACAATAATACAATCACAATCATACAATCTCAATCATACAATCACAATCATACAATCACAATCATACAATCACAATCATACTATCGCAATCGTACAATCACAATTATACAATCACAATCATTCAATCACAATCATGCAATCACAATCATACAATCACAATCATACAATCACAATCATACAATCACAATCATACAATCACAATCATACAATCACAATCATACAATCACAATCATACAATCACAATCATACAATCACAATCATACAATCACAATCATACAATCACAATCATACACAAACAATGATACAATCGCAATCATACAATTCAAATCATACAATTCAAATCATACAATCACAATCATACAATCACAATCATACAATCACAATCATACGATCACAATCATACGAAGACAATCATACAATTACTACTATACAATCACAATCATACGAAAACAATCATACAATCACAATCATACGATGACAATCATACAATTACTACTATACAATCACAATCATACAAAAACAATTATACAATCACAATCATACAATCTCAATCATACAATCACAATCATACATTCACAATCATACAATCACAATCATAGAATCACAATCATACTATCGCAATCATACAATCACAATCGTACAATCACAATCATACAATCACAATCATTCAATCACAATCATGCAATCACAATCATAATATCGCAATCATACAATCACAATCATAATATCGCAATCATACAATCACAATCGTACAATCACAATCATACAATCACAATCATTCAATCACAATCATGCAATCACAATCATACAATCACAATCATACAATCACAATCATACATTCACAATCATACAATCACAATCATACATTCACAATCATACAATCACAATCATACAATAACAATCATATGATCACAATCAAACAATCACAATGATACAATCACAATCATACAATCACAATCATACAATAACAATCATATGATCACAATCAAACAATCACAATGATACAATCACAATCATACAATCACAATCATACAATCACAATCATACAATCACAATCATACGATCACAATCATACGAAGACAATCATACAATTACTACTATACAATCACAATCATACAAAAACAATCATACAATCACAGTCATACAATCACAATCATACAATCACAATCATACATTCACAATCATACAATCACAATCATACAATCACAATCATACAATCACAATAATACAATCACAATCATACAATCTCAATCATACAATCACAATCATACAATAACAATCATATGATCACAATCAAACAATCACAATGATACAATCACAATCATACAATCACAATCATACAATCACAATCATACAATCACAATCATACGATCACAATCATACGAAGACAATCATACAATTACTACTATACAATCACAATCATACAAAAACAATCATACAATCACAGTCATACAATCACAATCATACAATCACAATCATACATTCACAATCATACAATCACAATCATACAATCACAATCATACAATCACAATAATACAATCACAATCATACAATCTCAATCATACAATCACAATCATACAATCACAATCATACAATCACAATCACACAATCGCAATCATACAATCACAATCATACAAAAACAATGATACAATCACAATCATGCAATCACAATCATACAATCACAATCATACGATCACAATCATACGAAGACAATCATACAATTACTACTATACAATCACAATCATACAAAAACAATCATACAAACACAATCATACGATGACAATCATACAATTACTACTATACAATCACAATCATACAAAAACAATCATACAATCACAATCACACATTCACAATCATACAATCACAGTCATACATTCACAAACATACAATCACAATAATACAATCACAATCATACAATCTCAATCATACAATCACAATCATACAATCACAATCATACAATCACAATCACACAATCGCAATCATACAATCACAATCATACAAAAACAATGATACAATCACAATCATGCAATCACAATCATACAATCACAATCATACGATCACAATCATACGAAGACAATCATACAATTACTACTATACAATCACAATCATACAAAAACAATCATACAAACACAATCATACGATGACAATCATACAATTACTACTATACAATCACAATCATACAATCACAATCACACAATCGCAATCATACAATCACAATCATACAAAAACAATGATACAATCACAATCATGCAATCACAATCATACAATCACAATCATACAATAACAATCATATGATCACAATCAAACAATCACAATGATACAATCACAATCATACAATCACAATCATACAATCACAATCATACAATCACAATCATACGATCACAATCATACGAAGACAATCATACAATTACTACTATACAATCACAATCATACAAAAACAATCATACAATCACAGTCATACAATCACAATCATACAATCACAATCATACATTCACAATCATACAATCACAATCATACAATCACAATCATACAATCACAATAATACAATCACAATCATACAATCTCAATCATACAATCACAATCATACAATCACAATCACACAATCCCAATCATACTATCGCAACCATACAATCACAATCATACAATCACAATCATACAATCACAATCATACTATCGCAATGATACAATCACAATCATACAACCACAATCATACGAAGACAATCCCTACAGTTACTACTATACAATCACAATCATACGATGACAATCCTACAATTACTACTATACAATCACAATCACACAAAAACAATCATACAATCACAATCATACAATCACAATCATACATTCACAATCATACAATCACAATCATACAATCACAATCATATGATCACAATCAAACAATCACAATGATACAATCACAATCATACAATCACAAACATACAATCACAATCATACAATCACAATCATACGATCACAATCATACGAAGACAATCATACAATTACTACTATACAATCACAATCATACAAAAGCAATCATACAATCACAATCATACGATGACAATCATACAATTACTACTATACAATCACAATCATACAAAAGCAATCATACAATCACAATCATACGATGACAATCATACAATTACTACTATACAATCACAATCATACAAAAACAATCATACAATCACAATCATACAATCACAATCATACAATCACAATCATACATTCACAATCATACAATCACAATCATACAATCACAATCATACAATCACAATCATACAATCACAATAATACAATCACAATCATACAATCTCAATCATACAATCGCAATCATACAATCACAATCATACAATCACAATCATACAATCACAATCATACAATCACAATCATACAATCACAATCATACAATTACTACCATACAATCACAATCATACAAAAACAATCATACAATCACAATCATACAATCACAATCATACAATCACAATCATACATTCACAATCATACAATCACAATCATACAATCACAATCATATAATCACAATTATACAATCACAATCATACTATCGCAATCATACAATCACAATCGTACAATCACAATCATGCAATCACAATCATACAATCACAATCATACAATCACAATCATACAAAAACAATCATACAATCACAATCATACAATCACAGTCATACAATCATAATCATATAATCACACTCATAAAATTGCAATCATACAATCGCAATCATACAATCACAATCATACCATCACAGTCATACAGGCACAATCATAAAATCACAATCATACAAAAACAATCATGCAATCACAATCATGTAATCACAATCGTACAATCGCAATCGAACAATCAGAACCATATGATCACAATCATACAATCACAATCGTACAATCTCAATCATACACGCGCCATCTTACAATCACAATCATACAATCACAATCATACAATCACAATCATACAATCACAATCATACAATCACAATCATACAATCACAATCATACAATCACAATCATACAATCACAATCATACAATCACAATCATACTATCGCAATCATACAATCACAATCGTACAATCACAATCATACAATCACAATCATACAATCACAATCATTCAATCACAATCATGCAATCACAATCATACAATCACAATCATACAATCACAATCATACAAAAGCACTGATACAATCGCAATCATACAATTCAAATCATACAATCACAATCATACAATCACAATCATACAATCACAATCATACGATCATAATCATACGAAGACAATCATACAATTACTACTATACAATCACAATCATACAAAAACAATCATACAATCACAATCACACAATCACAATCATACAATCACAATCATACATTCACAATCATACAATCACAATCATACAATCACAATCATACAATCACAATAATACAATCACAATCATACAATCTCAATCATACAATCGCAATCATACAATCACAATCATACAATCACAATAATACAATCACAATCATACAAACACAATCATACAATCACAATCATACTATCGCAATCATACAATCACAATCGTACAATCACAATCATACAATCACAATCATTCAATCACAATCATGCAATCACAATCATACAATCACAATTATACAATCACAATCATACAATCACAATCATGCAATCACAATCATACAATCACAATCATACAATCACAATCATACCATCCCAATCATACAATCACAATCATACAATCACAATCATACAATCACAATCACACAATCGCAATCATACAATCACAATCATACAAAAACAATGATACAATCACAATCATACAATCACAATCATACAATCACAATCATACAATCAGAATCATACAATCACAATCGTACCATCCCAATCATGCAATCACAATCATACAATCACAATCATACAATCACAATCATACCATCCCAATCATATCATCACAATCATACAATCACAATCATACAATCACAATCACACAATCGCAATCATACAATCACAATCATACAATCACAATAATACAATCACAATCATACAAACACATTCATACAATCACAATCATAATATCGCAATCATACAATCACAATCGTACAATCACAATCATACAATCACAATCATTCAATCACAATCATGCAATCACAATCATACAATCACAATCATACAATCACAATCATACATTCACAATCATACAATCACAATCATACATTCACAATCATACAATCACAATCATACAATCACAATCATATGATCACAATCAAACAATCACAATGATACAATCACAATCATACAATCACAATCATACAATCACAATCATACAATCACAATCATACGATCACAATCATACGAAGACAATCATACAATTACTACTATACAATCACAATAATACAAAAGCAATCATACAATCACAATCATACGATGACAATCATACAATTACTACTATACAATCACAATCATACAAAAACAATCATACAATCACAATCATACAATCACAATCATACAATCACAATCATACATTCACAATCATACAATCACAATCATACAATCACAATCATTCAATCTCAATCATACAATCACAATCATACAGTCACAATCATACAATCACAATCATACAATCACAATCATGCAATCACAATCATACAATCACAATCATACAATCACAATCATGCAATCACAATCATACAATCACAATCATACAATCACAATCATTCAATCACAATCATGCAATCACAATCATACAATCACAATCATACAATCACAATCATACAATCACAATCATGTAATCACAATCATACAATCACAATCATACAATCACAATCATACCATCCCAATCATACAATCACAATCACACAATCGCAATCATACAATCACAATCATACAAAAACAATGATACAATCACAATCATGCAATCACAATCATACAATCACAATCATACGATCACAATCATACGAAGACAATCATACAATTACTACCATACAATCACAATCATACAAAAACAATCATACAAACACAATCATGCGATGACAATCATACAATTACTACTATACAATCACAATCATACAAAAACAATCATACAATCACAATCACACATTCACAATCATACAATCACAGTCATACATTCACAAACATACAATCACAATCATACAATCACAATCATACAATCACAATAATACAATCACAATCATGCAATCTCAATCATACAATCACAATCATACAATCACAATCACACAATCCCAATCATACTATCGCAATCATACAATCACAATCATACAATCACAATCATACAATCACAATCATACTATCGCAATGATACAATCACAATCATACAACCACAATCATACGAAGACAATCATACAGTTACTACTATACAATCACAATCATACAAAAACAATCATACAATCACAATCATACGATGACAATCCTACAATTACTACTATACAATCACAATCACACAAAAACAATCATACAAGCACAATCATACAATCACAATCATACATTCACAATCATACATTCACAATCATACAATCACAATCATACAATCACAATCATACAATCACAATAATACAATCACAATCATACAATCTCAATCATACAATCGCAATCATACAATCACAATCATACAATCACAATCATACAATCACAATCATACAAACACAATCATACCATCACAATCATACTATCGCAATCATACAATCACAATCGTACAATCAGAATCATACAATCACAATCATTCAATCACAATCATGCAATCACAATCATACAATCACAATCATACAATCACAATCATACAATCACAATCATGCAATCACAATCATACAATCACAATCATACAATCACAATCATACCATCCCAATCATACAATCACAATCACACAATCGCAATCATACAATCACAATTATACAAAAACAATGATACAATCACAATCATACCATCACAATCATACAATCACAATCATACAATCACAATCATACGATCACAATCATACGAAGACAATCATACAATTGCTACTATACAATCACAGTCATACAAAAACAATCATACAATCACAGTAATACAATCACAATCATACAATCACAATCATACATTCACAATCATACAATCACAATCATACAATCACAATCATACAATCACAATAATACAATCACAATCATACAATCTCAATCATACAATCACAATCATACAATCACAATCATACAATCACAATCACACAATCGCAATCATACAATCACAATCATACAAAAACAATGATACAATCACAATCATGCAATCACAATCATACAATCACAATCATACGATCACAATCATACGAAGACAATCATACAATTACTACTATACAATCACAATCATACAAAAACAATCATACAAACACAATCATACGATGACAATCATACAATTACTACTATACAATCACAATCATACAAAAACAATCATACAATCACAATCACACATTCACAATCATACAATCACAGTCATACATTCACAAACATACAATCACAATCATACAATCACAATCATACAATCACAATCATACAATCACAATCATACAATCACAATCATACAATCACAATCATACGATCACAATCATACGAAGACAATCATACAATTACTACTATACAATCACAATCATACAAAAGCAATCATACAATCACAATCATACGATGACAATCATACAATTACTACTATACAATCACAATCATACAAAAACAATCATACAATCACAATCATACAATCACAATCATACAATCACAATCATACATTCACAATCATACAATCACAATCATACAATCACAATAATACAATCACAATCATACAATCTCAATCATACAATCGCAATCATACAATCATAATCATACAATCACAATCATACAATCACAATCATACAAACACAATCATACAATCACAATCATACAATCACAATCATACAATCACAATAATACAATCACAATCATACAATCTCAATCATACAATCGCAATCATACAATCACAATCATACAATCACAATCATACAATCACAATCATACAAACACAATCATACAATCACAATCATACAATCACAATCATACAATCACAATCATACAATCACAATCATACACAAACAATGATACGATCGCAATCATACAATTCAAATCGTACAATTCAAATCATACAATCACAATCATACAATCACAATCATACAATCACAATCATACGATCACAATCATACGAAGACAATCATACAATTACTACTATACAATCACAATCATACGAAAACAATCATACAATCACAATCATACGATGACAATCATACAATTACTACTATACAATCACAATCATACAAAAACAATCATACAATCACAATCATACAATCACAATCATACAATCACAATCATACATTCACAATCATACAATCACAATCATACAATCACAATCATTCAATCTCAATCATACAATCACAATCATACAATCACAATCATACAAAAACAATGATACAATCACAATCATACAATCACAATCATACAATCACAATCATACGATCACAATCATACGAAGACAATCATACAATTACTACTATACAATCACAATCATACAAAAACAATCATACAATCACAGTCATACAATCACAATCATACAATCACAATCATACATTCACAATCATACAATCACAATAATACAATCACAATCATACAATCTCAATCATACAATCACAATCATGCAATCACAATCATACAATCACAATCATACCATCCCAATCATACAATCACAATCACACAATCGCAATCATACAATCACAATCATACAAAAACAATGATACAAGCACAATCATACAATCACAGTCATACAATCACAATCATACAATCACAATAATACAATCACAATCATACAATCACAATCATACAATCACAATCATACATTCACAATCATACAATCACAATCATACAATCACAATCATACAATCACAATCATACAATCACAATAATACAATCACAATCATACAATCTCAATCATACAATCACAATCATACAATCACAATCATACAATCACAATCATACAATCACAATCATACAATCACAATCATACAATCACAATCATACAATCACAATCATACAATCACAATCATACACAAACAATGATACAATCGCAATCATACAATTCAAATCATACAATTCAAATCATACAATCACAATCATACAATCACAATCATACAATCACAATCATACGATCACAATCATACGAAGACAATCATACAATTACTACTATACAATCACAATCATACGAAAACAATCATACAATCACAATCATACGATGACAATCATACAATTACTACTATACAATCACAATCATACAAAAACAATTATACAATCACAATCATACAATCACAATCATACAATCACAATCATACATTCACAATCATACAATCACAATCATAGAATCACAATCATACTATCGCAATCATACAATCACAATCGTACAATCACAATCATACAATCACAATCATTCAATCACAATCATGCAATCACAATCATACAATCACAATCATACAATCACAATCATACAAAAACAATCATACAATCACAATCATACAATCACAGTCATACAATCATAATCATATAATCACACTCATAAAATTGCAATCATACAATCGCAATCATACAATCACAATCATACCATCACAATCATACAGGCACAATCATAAAATCACAATCATAGAATCACAATCATACAAAAACAATCATGCAATCACAATCATGTAATCACAATCGTACAATCGCAATCGAACAATCAGAACCATATGATCACAATCATACAATCACAATCATACAATCACAATCATACAATCACAATCATACATTCACAATCGTACAATCACAATCATACAATCACAATCATACAATCACAATAGTACAATCACAATCATACAATCTCAATCATACAACCGCAATCATACAATCACAATCATACAATCGCAATCATACAAACACAATCATACAATCACAATCATAATATCGCAATCATACAATCACAATCGTACAATCACAATCATACAATCACAATCATTCAATCACAATCATGCAATCACAATCATACAATCACAATCATACAATCACAATCATACAATCACAAACATGCAATCACAATCATACAATCACAATCATACAATCACAATCATACCATCCCAATCATACAATCACAATCATACAATCACAATCATTCAATCACAATCACACAATCGCAATCATACAATCACAATCACACATTCACAATCATACAATCACAGTCATACATTCACAATCATACAATCACAATCATACAATCACAATAATACAATCACAATCATGCAATCTCAATCATACAATCACAATCATACAATCACAATCACACAATCCCAATCACACTATCGCAATCATACAATCACAATCATACAATCACAATCATACAATCACAATCATACTATCGCAATGATACAATTACAATCATACAATCACAATCATACTATCGCAATCATACAATCACAATCGTACAATCACAATCATACAATCACAATCATACAATCACAATCATTCAATCACAATCATGCAATCACAATCATACAATCACAATCATACAATCACAATCATACGATCACAATCATACGAAGACAATCATACAATTACTACTATACAATCACAATCATACGAAAACAATCATACAATCACAATCATACGAAGACAATCATACAATTACTACTATACAATCACAATCATACGAAAACAATCATACAATCACAATCATACGATGACAATCATACAATTACTACTATACAATCACAATCATACAAAAACAATCATACAATCACAATCATACAATCACAATCATACAATCACAATCATACATTCACAATCATACAATCACAATCATACAATCACAATCATATAATCACAATTATACAATCACAATCATACTATCGCAATCATACAATCACAATCGTACAATCACAATCATGCAATCACAATCATACAATCACAATCATACAATCACAATCATACAAAAACAATCATACAATCACAATCATACAATCACAGTCATACAATCATAATCATATAATCACACTCATAAAATTGCACTCATACAATCGCAATCATACAATCACAATCATACCATCACAGTCATACAGGCACAATCATAAAATCACAATCATAGAATCACAATCATACAAAAACAATCATGCAATCACAATCATGTAATCACAATCGTACAATCGCAATCGAACAATCAGAACCATATGATCACAATCATACAATCACAATCATACAATCTCAATCATACACGCGCCATCTTACAATCACAATCATACAATCACAATCATACAATCACAATCATACAATCACAATCATACAATCACAATAATACAATAACAATCATACAATCTCAATCATACAATTACAATCATACAATCACAATCATACAAACACAATCACACAATCGCAATCATACAATCACAATCATACAAAAACATTGATACAATCACAATCATGCAATCACAATCATGCAATCACAATCATACAATCACAATCATACAATCACAATCATACAATCACAATCATACCATCCCAATCATACAATCACAATCACACAATCGCAATCATACAATCACAATCATACAAAAACAATGATACAATCACAATCATACAATCACAATCATACAATCACAATCATACGATCACAATCATACGAAGACAATCATACAATTACTACTATACAATCACAATCATACAAAAACAATCATACAATCACAGTCATACAATCACAATCATACAATCACAATCATACATTCACAATCATACAATCACAATAATACAATCACAATCATACAATCTCAATCATACAATCACAATCATGCAATCACAATCATACAATCACAATCATACCATCCCAATCATACAATCACAATCACACAATCGCAATCATACAATCACAATCATACAAAAACAATGATACAAGCACAATCATACAATCACAGTCATACAATCACAATCATACAATCACAATAATACAATCACAATCATACAATCACAATCATACAATCACAATCATACATTCACAATCATACAATCACAATCATACAATCACAATCATACAATCACAATCATACAATCACAATAATACAATCACAATCATACAATCTCAATCATACAATCACAATCATACAATCACAATCATACAATCACAATCATACAATCACAATCATACAATCACAATCATACAATCACAATCATACAATCACAATCATACAATCACAATCATACACAAACAATGATACAATCGCAATCATACAATTCAAATCATACAATTCAAATCATACAATCACAATCATACAATCACAATCATACAATCACAATCATACGATCACAATCATACGAAGACAATCATACAATTACTACTATACAATCACAATCATACGAAAACAATCATACAATCACAATCATACGATGACAATCATACAATTACTACTATACAATCACAATCATACAAAAACAATTATACAATCACAATCATACAATCACAATCATACAATCACAATCATACATTCACAATCATACAATCACAATCATAGAATCACAATCATACTATCGCAATCATACAATCACAATCGTACAATCACAATCATACAATCACAATCATTCAATCACAATCATGCAATCACAATCATACAATCACAATCATACAATCACAATCATACAAAAACAATCATACAATCACAATCATACAATCACAGTCATACAATCATAATCATATAATCACACTCATAAAATTGCAATCATACAATCGCAATCATACAATCACAATCATACCATCACAATCATACAGGCACAATCATAAAATCACAATCATAGAATCACAATCATACAAAAACAATCATGCAATCACAATCATGTAATCACAATCGTACAATCGCAATCGAACAATCAGAACCATATGATCACAATCATACAATCACAATCATACAATCACAATCATACAATCACAATCATACATTCACAATCGTACAATCACAATCATACAATCACAATCATACAATCACAATAGTACAATCACAATCATACAATCTCAATCATACAACCGCAATCATACAATCACAATCATACAATCGCAATCATACAAACACAATCATACAATCACAATCATAATATCGCAATCATACAATCACAATCGTACAATCACAATCATACAATCACAATCATTCAATCACAATCATGCAATCACAATCATACAATCACAATCATACAATCACAATCATACAATCACAAACATGCAATCACAATCATACAATCACAATCATACAATCACAATCATACCATCCCAATCATACAATCACAATCATACAATCACAATCATTCAATCACAATCACACAATCGCAATCATACAATCACAATCACACATTCACAATCATACAATCACAGTCATACATTCACAATCATACAATCACAATCATACAATCACAATAATACAATCACAATCATGCAATCTCAATCATACAATCACAATCATACAATCACAATCACACAATCCCAATCACACTATCGCAATCATACAATCACAATCATACAATCACAATCATACAATCACAATCATACTATCGCAATGATACAATTACAATCATACAATCACAATCATACTATCGCAATCATACAATCACAATCGTACAATCACAATCATACAATCACAATCATACAATCACAATCATTCAATCACAATCATGCAATCACAATCATACAATCACAATCATACAATCACAATCATACGATCACAATCATACGAAGACAATCATACAATTACTACTATACAATCACAATCATACGAAAACAATCATACAATCACAATCATACGAAGACAATCATACAATTACTACTATACAATCACAATCATACGAAAACAATCATACAATCACAATCATACGATGACAATCATACAATTACTACTATACAATCACAATCATACAAAAACAATCATACAATCACAATCATACAATCACAATCATACAATCACAATCATACATTCACAATCATACAATCACAATCATACAATCACAATCATATAATCACAATTATACAATCACAATCATACTATCGCAATCATACAATCACAATCGTACAATCACAATCATGCAATCACAATCATACAATCACAATCATACAATCACAATCATACAAAAACAATCATACAATCACAATCATACAATCACAGTCATACAATCATAATCATATAATCACACTCATAAAATTGCACTCATACAATCGCAATCATACAATCACAATCATACCATCACAGTCATACAGGCACAATCATAAAATCACAATCATAGAATCACAATCATACAAAAACAATCATGCAATCACAATCATGTAATCACAATCGTACAATCGCAATCGAACAATCAGAACCATATGATCACAATCATACAATCACAATCATACAATCTCAATCATACACGCGCCATCTTACAATCACAATCATACAATCACAATCATACAATCACAATCATACAATCACAGTCATACAATCACAATCATACAATCACAATCATACAATCACAATCATACAATCACAATCATACTATCGCAATCGTACAATCACAATCGTACAATCACAATCATACAATCACAATCATACAATCACAATCATTCAATCACAATCATGCAATCACAATCACACAATCGCAATCATACAATCACAATCATACAAAAACAATGATACAATCACAATCATGCAATCACAATCATACAATCACAATCATACGATCACAATCATACGAAGACAATCATACAATTACTACTATACAATCACAATCATACAAAAACAATCATACAAACACAATCATACGATGACAATCATACAATTACTACTATACAATCACAATCATACAAAAACAATCATACAATCACAATCACACATTCACAATCATACAATCACAGTCATACATTCACAAACATACAATCACAATCATACAATCACAATCATACAATCACAATAATACAATCACAATCATGCAATCTCAATCATACAATCACAATCATACAATCACAATCACACAATCCCAATCATACTATCGCAACCATACAATCACAATCATACAATCACAATCATACAATCACAATCATACTATCGCAATGATACAATCACAATCATACAACCACAATCATACGAAGACAATCCCTACAGTTACTACTATACAATCACAATCATACGATGACAATCCTACAATTACTACTATACAATCACAATCACACAAAAACAATCATACAATCACAATCATACAATCACAATCATACATTCACAATCATACAATCACAATCATACAATCACAATCATATGATCACAATCAAACAATCACAATGATACAATCACAATCATACAATCACAAACATACAATCACAATCATACAATCACAATCATACGATCACAATCATACGAAGACAATCATACAATTACTACTATACAATCACAATCATACAAAAGCAATCATACAATCACAATCATACGATGACAATCATACAATTACTACTATACAATCACAATCATACAAAAGCAATCATACAATCACAATCATACGATGACAATCATACAATTACTACTATACAATCACAATCATACAAAAACAATCATACAATCACAATCATACAATCACAATCATACAATCACAATCATACATTCACAATCATACAATCACAATCATACAATCACAATCATACAATCACAATAATACAATCACAATCATACAATCTCAATCATACAATCGCAATCATACAATCACAATCATACAATCACAATCATACAATCACAATCATACAATCACAATCATACAATTACTACCATACAATCACAATCATACAAAAACAATCATACAATCACAATCATACAATCACAATCATACAATCACAATCATACATTCACAATCATACAATCACAATCATACAATCACAATCATATAATCACAATTATACAATCACAATCATACTATCGCAATCATACAATCACAATCGTACAATCACAATCATGCAATCACAATCATACAATCACAATCATACAATCACAATCATACAAAAACAATCATACAATCACAATCATACAATCACAGTCATACAATAATAATCATATAATCACACTCATAAAATTGCAATCATACAATCGCAATCATACAATCACAATCATACCATCACAGTCATACAGGCACAATCATAAAATCACAATCATAGAATCACAATCATACAAAAACAATCATGCAATCACAATCATGTAATCACAATCGTACAATCGCAATCGAACAATCAGAACCATATGATCACAATCATACAATCACAATCGTACAATCTCAATCATACACGCGCCATCTTACAATCACAATCATACAATCACAATCATACAATCACAATCATACAATCACAATCATACAATCACAATCATACAATCACAATCATACAATCACAATCATACAAACACAATCATACAATCACAATCATACTATCGCAATCATACAATCACAATCGTACAATCACAATCATACAATCACAATCATACAATCACAATCATTCAATCACAATCATGCAATCACAATCATACAATCACAATCATACAATCACAATCATACAAAAGCACTGATACAATCGCAATCATACAATTCAAATCATACAATCACAATCATACAATCACAATCATACAATCACAATCATACAATCACAATCATACGATCATAATCATACGAAGACAATCATACAATTACTACTATACAATCACAATCATACAAAAACAATCATACAATCACAATCACACAATCACAATCATACAATCACAATCATACATTCACAATCATACAATCACAATCGTACAATCACAATCATACAATCACAATAATACAATCACAATCATACAATCTCAATCATACAATCGCAATCATACAATCACAATCATACAATCACAATAATACAATCACAATCATACAAACACAATCATACAATCACAATCATACTATCGCAATCATACAATCACAATCGTACAATCACAATCATACAATCACAATCATTCAATCACAATCATGCAATCACAATCATACAATCACAATTATACAATCACAATCATACAATCACAATCATGCAATCACAATCATACAATCACAATCATACAATCACAATCATACCATCCCAATCATACAATCACAATCATACAATCACAATCATACAATCACAATCACACAATCGCAATCATACAATCACAATCATACAAAAACAATGATACAATCACAATCATACAATCACAATCATACAATCACAATCATACAATCAGAATCATACAATCACAATCGTACCATCCCAATCATGCAATCACAATCATACAATCACAATCATACAATCACAATCATACCATCCCAATCATATCATCACAATCATACAATCACAATCATACAATCACAATCACACAATCGCAATCATACAATCACAATCATACAATCACAATAATACAATCACAATCATACAAACACAATCATACAATCACAATCATAATATCGCAATCATACAATCACAATCGTACAATCACAATCATACAATCACAATCATTCAATCACAATCATGCAATCACAATCATACAATCACAATCATACAATCACAATCATACATTCACAATCATACAATCACAATCATACATTCACAATCATACAATCACAATCATACAATCACAATCATTCAATCACAATCATGCAATCACAATCATACAATCACAATCATACAATCACAATCATACAATCACAATCATGTAATCACAATCATACAATCACAATCATACAATCACAATCATACCATCCCAATCATACAATCACAATCACACAATCGCAATCATACAATCACAATCATACAAAAACAATGATACAATCACAATCATGCAATCACAATCATACAATCACAATCATACGATCACAATCATACGAAGACAATCATACAATTACTACCATACAATCACAATCATACAAAAACAATCATACAAACACAATCATGCGATGACAATCATACAATTACTACTATACAATCACAATCATACAAAAACAATCATACAATCACAATCACACATTCACAATCATACAATCACAGTCATACATTCACAAACATACAATCACAATCATACAATCACAATCATACAATCACAATAATACAATCACAATCATGCAATCTCAATCATACAATCACAATCATACAATCACAATCACACAATCCCAATCATACTATCGCAATCATACAATCACAATCATACAATCACAATCATACAATCACAATCATACTATCGCAATGATACAATCACAATCATACAACCACAATCATACGAAGACAATCATACAGTTACTACTATACAATCACAATCATACAAAAACAATCATACAATCACAATCATACGATGACAATCCTACAATTACTACTATACAATCACAATCACACAAAAACAATCATACAAGCACAATCATACAATCACAATCATACATTCACAATCATACATTCACAATCATACAATCACAATCATACAATCACAATCATACAATCACAATCATACAATCACAATAATACAATCACAATCATACAATCTCAATCATACAATCGCAATCATACAATCACAATCATACAATCACAATCATACAATCACAATCATACAAACACAATCATACCATCACAATCATACTATCGCAATCATACAATCACAATCGTACAATCAGAATCATACAATCACAATCATTCAATCACAATCATGCAATCACAATCATACAATCACAATCATACAATCACAATCATACAATCACAATCATGCAATCACAATCATACAATCACAATCATACAATCACAATCATACCATCCCAATCATACAATCACAATCACACAATCGCAATCATACAATCACAATTATACAAAAACAATGATACAATCACAATCATACCATCACAATCATACAATCACAATCATACAATCACAATCATACGATCACAATCATACGAAGACAATCATACAATTGCTACTATACAATCACAGTCATACAAAAACAATCATACAATCACAGTAATACAATCACAATCATACAATCACAATCATACATTCACAATCATACAATCACAATCATACAATCACAATCATACAATCACAATAATACAATCACAATCATACAATCTCAATCATACAATCACAATCATACAATCACAATCATACAATCACAATCACACAATCGCAATCATACAATCACAATCATACAAAAACAATGATACAATCACAATCATGCAATCACAATCATACAATCACAATCATACGATCACAATCATACGAAGACAATCATACAATTACTACTATACAATCACAATCATACAAAAACAATCATACAAACACAATCATACGATGACAATCATACAATTACTACTATACAATCACAATCATACAAAAACAATCATACAATCACAATCACACATTCACAATCATACAATCACAGTCATACATTCACAAACATACAATCACAATCATACAATCACAATCATACAATCACAATCATACAATCACAATCATACAATCACAATCATACAATCACAATCATACGATCACAATCATACGAAGACAATCATACAATTACTACTATACAATCACAATCATACAAAAGCAATCATACAATCACAATCATACGATGACAATCATACAATTACTACTATACAATCACAATCATACAAAAACAATCATACAATCACAATCATACAATCACAATCATACAATCACAATCATACATTCACAATCATACAATCACAATCATACAATCACAATAATACAATCACAATCATACAATCTCAATCATACAATCGCAATCATACAATCATAATCATACAATCACAATCATACAATCACAATCATACAAACACAATCACACAATCACAATCATACAATCTCAATCATACAATCACAATCATACAATCACAATCATACAATCACAATCATACAATCACAACCATACAATCACAATCATACAATCACAATCATACAATCACAATTATACAATCACAATCATACAATCACAATCATACAATCACAATCATACAATCACAATCATACTATCGCAATCATACAATCACAATCGTGCAATCACAATCATACAATCACAATCATTCAATCACAATCATGCAATCACAATCATACAATCACAATCATACAATCACAATCATACAAAAACAATCATACAATCACAATCATACAATCACAGTCATACAGGCACAATCATAAAATCACAATCATAGAATCACAATCATACAAAAACAATCATGCAATCACAATCATGTAATCACAATCGTACAATCGCAATCGAACAATCAGAACCATATGATCACAATCATACAATCACAATCATACAATCTCAATCATACACGCGCCATCTTACAATCACAATCATACAATCACAATCATACAATCACAATCATACAATCACAATCATACAATCACAATCATACAATCACAATCATACAATCACAATCATACAATCACAATAATACAATCACAATCATACAATCTCAATCATACAATCGCAATCATACAATCACAATCATACAATCACAATCATACAATCACAATCATACAAACACAATCATACAATCACAATCATACTATCGCAATCATACAATCACAATTGTACAATCACAATCATACAATCACAATCATTCAATCACAATCATACAATCACAATCATACAATCACAATCATACAATCACAATAATACAATCACAATCATACAATCTCAATCATACAATCGCAATCATACAATCACAATCATACAATCACAATCATACAATCACAATCATACAAACACAATCATACAATCACAATCATACTATCGCAATCATACAATCACAATCATACACAAACAATGATACGATCGCAATCATACAATTCAAATCGTACAATTCAAATCATACAATCACAATCATACAATCACAATCATACAATCACAATCATACGATCACAATCATACGAAGACAATCATACAATTACTACTATACAATCACAATCATACGAAAACAATCATACAATCACAATCATACGATGACAATCATACAATTACTACTATACAATCACAATCATACAAAAACAATCATACAATCACAATCATACAATCACAATCATACAATCACAATCATACATTCACAATCATACAATCACAATCATACAATCACAATCATTCAATCTCAATCATACAATCACAATCATACAATCACAATCATACAATCGCAATCATACAATCACAATCATGCAATCACAATCATACAATCACAATCATACAATCACAATCATACAATCACAATCATACAATCACAATCATACAATCACAATCATTCAATCACAATCATGCAATCACAATCATACAATCACAATCATACAATCACAATCATACAATCACAATCATGCAATCACAATCATACAATCACAATCATACAATCACAATCATACCATCCCAATCATACAATCACAATCACACAATCGCAATCATACAATCACAATCATACAAAAACAATGATACAATCACAATCATACAATCACAATCATACAATCACAATCATACAATCACAATCATACGATCACAATCATACGAAGACATTCATACAATTACTACTATACAATCACAATCATACAAAAACAATCATACAATCACAGTCATACAATCACAATCATACAATCACAATCATACATTCACAATCATACAATCACAATCATACAATCACAATCATACAATCACAATAATACAATCACAATCATACAATCTCAATCATACAATCACAATCATACAATCACAATCATACAATCACAATCACACAATCGCAATCATACAATCACAATCATACAAAAACAATGATACAATCACAATCATGCAATCACAATCATGCAATCACAATCATACGATCACAATCATACGAAGACAATCATACAATTACTACTATACAATCACAATCATACAAAAACAATCATACAAACACAATCATACGGTGACAATCATACAATTACTACTATACAATCACAATCATACAAAAACAATCATACAATCACAATCACACATTCACAATCATACAATCACAGTCATACATTCACAAACATACAATCACAATCATACAATCACAATCATACAATCACAATAATACAATCACAATCATGCAATCTCAATCATACAATCACAATCATACAATCACAATCACACAATCCCAATCATACTATCGCAATCATACAATCACAATCATACAATCACAATCATACAATCACAATCATACTATCGCAATGATACAATCACAATCATACAACCACAACCATACGAAGACAATCATACAGTTACTACTATACAATCACAATCATACAAAAACAATCATACAATCACAATCATACGATGACAATCCTACAATTACTACTATACAATCACAATCACACAAAAACAATCATACAATCACAATCATACAATCACAATCATACATTCACAATCATACATTCACAATCATACAATCACAATCATACAATCACAATCATACAATCACAATAATACAATCACAATCATACAATCACAATCATGCAATCACAATCATACAATCACAATCATACAATCACAATCATACAATCACAATCATACCATCCCAATCATACAATCACAATCATACAATCACAATCATGCAATCACAATCATACAATCACAATCATACAATCACAATCATACAATCACAATCATACCATCCCAATCATACAATCACAATCACACAATCACAATCATACAATCACAATCATTCAATCACAATCATGCAATCACAATCATACAATCACAATCATACAATCACAATCATACAATCACAATCATGCAATCACAATCATACAATCACAATCATACAATCACAATCATACCATCCCAATCATACAATCACAATCACACAATCGCAATCATACAATCATACAATCACAATCATACAATCACAATCATACAATCACAATCATACGATCACAATCATACGAAGACAATCATACAATTACTACTATACAATCACAATCATACAATCACAATCATACAATCACAATCATACAATCACAATCATACTATCGCAATCATACAATCACAATCGTACAATCACAATCATACAATCACAATCATTCAATCACAATCATGCAATCACAATCATACAATCACAATCATACAATCACAATCATACGATCACAATCATACGAAGACAATCATACAATTACTACTATACAATCACAATCATACAAAAACAATCATACAAACACAATCATACGATGACAATCATACAATTACTACTATACAATCACAATCATACAAAAACAATCATACAATCACAATCACACATTCACAATCATACAATCACAGTCATACATTCACAAACATACAATCACAATCATACAATCACAATCATACAATCACAATAATACAATCACAATCATGCAATCTCAATCATACAATCACAATCATACAATCACAATCACACAATCCCAATCACACTATCGCAAACATACAATCACAATCATACAATCACAATCATACAATCACAATCATACTATCGCAATGATACAATCACAATCATACAACCACAATCATACGAAGACAATCATACAATTACTACTATACAATCACAATCATACAAAAACAATCATACAATCACAATCATACGATGACAATCCTACAATTACTACTATACAATCACAATCACACAAAAACAATCATACAATCACAATCATACAATCACAATGATACAATCACAATCATACATTCACAATCATACAATCACAATCATATGATCACAATCAAACAATCACAATGATACAATCACAATCATACAATCACAATCATACAATCACAATCATACAATCACAATCATACGATCACAATCATACGACCGCAATCATACAATCACAATCATACTATCGCAATGATACAATCACAATCATACAACCACAATCATACGAAGACAATCATACAATTACTACTATACAATCACAATCATACAAAAACAATCATACAATCACAATCATACGATGACAATCCTACAATTACTACTATACAATCACAATCACACAAAAACAATCATACAATCACAATCATACAATCACAATCATACAATCACAATCATACAATCACAATAATACAATCACAATCATACAATCTCAATCATACAATCACAATCATACAATCACAATCATACAATCACAATCACACAATCGCAATCATACAATCACAATCATACAAAAACAATGATACAATCACAATCATGCAATCACAATCATACAATCACAATCATACGATCACAATCATACGAAGACAATCATACAATTACTACTATACAATCACAATCATACAAAAACAATCATACAAACACAATCATACGATGACAATCATACAATTACTACTATACAATCACAATCATACAAAAACAATCATACAATCACAATGACACATTCACAATCATACAATCACAGTCATACATTCACAAACATACAATCACAATCATACAATCACAATAATACAATCACAATCATGCAATCTCAATCATACAATCACAATCATACAATCACAATCACACAATCCCAATCATACTATCGCAATCATACAATCACAATCATACAATCACAATCATACAATCACAATCATACTATCGCAATGATACAATCACAATCATACAACCACAATCATACGAAGACAATCATACAATTACTACTATACAATCACAATCATACAAAAACAATCATACAATCACAATCATACGATGACAATCCTACAATTACTACTATACAATCACAATCACACAAAAACAATCATACATCACAATCATACAATCACAATCATACAATCACAATCATACAATCACAATCATACATTCACAATCATACAATCACAATCATACAATCACAATCATACTATCGCAATGATACAATCACAATCATACAACCACAACCATACGAAGACAATCATACAGTTACTACTATACAATCACAATCATACAAAAACAATCATACAATCACAATCATACGATGACAATCCTACAATTACTACTATACAATCACAATCACACAAAAACAATCATACAATCACAATCATACAATCACAATCATACATTCACAATCATACATTCACAATCATACAATCACAATCATACAATCACAATCATACAATCACAATAATACAATCACAATCATACAATCACAATCATGCAATCACAATCATACAATCACAATCATACAATCACAATCATACAATCACAATCATACCATCCCAATCATACAATCACAATCATACAATCACAATCATGCAATCACAATCATACAATCACAATCATACAATCACAATCATACAATCACAATCATACCATCCCAATCATACAATCACAATCACACAATCACAATCATACAATCACAATCATTCAATCACAATCATGCAATCACAATCATACAATCACAATCATACAATCACAATCATACAATCACAATCATGCAATCACAATCATACAATCACAATCATACAATCACAATCATACCATCCCAATCATACAATCACAATCACACAATCGCAATCATACAATCATACAATCACAATCATACAATCACAATCATACAATCACAATCATACGATCACAATCATACGAAGACATTCATACAATTACTACTATACAATCACAATCATACAATCACAATCATACAATCACAATCATACAATCACAATCATACTATCGCAATCATACAATCACAATCGTACAATCACAATCATACAATCACAATCATTCAATCACAATCATGCAATCACAATCATACAATCACAATCATACAATCACAATCATACGATCACAATCATACGAAGACAATCATACAATTACTACTATACAATCACAATCATACAAAAACAATCATACAAACACAATCATACGATGACAATCATACAATTACTACTATACAATCACAATCATACAAAAACAATCATACAATCACAATCACACATTCACAATCATACAATCACAGTCATACATTCACAAACATACAATCACAATCATACAATCACAATCATACAATCACAATAATACAATCACAATCATGCAATCTCAATCATACAATCACAATCATACAATCACAATCACACAATCCCAATCACACTATCGCAAACATACAATCACAATCATACAATCACAATCATACAATCACAATCATACTATCGCAATGATACAATCACAATCATACAACCACAATCATACGAAGACAATCATACAATTACTACTATACAATCACAATCATACAAAAACAATCATACAATCACAATCATACGATGACAATCCTACAATTACTACTATACAATCACAATCACACAAAAACAATCATACAATCACAATCATACAATCACAATGATACAATCACAATCATACATTCACAATCATACAATCACAATCATATGATCACAATCAAACAATCACAATGATACAATCACAATCATACAATCACAATCATACAATCACAATCATACAATCACAATCATACGATCACAATCATACGACCGCAATCATACAATCACAATCATACTATCGCAATGATACAATCACAATCATACAACCACAATCATACGAAGACAATCATACAATTACTACTATACAATCACAATCATACAAAAACAATCATACAATCACAATCATACGATGACAATCCTACAATTACTACTATACAATCACAATCACACAAAAACAATCATACAATCACAATCATACAATCACAATCATACAATCACAATCATACAATCACAATAATACAATCACAATCATACAATCTCAATCATACAATCACAATCATACAATCACAATCATACAATCACAATCACACAATCGCAATCATACAATCACAATCATACAAAAACAATGATACAATCACAATCATGCAATCACAATCATACAATCACAATCATACGATCACAATCATACGAAGACAATCATACAATTACTACTATACAATCACAATCATACAAAAACAATCATACAAACACAATCATACGATGACAATCATACAATTACTACTATACAATCACAATCATACAAAAACAATCATACAATCACAATGACACATTCACAATCATACAATCACAGTCATACATTCACAAACATACAATCACAATCATACAATCACAATAATACAATCACAATCATGCAATCTCAATCATACAATCACAATCATACAATCACAATCACACAATCCCAATCATACTATCGCAATCATACAATCACAATCATACAATCACAATCATACAATCACAATCATACTATCGCAATGATACAATCACAATCATACAACCACAATCATACGAAGACAATCATACAATTACTACTATACAATCACAATCATACAAAAACAATCATACAATCACAATCATACGATGACAATCCTACAATTACTACTATACAATCACAATCACACAAAAACAATCATACATCACAATCATACAATCACAATCATACAATCACAATCATACAATCACAATCATACATTCACAATCATACAATCACAATCATACAATCACAATCATATGATCACAATCAAACAATCACAATGATACAATCACAATGATACAATCACAATCATACAATCACAATCATACAATTACTACTATACAATCACAATCATACAAAAACAATCATACAATCACAATCATACGATGACAATTCTACAATTACTGCTATACAATCACAATCACACAAAAACAATCATACAATCACAATCATACAATCACAATCATACAATCACAATCATACAATCACAATCATACAATCACAATCATACAATCACAATCATACAATCACAATCATACAATCACAATCATACAATCACAATCATATGATCACAATCAAACAATCACAATGATACAATCACAATCATACAATCACAATCATACAATCACAATCATACAATCACAATCATACGATCACAATCATACGAAGACAATCATACAATTACTACTATACAATCACAATCATACAAAAGCAATCATACAATCACAATCACACGATGACAATCATACAATTACTACTATACAATCACAATCACACGATGACAATCATACAATTACTACTATACAATCACAATCATACAAAAACAACCATACAATCACAATCATACAATCACAATCATACAATCATAATCATACATTCACAATCATACAATCACAATCATACAATCACAATCATACAATCACAATCATACAATCACAATCATACAATCACAATCATACAATCACAATCATACAATCACAATCATACAATCACAATCATGCAATCACAATCATACAATCACAATCATACAATCACAATCATACCATCCCAATCATACAATCACAATCACACAATCGCAATCATACAATCATACAATCACAATCATACAATCACAATCATACAATCACAATCATACGATCACAATCATACGAAGACAATCATACAATTACTACTATACAATCACAATCATACAAAAACAATCGTACAATCACAGTCATACAATCACAATCATACAATCACAATCATACATTCACAATCATACAATCACAATAATACAATCACAATCATACAATCTCAATCATACAATCACAATCATACAATCACAATCATACAATCACAACCATACAATCACAATCATACAATCACAATCATACAATCACAATCATACAATCACAATCATACAATCACAATCATACAATCACAATCACACAATCACAATCATACTATCGCAATCATACAATCACAATCGTGCAATCACAATCATACAATCACAATCATTCAATCACAATCATGCAATCACAATCATACAATCACAATCATACAATCACAATCATACAAAAACAATCATGCAATCACAATCATGTAATCACAATCGTACAATCGCAATCGAACAATCAGAACCATATGATCACAATCATACAATCACAATCATACAATCTCAATCATACACGCGCCATCTTACAATCACAATCATACAATCACAATCATACAATCACAATCATACAATCACAATCATACTATCGCAATCATACAATCACAATCGTACAATCACAATCATACAATCACAATCATTCAATCACAATCATGCAATCACAATCATACAATCACAATCATACAATCACAATCATACAATCACAATCATACGATCACAATCATACGAAGACAATCATACAATTACTACTATACAATCACAATCATACAAAAACAATCATACAATCACAATCATACAATCACAATCATACAATCACAATCATACATTCACAATCATACAATCACAATCATACAATCACAATCATACAATCACAATCACACAATCGCAATCATACAATCACAATCATACAAAAACAATGATACAAGCACAATCATACAATCACAATCATACAATCACAATAATACAATCACAATCATACAATCACAATCATACAATCACAATCATACATTCACAATCATACAATCACAATCATACAATCACAATCATACAATCACAATCATACAATCACAATCATTCAATCACAATCATGCAATCACAATCATACAATCACAATCATACAACCACAATCATACAATCACAAACATGCAATCACAATCATACAATCACAATCATACAATCACAATCATACCATCCCAATCATACAATCACAATCATACAATCACAATCATACAATCACAATCACACAATCGCAATCATACAATCACAATCATACAAAAACAATGATACAATCACAATCATACAATCACAATCATACAATCACAATCATACAATCACAATCATGCAATCAGAATCATACAATCACAATCATACCATCCCAATCATACAATCACAATCATACAATCACAATCATACAATCACAATCACACAATCACAATCATAAAATCACAATCATACAAAAACAATGATACAATCACAATCATGCAATCACAATCATACAATCACAATCATACGATCACAATCATACGAAGACAATCATACAATTACTACTATACAATCACAATCATACAAAAACAATCATACAAACACAATCATACGATGACAATCATACAATTACTACTATACAATCACAATCATACAAAAACAATCATACAATCACAATCACACATTCACAATCATACAATCACAGTCATACATTCACAATCATACAATCACAATCATACAATCACAATCATACAATCACAATAATACAATCACAATCATGCAATCTCAATCATACAATCACAATCATACAATCACAATCACACAATCCCAATCACACTATCGCAAACATACAATCACAATCATACAATCACAATCATACAATCACAATCATACTATCGCAATGATACAATCACAATCATACAACCACAATCATACGAAGACAATCATACAATTACTACTATACAATCACAATCATACAAAAACAATCATACAATCACAATCATACGATGACAATCCTACAATTACTACTATACAATCACAATCACACAAAAACAATCATACAATCACAATCATACAATCACAATGATACAATCACAATCATACATTCACAATCATACAATCACAATCATATGATCACAATCAAACAATCACAATGATACAATCACAATCATACAATCACAATCATACAATCACAATCATACAATCACAATCATACGATCACAATCATACGACCGCAATCATACAATCACAATCATACTATCGCAATGATACAATCACAATCATACAACCACAATCATACGAAGACAATCATACAATCACTACTATACAATCACAATCATACAAAAACAATCATACAATCACAATCATACGATGACAATCCTACAATTACTACTATACAATCACAATCACACAAAAACAATCATACAATCACAATCATACAATCACAATCATACAATCACAATCATACAATCACAATAATACAATCACAATCATACAATCACAATCATACAATCACAATCATACAATCACAATCATATGATCACAATCAAACAATCACAATGATACAATCACAATCATACAATCACAATCATACAATCACAATCATACAATCACAATCATACGATCACAATCATACGAAGACAATCATACAATTACTACTATACAATCACAATCATACAAAAGCAATCATACAATCACAATCATACGATGACAATCATACAATTACTACTATACAATCACAATCATACAAAAACAACCATACAATCACAATCATACAATCACAATCATACAATCATAATCATACATTCACAATCATACAATCACAATCATACAATCACAATCATACAATCACAATCATACAATCACAATAATACAATCACATCTCATACAATCTCAATCATACAATCGCAATCATACAATCGCAATCATTCAATCACAATCATGCAATCACAATCATACAATCACAATCATACAATCACAATCATGCAATCACAATCATGCAATCACAATCATACAATCACAATCATACCATCCCAATCATACAATCACAATCACACAATCGCAATCATACAATCACAATCATACAAAAACAATGATACAATCACAATCATACAATCACAATCATACAATCACAATCATACAATCACAATCATACAATCACAATCATACAATCACAATCATACGATCACAATCATACGAAGACAATCATACAATTACTACTATACAATCACAATCATACAAAAACAATCATACAATCACAATCATACGATGACAATCCTACAATTACTACTATACAATCACAATCACACAAAAACGATCATACAATCACAATCATACCATCACAATCATACAAACACAATCATACAATCACAATCATACTATCGCAATCATACAATCACAATCGTACAATCACAATCATACAATCACAATCATTCAATCACAATCATGCAATTACAATCATACAATCACAAGCATACAATCACAATCATACAATCACAATCATGCAATCACAATCATACAATCACAATCATACAATCACAATCATTCAATCACAATCATGCAATCACAATCATACAATCACAATCATACAATCACAATCATACAATCACAATCATACGATCACAATCATACGAAGACAATCATACAATTACTACTATACAATCACAATCATACAAAAACAATCATACAATCACAATCATACAATCACAATCATACAATCACAATCATACATTCACAATCATACAATCACAATCATACAATCACAATCATACAATCACAATCATGCAATCACAATCATGCAATCACAATCATACAATCACAATCATACCATCCCAATCATACAATCACAATCACACAATCGCAATCATACAATCACAATCATACAAAAACAATGATACAATCACAATCATACAATCACAATCATACAATCACAATCATACAATCACAATCATACAATCACAATCATACGATCACAATCATACGAAGACAATCATACAATTACTACTATACAATCACAATCATACAAAAACAATCATACAATCACAATCATACGATGACAATCCTACAATTACTACTATACAATCACAATCACACAAAAACGATCATACAATCACAATCATACAATCACAATCATACAAACACAATCATACAATCACAATCATACTATCGCAATCATACAATCACAATCGTACAATCACAATCATACAATCACAATCATTCAATCACAATCATGCAATCACAATCATACAATCACAAGCATACAATCACAATCATACAATCACAATCATGCAATCACAATCATACAATCACAATCATACAATCACAATCATTCAATCACAATCATGCAATCACAATCATACAATCACAATCATACAATCACAATCATACAATCACAATCATACGATCACAATCATACGAAGACAATCATACAATTACTACTATACAATCACAATCATACAAAAACAATCATACAATCACAATCATACAATCACAATCATACAATCACAATCATACATTCACAATCATACAATCACAATCATACAATCACAATCATACAATCACAATCTCACAATCGCAATCATACAATCACAATCATACAAAAACAATGATACAAGCACAATCATACAATCACAATCATACAATCACAATAATACAATCACAATCATACAATCACAATCATACAATCACAATCATACATTCACAATCATACAATCACAATCATACAATCACAATCATACAATCACAATCATACAATCACAATCATTCAATCACAATCATGCAATCACAATCATACAATCACAATCATACAATCACAATCATACAATCACAAACATGCAATCACAATCATACAATCACAATCATACAATCACAATCATACAATCACAATCATACAATCACAATCACACAATCGCAATCATACAATCACAATCATACAAAAACAATGATACAATCACAATCATACAATCACAATCATACAATCACAATCATACAATCACAATCATGCAATCAGAATCATACAATCACAATCATACCATCCCAATCATACAATCACAATCATACAATCACAATCATACAATCACAATCACACAATCGCAATCATACAATCACAATCATACAAAAACAATGATACAATCACAATCATGCAATCACAATCATACAATCACAATCATACGATCACAATCATACGAAGACAATCATACAATTACTACTATACAATCACAATCATACGAAAACAATCATACAAACACAATCATACGATGACAATCATACAATTACTACTATACAATCACAATCATACAAAAACAATCATACAATCACAATCACACATTCACAATCATACAATCACAGTCATACATTCACAATCATACAATCACAATCATACAATCACAATCATACAATCACAATAATACAATCACAATCATGCAATCTCAATCATACAATCACAATCATACAATCACAATCACACAATCCCAATCATACAATCACAATCACACAATCGCAATCATACAATCACAATCATACAAAAACAATGATACAATCACAATCATACAATCACAATCATACAATCACAATCATACAATCACAATCATACAATCACAATCATACGATCACAATCATACGAAGACAATCATACAATTACTACTATACAATCACAATCATACAAAAACAATCATACAATCACAATCATACGATGACAATCCTACAATTACTACTATACAATCACAATCACACAAAAACGATCATACAATCACAATCATACAATCACAATCATACAAACACAATCATACAATCACAATCATACTATCGCAATCATACAATCACAATCGTACAATCACAATCATACAATCACAATCATTCAATCACAATCATGCAATCACAATCATACAATCACAAGCATACAATCACAATCATACAATCACAATCATGCAATCACAATCATACAATCACAATCATACAATCACAGTCATACCATCCCAATCATACAATCACAATCACACAATCGCAATCATACAATCACAATCATACAAAAACAATGATACAAGCACAATCATACAATCACAATCATACAATCACAATCATACAATCACAATAATACAACCACAATCATACAATCACAATCATACATTCACAATCATACAATCACAATCATACAATCACAATCATACAATCACAATAATACAATCACAATCATACAACCTCAATCATACAATCACAATCATACAATCACAATCATACAATCACAATCATACAATCACAATCATACAATCACAATCATACAATCACAATCATACTATCGCAATCATACAATCACAATCGTACAATCACAATCATACAATCACAATCATTCAATCACAATCATGCAATCACAATCATACAATCACAATCATACAATCACAATCATACACAAACAATGATACAATCGCAATCATACAATTCAAATCATACAATTCAAATCATACAATCACAATCATACAATCACAATCATACAATCACAATCATACGATCACAATCATACGAAGACAATCATACAATTACTACTATACAATCACAATCATACGAAAACAATCATACAATCAGAATCATACGATGACAATCATACAATTACTACTATACAATCACAATCATACAAAAACAATCATACAATCACAATCATACAATCACAATCATACAATTACTACTATACAATCACAATCATACGAAAACAATCATACAATCACAATCATACGATGACAATCATACAATTACTACTATACAATCACAATCATACAAAAACAATCATACAATCACAATCATACAATCACAATCATACAATCACAATCATACAATCACAATCATACAATCACAATCGTACAATCACAATCATACAATCACAATCATACAATCACAATCATACTATCGCAATCATACAATCACAATCGTACAATCACAATCATACAATCACAATCATTCAATCACAATCATGCAATCACAATCATACAATCACAATCATACAATCACAATCATACAAAAACAATCATGCAATCACAATCATACAATTACAATCATACAATTACAATCATACAATCACAATCATACCATCCCAATCATGCAATCACAATCACACAATCGCAATCATACAATCACAATCATACAAAAGCAATGATACAAGCACAATCATACAATCACAATCATACAATCACAATCATACAATCACAATAATACAATCACAATCATACAATCACAATCACACAATCCCAATCATACTATCGCAATCATACAATCACAATCATACAATCACAATCATACAATCACAATCATACTATCGCAATGATACAATCACAATCATACAACCACAATCATACGAAGACAATCATACAATTACTACTATACAATCACAATCATACAAAAACAATCATACAATCACAATCATACGGTGACAATCCTACAATTACTACTATACAATCACAATCACACAAAAACAATCATACAATCACAATCATACAATCACAATCATACAATCACAATCATACATTCACAATCATACAATCACAATCATACAATCACAATCATATGATCACAATCAAACAATCACAATGATACAATCACAATCATACAATCACAATCATACAATTACTACTATACAATCACAATCATACAAAAACAAACATACAATCACAATCATACGATGACAATCCTACAATTACTGCTATACAATCACAATCACACAAAAACAATCATACAATCACAATCATACAATCACAATCATACAATCACAATCATACAATCACAATCATACAATCACAATCATACAATCACAATCATACAATCACAATCATATGATCACAATCAAACAATCACAATGATACAATCACAATCATACAATCACAATCATACAATCACAATCATACAATCACAATCATACGATCACAATCATACGAAGACAATCATACAATTACTACTATACAATCACAATCATACAAAACCAATCATACAATCACAATCATACGATGACAATCATACAATTACTACTATACAATCACAATCATACAAAAACAACCATACAATCACAATCATACAATCACAATCATACAATCATAATCATACATTCACAATCATACAATCACAATCATACAATCACAATCATACAATCACAATCATACAATCACAATAATACAATCACAATCATACAATCTCAATCATACAATCGCAATCATACAATCACAATCATTCAATCACAATCATGCAATCACAATCATACAATCACAATCATACAATCACAATCATGCAATCACAATCATACAATCACAATCATACAATCACAATCATACCATCCCAATCATACAATCACAATCACACAATCGCAATCATACAATCACAATCATACAAAAGCAATGATACAAGCACAATCATACAATCACAATCATACAATCACAATCATACAATCACAATAATACAATCACAATCATACAATCACAATCACACAATCCCAATCATACTATCGCAATCATACAATCACAATCATACAATCACAATCATACAATCACAATCATACTATCGCAATGATACAATCACAATCATACAACCACAATCATACGAAGACAATCATACAATTACTACTATACAATCACAATCATACAAAAACAATCATACAATCACAATCATACGATGACAATCCTACAATTACTACTATACAATCACAATCACACAAAAACAATCATACAATCACAATCATACAATCACAATCATACAATCACAATCATACATTCACAATCATACAATCACAATCATACAATCACAATCATATGATCACAATCAAACAATCACAATGATACAATCACAATCATACAATCACAATCATGCAATTACTACTATACAATCACAATCATACAAAAACAATCATACAATCACAATCATACGATGACAATCCTACAATTACTGCTATACAATCACAATCACACAAAAACAATCATACAATCACAATCATACAATCACAATCATACAATCACAATCATACAATCACAATCATACAATCACAATCATACAATCACAATCATACAATCACAATCATACAATCACAATCATACAATCACAATCATATGATCACAATCAAACAATCACAATGATACAATCACAATCATACAATCACAATCATACAATCACAATCATACAATCACAATCATACGATCACAATCATACGAAGACAATCATACAATTACTACTATACAATCACAATCATACAAAAGCAATCATACAATCACAATCATACGATGACAATCATACAATTACTACTATACAATCACAATCATACAAAAACAACCATACAATCACAATCATACAATCACAATCATACAATCATAATCATACATTCACAATCATACAATCACAATCATGCAATCACAATCATACAATCACAATCATACAATCACAATCATACCATCCCAATCATACAATCACAATCACACAATCGCAATCATACAATCACAATCATACAAAAACAATCATACAATCACAATCTTACAATCACAATAATACAATCACAATCATACAATCTCAATCATACAATCTCAATCATACAATCACAATCATTCAATCACAATCATATGATCACAATCAAACAATCACAATGATACAATCACAATCATACAATCACAATCATACAATCACAATCATACAATCACAATCATACGATCACAATCATACGAAGACAATCATACAATTACTACTATACAATCACAATCATACAAAAACAATCATACAATCACAATCATACGATGACAATCCTACAATTACTACTATACAATCACAATCACACAAAAACAATCATACAATCACAATCATACAATCACAATCATACAATCACAATCATACATTCACAATCATACAATCACAATCATACAATCACAATCATATGATCACAATCAAACAATCACAATGATACAATCACAATCATACAATCACAATCATGCAATTACTACTATACAATCACAATCATACAAAAACAATCATACAATCACAATCATACGATGACAATCCTACAATTACTGCTATACAATCACAATCACACAAAAACAATCATACAATCACAATCATACAATCACAATCATACAATCACAATCATACAATCACAATCATACAATCACAATCATACAATCACAATCATACAATCACAATCATACAATCACAATCATACAATCACAATCATATGATCACAATCAAACAATCACAATGATACAATCACAATCATACAATCACAATCATACAATCACAATCATACAATCACAATCATACGATCACAATCATACGAAGACAATCATACAATTACTACTATACAATCACAATCATCCAAAAGCAATCATACAATCACAATCATACGATGACAATCATACAATTACTACTATACAATCACAATCATACAAAAACAACCATACAATCACAATCATACAATCACAATCATACAATCATAATCATACATTCACAATCATACAATCACAATCATGCAATCACAATCATACAATCACAATCATACAATCACAATCATACCATCCCAATCATACAATCACAATCACACAATCGCAATCATACAATCACAATCATACAAAAACAATCATACAATCACAATCTTACAATCACAATAATACAATCACAATCATACAATCTCAATCATACAATCTCAATCATACAATCACAATCATTCAATCACAATCATATGATCACAATCAAACAATCACAATGATACAATCACAATCATACAATCACAATCATACAATCACAATCATACAATCACAATCATACGATCACAATCATACGAAGACAATCATACAATTACTACTATACAATCACAATCATACAAAAACAATCATACAATCACAATCATACGATGACAATCCTACAATTACTACTATACAATCACAATCACACAAAAACAATCATACAATCACAATCATACAATCACAATCATACAATCACAATCATACATTCACAATCATACAATCACAATCATACAATCACAATCATATGATCACAATCAAACAATCACAATGATACAATCACAATCATACAATCACAATCATGCAATTACTACTATACAATCACAATCATACAAAAACAATCATACAATCACAATCATACGATGACAATCCTACAATTACTGCTATACAATCACAATCACACAAAAACAATCATACAATCACAATCATACAATCACAATCATACAATCACAATCATACAATCACAATCATACAATCACAATCATACAATCACAATCATACAATCACAATCATACAATCACAATCATACAATCACAATCATATGATCACAATCAAACAATCACAATGATACAATCACAATCATACAATCACAATCATACAATCACAATCATACAATCACAATCATACGATCACAATCATACGAAGACAATCATACAATTACTACTATACAATCACAATCATACAAAAGCAATCATACAATCACAATCATACGATGACAATCATACAATTACTACTATACAATCACAATCATACAAAAACAACCATACAATCACAATCATACAATCACAATCATACAATCATAATCATACATTCACAATCATACAATCACAATCATGCAATCACAATCATACAATCACAATCATACAATCACAATCATACCATCCCAATCATACAATCACAATCACACAATCGCAATCATACAATCACAATCATACAAAAACAATCATACAATCACAATCTTACAATCACAATAATACAATCACAATCATACAATCTCAATCATACAATCTCAATCATACAATCACAATCATTCAATCACAATCATGCAATCACAATCATACAATCACAATCATACAATCACAATCATGCAATCACAATCATACAATCACAATCATACAATCACAATCATACCATCCCAATCATACAATCACAATCACACAATCGCAATCATACAATCACAATCATACAAAAACAATCATACAATCACAATCTTACAATCACAATAATACAATCACAATCATACAATCTCAATCATACAATCTCAATCATACAATCACAATCATTCAATCACAATCATATGATCACAATCAAACAATCACAATGATACAATCACAATCATACAATCACAATCATACAATCACAATCATACAATCACAATCATACGATCACAATCATACGAAGACAATCATACAATTACTACTATACAATCACAATCATACAAAAACAATCATACAATCACAATCATACGATGACAATCCTACAATTACTACTATACAATCACAATCACACAAAAACAATCATACAATCACAATCATACAATCACAATCATACAATCACAATCATACATTCACAATCATACAATCACAATCATACAATCACAATCATATGATCACAATCAAACAATCACAATGATACAATCACAATCATACAATCACAATCATGCAATTACTACTATACAATCACAATCATACAAAAACAATCATACAATCACAATCATACGATGACAATCCTACAATTACTGCTATACAATCACAATCACACAAAAACAATCATACAATCACAATCATACAATCACAATCATACAATCACAATCATACAATCACAATCATACAATCACAATCATACAATCACAATCATACAATCACAATCATACAATCACAATCATACAATCACAATCATATGATCACAATCAAACAATCACAATGATACAATCACAATCATACAATCACAATCATACAATCACAATCATACAATCACAATCATACGATCACAATCATACGAAGACAATCATACAATTACTACTATACAATCACAATCATACAAAAGCAATCATACAATCACAATCATACGATGACAATCATACAATTACTACTATACAATCACAATCATACAAAAACAACCATACAATCACAATCATACAATCACAATCATACAATCATAATCATACATTCACAATCATACAATCACAATCATGCAATCACAATCATACAATCACAATCATACAATCACAATCATACCATCCCAATCATACAATCACAATCACACAATCGCAATCATACAATCACAATCATACAAAAACAATCATACAATCACAATCTTACAATCACAATAATACAATCACAATCATACAATCTCAATCATACAATCTCAATCATACAATCACAATCATTCAATCACAATCATGCAATCACAATCATACAATCACAATCATACAATCACAATCATGCAATCACAATCATACAATCACAATCATACAATCACAATCATACCATCCCAATCATACAATCACAATCACACAATCGCAATCATACAATCACAATCATACAAAAACAATGATACAATCACAATCATACAATCACAATCATACAATCACAATCATACAATCACAATCATACAATCACAATCATACAATCACAATCATACGATCACAATCATACGAAGACAATCATACAATTACTACTATACAATCACAATCATACAAAAACAATCATACAATCACAATCATACGATGACAATCCTACAATTACTACTATACAATCACAATCACACAAAAACGATCATACAATCACAATCATACAATCACAATCATACAAACACAATCATACAATCACAATCATACTATCGCAATCATACAATCACAATCGTACAATCACAATCATACAATCACAATCATTCAATCACAATCATGCAATCACAATCATACAATCACAAGCATACAATCACAATCATACAATCACAATCATGCAATCACAATCATACAATCACAATCATACAATCACAGTCATACCATCCCAATCATACAATCACAATCACACAATCGCAATCATACAATCACAATCATACAAAAACAATGATACAAGCACAATCATACAATCACAATCATACAATCACAATAATACAATCACAATCATACAATCACAATCATACATTCACAATCATACAATCACAATCATACAATCACAATCATACAATCACAATAATACAATCACAATCATGCAACCTCAATCATACAATCACAATCATACAATCACAATCATACAATCACAATCATACAATCACAATCATACAATCACAATCATACAATCACAATCATACTATCGCAATCATACAATCACAATCGTACAATCACAATCATACAATCACAATCATTCAATCACAATCATGCAATCACAATCATACAATCACAATCATACAATCACAATCATACACAAACAATGATACAATCGCAATCATACAATTCAAATCATACAATTCAAATCATACAATCACAATCATACAATCACAATCATACAATCACAATCATACGATCACAATCATACGAAGACAATCATACAATTACTACTATACAATCACAATCATACGAAAACAGTCATACAATCAGAATCATACGATGACAATCATACAATTACTACTATACAATCACAATCATACAAAAACAATCATACAATCACAGTCATACAGTCACAATCATACAATTACTACTATACAATCACAATCATACGAAAACAATCATACAATCACAATCATACGATGACAATCATACAATTACTACTATACAACCACAATCATACAAAACCAATCATACAATCACAATCATACAATCACAATCATACAATCACAATCATACAATCACAATCATACAATCACAATCATACTATCGCAATCATACAATCACAATCGTACAATCACAATCATACAATCACAATCATTCAATCACAATCATGCAATCACAATCATACAATCACAATCATACAATCACAATCATACAAAAACAATCATGCAATCACAATCATACAATTACAATCATACAATTACAATCATACAATCACAATCATACCATCCCAATCATACAATCACAATCACACAATCGCAATCATACAATCACAATCATACAAAAGCAATGATACAAGCACAATCATACAATCACAATCATACAATCACTATCATACAATCACAATCATACAATCACAATCATACAATCACAATCATACATTCACAATCATACAATCACAATCATACAATCACAATCATACAATCACAATAATACAATCACAATCATACAATCACAATCATACAATCACAATCATACAATCACAATCATACAATCACAATCATACAATCACAATCATACAATCACAATCATACAATCACAATCATACAATCACAATCATACAATCACAATCATACAATCACAATCATACAATCACAATCATACAATCACAACCATACTATCGCAATCATACAACCTCAATCATACAATCACAATCATACAATCACAATCATACAATCACAATCATACAATATCAATCATACAATCACAATCATACAATCACAATCATACTATCGCAATCATACAATCACAATCGTACAATCACAATCATACAATCACAATCATTCAATCACAATCATGCAATCACAATCATACAATCATAATCATACAATCACAATCATACACAAACAATGATACAATCGCAATCATACAATTCAAATCATACAATTCAAATCATACAATCACAATCATACAATCACAATCATACAATCACAATCATACGATCACAATCATACGAAGACAATCATACAATTACTACTATACAATCACAATCATACGAAAACAATCATACAATCAGAATCATACGATGACAATCATACAATTACTACTATACAATCACAATCATACAAAAACAATCATACAATCACAATCATACAATCACAATCATACAATCACAATCATACAATTACTGCTATACAATCACAATCATACGAAAACAATCATACAATCACAATCATACGATGACAATCGTACAATTACTACTATACAATCACAATCATACAATCACAATCATACAATCACAATCATACAATCACAATCATACAATCACAATCATACAATCACAATCATACAATCGCAATCATACAATCACAATCATACAATCACAATCATACAATCACAATCATACAATCACAATCATACAATCACAATCATACAATCACAATCATACACAAACAATGATACAATCGCAATCATACAATTCAAATCATACAATCACAATCATACAATCACAATCATACAATCACAATCATACAATCACAATCATACATTCACAATCATACAATCACAATCATACAATCACAATCATACAATCACAATAATACAATCACAATCATACAATCTCAATCATACAATCACAATCATACAATCACAATCATACAATCACAATCATACAATCACAATCATACAATCACAATCATACAATCACAATCGTACAATCACAATCATACAATCACAATCATACAATCACAATCATACTATCGCAATCATACAATCACATTCGTACAATCCCAAACATACAATCACAATCATACAATCACAATCATACAATCACAATCACACAATCGCAATCATACAATCACAATCATACAAAAACAATGATACAATCACAATCATGCAATCACAATCATACAATCACAATCATACGATCACAATCATACGAAGACAATCATACAATTACTACTATACAATCACAATCATACAAAAACAATCATACAATCACAATCATACAATCACAATCATACAATCACAATCATACATTCACAATCATACAATCACAATCATACAATGGCAATCATACAATCACAATAATACAATCACAATCATACAATCTCAATCATACAATCGCGATCATACAATCACAATCATACAATCACAATCATACAATCACAATCATACAAACACAATCATACAATCACAATCATACAATCACAATCATACAATCACAATCATACTATCGCAATCATACAATCACAATCGTACAATCACAATCATACAATCACAATCATTCAATCACAATCATGCAATCACAATCATACAATCACAATCATACAATCACAATCATACAATCACAATCATACAATCACAATCATACAATCACAATCATACAATCACAATCATACAATCACAATCATACACAAACAATGATACAATCGCAATCATACAATTCAAATCATACAATTCAAATCATACAATCACAATCATACAATCACAATCATACAATCACAATCATACGATCACAATCATACGAAGACAATCATACAATTACTACTATACAATCACAATCATACGAAAACAATCATACAATCACAATCATACGATGACAATCATACAATTACTACTATTCAATCACAATCATACAAAAACAATCATACAATCACAATGATACAATCACAATAATACAATCACAATCATACAATCTCAATCATACAATCACAATCATACAATCACAATCATACAATCACAATCATACAATCACAATCATACAATCACAACCATACTATCGCAATCATACAATCACAATCGTACAATCACAATCATACAATCACAATCATTCAATCACAATCATGCAATCACAATCATACAATCACAATCATACAATCACAATCATACAATCACAATCATACAATCACAATCATACAATCACAATCATACAATCACAATCATACAATCACAATCATACGATCACAATCATACGAAGACAATCATACAATTACTACTATACAATCACAATCATACAAAAACAATCATACAATCACAATCATACGATGACAATCCTACAATTACTACTATACAATCACAATCACACAAAAACGATCATACAATCACAATCATACAATCACAATCATACAAACACAATCATACAATCACAATCATACTATCGCAATCATACAATCACAATCGTACAATCACAATCATACAATCACAATCATTCAATCACAATCATGCAATCACAATCATACAATCACAAGCATACAATCACAATCATACAATCACAATCATACAATCACAATCATACAATCACAATCATACAATCACAATCATACAATCACAATCATACATTCACAATCATGCAATCACAATCATACAATCACAATCATACAATCACAATAATACAATCACAATCATACAATCTCAATCATACAATCACAATCATACAATCGCGATCATACAATCACAATCATACAATCACTATCATACAATCACAATCATACAATCACAATCATACAAACACAATCATACAATCACAATCATACTATCGCAATCATACAATCACAATCGTACAATCACGATCATACAATCACAATCATTCAATCACAATCATGCAATCACAATCATACGATCACAATCATACAATCACAATCATACAATCACAATCATGCAATCACAATCATACAATCACAATCATACAATCACAATCATACCATCCCAATCATACAATCACAATCACACAATCGCAATCATACAATCACAATCATACAAAAACAATGATACAATCACAATCATACAATCACAATCATACAATCACAATCATACAATCACAATCATACAATCACAATCATACAATCACAATCATACGATCACAATCATACGAAGACAATCATACAATTACTACTATACAATCACAATCATACAAAAACAATCATACAATCATAGTCATACAATCACAATCATACAATCACAATAATACAATCACAATCATACAATCTCAATCATACTATCACAATCATACAATCACAATCATACAATCACAATCACACAATCGCAATCATACAATCACAATCATACAAAAACAATGATACAATCACAATCATACAATCACAATCATACAAACATAATCATACAATCACAATCATACTATCGCAATCATACAATCACAATCGTACAATCACAATCATACAATCACAATCATTCAGTCACAATCATGCAATCACAGTCATACAATCACAATCATACAATCACAATCATACAATCACAATCATGCAATCACAATCATACAATCACAATCATACAATCACAATCATACAATCACAATCATACAATCACAATAATACAATCACAATCATACAATCACAATCATACAATCACGATCATACATTCACAATCATACAATCACAATCATACAATCACAATCATACAATCACAATAATACAATCACAATCATACAATCTCAATCATACAATCACAATCATACAATCACAATCATACAATCACAATCATACAATCACAATCATACAATCACAATCATACAATCACAATCATACAATCACAATCATACAATCACAATCATACTATCGCAATCATACAATCACAATCGTGCAATCACAATCATACAATCACAATCATTCAATCACAATCATGCAATCACAATCATACAATCACAATCATACAATCACAATCATACAATCACAATCATACAATCACAATCATACAATCACAATCATACAATCACAATCATACAATCACAATCATACAATCACAATCATACACAAACAATGATACAATCGCAATCATACAATTCAAATCATACAATTCAAATCATACAATCACAATCATACAATCACAATCATACAATCACAATCATACATTCACAATCATACAATCACAATCATACAATCACAATCATTCAATCACAATAATACAATCACAATCATACAATCACAATCATACAATCACAATCGTACAATCACAATCATACAATCACAATCATACAATCACAATCATACTATCGCAATCATACAATCACAATCGTACAATCACAATCATACAATCACAATCATTCAATCACAATCATGCAATCACAATCATACAATCACAATCATACAATCACAATCATACAAAAACAATCATACAATCACAATCATACAATCACAGTCATACAATCATAATCATATAATCACACTCATAAAATTGCAATCATACAATCGCAATCATACAATCACAATCATACCATCACAATCATACAGGCACAATCATAAAATCACAATCATAGAATCACAATCATACAAAAACAATCATGCAATCACAATCATGTAATCACAATCGTACAATCGCAATCGAACAGTCAGAACCATATGATCACAATCATACAATCACAATCATACAATCACAATCATACAATCACAAACATGCAATCACAATCATACAATCACAATCATACAATCACAATCATACCATCCCAATCATACAATCACAATCATACAATCACAATCATACAATCACAATCACACAATCGCAATCATACAAACACAATCATACAAAAACAATGATACAATCACAATCATACAATCACATTCATACAATCACAATCATACAATCAGAATCATACAATCACAATCATACCATCCCAATCATACAATCACAATCATACAATCACAATCATACTATCACAATCACACAATCGCAATCATACAATCACAATCATACAAAAACAATGATACAAACACAATCATGCAATCACAATCATACAATCACAATCATACGATCACAATCATACGAAGACAATCATACAATTACTACTATACAATCACAATCATACAAAAACAATCATACAAACACAATCATACGATTACAATCATACAATTACTACTATACAATCACAATAATACAAAAACAATCATACAAACACAATCACACATTCACAATCATACAATCACAGTCATACATTCACAATCATACAGTCACAATCATACAATCACAATCATACAATCACAATCATACAATCACAATCATACAATCACAATCATACAATCACAATCATACAATCGCAATCATACAATCACAATCATACAATCACAATCATACAATCACAATCGTACAATCACAATCATACAATCACAATCATACAATCACAATCGTACAATCACAATCATACAATCACAATCATTCAATCACAATCATGCAATCACAATCATACAATCACAATCATACAATCACAATCATACAATCACAATCATACAATCACAATCATACAATCACAATCATACAATCACAATCATACAATCACAATCGTACAATCACAATCATACAATCACAATCATACAATCACAATCATACAATCACAATCATACAATCACAATCATACCATCACAATCATACAGGCACAATCATAAAATCAAAATCATAGAATCACAATCATACAAAAACAATCATGCAATCACAATCATGTAATCACAATCGTACAATCGCAATCGAACAATCAGAACCATATGATCACAATCATACAATCACAATCATACAATCTCAATCATACACGCGCCATCTTACAATCACAATCATACAATCACAATCATACGAAGACAATCATACAATTACTACTATACAATCACAATCATACAAAAACAATCATACAATCACAATCATACAATCACAATCATACAATCACAATCATACATTCACAATCATACAATCACAATCATACAATCACAATCATACAATCACAATCACACAATCGCGATCATACAATCACAATCATACAAAAACAATGATACAAGCACAATCATACAATCACAATCATACAATCACAATAATACAATCACAATCATACAATCACAATCATACAATCACAATCATACATTCACAATCATACAATCACAATCATACAATCACAATCATACAATCACAATCATACAATCACAATCATTCAATCACAATCATGCAATCACAATCATACAATCACAATCATACAATCACAATCATACAATCACAAACATGCAATCACAATCATACAATCACAATCATACAATCACAATCATACCATCCCAATCATACAATCACAATCATACAATCACAATCATACAATCACAATCACACAATCGCAATCATACAATCACAATCATACAAAAACAATGATACAATCACAATCATACAATCACAATCATACAATCACAATCATACAATCACAATCATGCAATCAGAATCATACAATCACAATCATACCATCCCAATCATACAATCACAATCATACAATCACAATCATACAATCACAATCACACAATCGCAATCATACAATCACAATCATACAAAAACAATGATACAATCACAATCATGCAATCACAATCATACAATCACAATCATACGATCACAATCATACGAAGACAATCATACAATTACTACTATACAATCACAATCATACAAAAACAATCATACAAACACAATCATACGATGACAATCATACAATTACTACTATACAATCACAATCATACAAAAACAATCATACAATCACAATCACACATTCACAATCATACAATCACAGTCATACATTCACAATCATACAATCACAATCATACAATCACAATCATACAATCACAATAATACAATCACAATCATGCAATCTCAATCATACAATCACAATCATACAATCACAATCACACAATCCCAATCACACTATCGCAAACATACAATCACAATCATACAATCACAATCATACAATCACAATCATACTATCGCAATGATACAATCACAATCATACAACCACAATCATACGAAGGCAATCATACAATTACTACTATACAATCACAATCATACAAAAACAATCATACAATCACAATCATACGATGACAATCCTACAATTACTACTATACAATCACAATCACACAAAAACAATCATACAATCACAATCATACAATCACAATGATACAATCACAATCATACATTCACAATCATACAATCACAATCATATGATCACAATCAAACAATCACAATGATACAATCACAATCATACAATCACAATCATACAATCACAATCATACAATCACAATCATACGATCACAATCATACGACCGCAATCATACAATCACAATCATACTATCGCAATGATACAATCACAATCATACAACCACAATCATACGAAGACAATCATACAATTACTACTATACAATCACAATCATACAAAAACAATCATACAATCACAATCATACGATGACAATCCTACAATTACTACTATACAATCACAATCACACAAAAACAATCATACAATCACAATCATACAATCACAATCATACAATCACAATCATACAATCACAATAATACAATCACAATCATACAATCTCAATCATACAATCACAATCATACAATCACAATCATACAATCACAATCATACAATCACAATCACACAATCGCAATCATACAATCACAATCATACAAAAACAATGATACAATCACAATCATGCAATCACAATCATACAATCACAATCATACGATCACAATCATACGAAGACAATCATACAATTACTACTATACAATCACAATCATACAAAAACAATCATACAAACACAATCATACGATGACAATCATACAATTACTACTATACAATCACAATCATACAAAAACAATCATACAATCACAATGACACATTCACAATCATACAATCACAGTCATACATTCACAAACATACAATCACAATCATACAATCACAATAATACAATCACAATCATGCAATCTCAATCATACAATCACAATCATACAATCACAATCACACAATCCCAATCATACTATCGCAATCATACAATCACAATCATACAATCACAATCATACAATCACAATCATACTATCGCAATGATACAATCACAATCATACAACCACAATCATACGAAGACAATCATACAATTACTACTATACAATCACAATCATACAAAAACAATCATACAATCACAATCATACGATGACAATCCTACAATTACTACTATACAATCACAATCACACAAAAACAATCATACAATCACAATCATACAATCACAATCATACAATCACAATCATACATTCACAATCATACAATCACAATCATACAATCACAATCATATGATCACAATCAAACAATCACAATGATACAATCACAATCATACAATCACAATCATACAATCACAATCATACAATTACTACTATACAATCACAATCATACAAAAACAATCATACAATCACAATCATACGATGACAATCCTACAATTACTGCTATACAATCACAATCACACAAAAACAATCATACAATCACAATCATACAATCGCAATCATACAATCACAATCATACAATCACAATCATACAATCACAATCATACAATCACAATCATACAATCACAATCATACAATCACAATCATATGATCACAATCAAACAATCACAATGATACAATCACAATCATACAATCACAATCATACAATCACAATCATACAATCACAATCATACGATCACAATCATACGAAGACAATCATACAATTACTACTATACAATCACAATCATACAAAAGCAATCATACAATTACAATCATACGATGACAATCATACAATTACTACTATACAATCACAATCATACAAAAACAACCATACAATCACAATCATACAATCACAATCATACAATCATAATCATACATTCACAATCATACAATCACAATCATACAATCACAATCATACAATCACAATCATACAATCACAATAATACAATCACAATCATACAATCTCAATCATACAATCGCAATCATACAATCACAATCATTCAATCACAATCATGCAATCACAATCATACAATCACAATCATACAATCACAATCATGCAAACACAATCATACAATCACAATCATACAATCACAATCATACCATCCCAATCATACAATCACAATCACACAATCGCAATCATACAATCACAATCATACAAAAACAATGATACAATCACAATCATACAATCACAATCATACAATCACAATCATACAATCACAATCATACAATCACAATCATACGATCACAATCATACGAAGACAATCATACAATTACTACTATACAATCACAATCATACAAAAACAATCATACAATCACAATCATACGATGACAATCGTACAATTACTACTATACAATCACAATCACACAAAAACGATCATACAATCACAATCATACAATCACAATCATACAAACACAATCATACAATCACAATCATACTATCGCAATCATACAATCACAATCGTACAATCACAATCATACAATCACAATCATTCAATCACAACCATGCAATCACAATCATACAATCACAAGCATACAATCACAATCATACAATCACAATCATGCAATCACAATCATACAATCACAATCATACAATCACAGTCATACCATCCCAATCATACAATCACAATCACACAATCGCAATCATACAATCACAATCATACAAAAACAATGATACAAGCACAATCATACAATCACAATCATACAATCACAATCATACAATCACAATAATACAACCACAATCATACAATCACAATCATACATTCACAATCATACAATCACAATCATACAATCACAATCATACAATCACAATAATACAATCACAATCATACAACCTCAATCATACAATCACAATCATACAATCACAATCATACAATCACAATCATACAATCACAATCATACAATCACAATCATACAATCACAATCATACTATCGCAATCATACAATCACAATCGTACAATCACAATCATACAATCACAATCATTCAATCACAATCATGCAATCACAATCATACAATCACAATCATACAATCACAATCATACACAAACAATGATACAATCGCAATCATACAATTCAAATCATACAATTCAAATCATACAATCACAATCATACAATCACAATCATACAATCACAATCATACGATCACAATCATACGAAGACAATCATACAATTACTACTATACAATCACAATCATACGAAAACAATCATACAATCAGAATCATACGATGACAATCATACAATTACTACTATACAATCACAATCATACAAAAACAATCATACAATCACAATCATACAATCACAATCATACAATTACTACTATACAATCACAATCATACGAAAACAATCATACAATCACAATCATACGATGACAATCATACAATTACTACTATACAATCACAATCATACAAAAACAATCATACAATCACAATCATACAATCACAATCATACAATCACAATCATACAATCACAATCATACAATCACAATCGTACAATCACAATCATACAATCACAATCATACAATCACAATCATACTATCGCAATCATACAATCACAATCGTACAATCACAATCATACAATCACAATCATTCAATCACAATCATGCAATCACAATCATACAATCACAATCATACAATCACAATCATACAAAAACAATCATGCAATCACAATCATACAATTACAATCATACAATTACAATCATACAATCACAATCATACCATCCCAATCATACAATCACAATCACACAATCGCAATCATACAATCACAATCATACAAAAGCAATGATACAAGCACAATCATACAATCACAATCATACAATCACAATCATACAATCACAATAATACAATCACAATCATACAATCACAATCACACAATCCCAATCATACTATCGCAATCATACAATCACAATCATACAATCACAATCATACAATCACAATCATACTATCGCAATGATACAATCACAATCATACAACCACAATCATACGAAGACAATCATACAATTACTACTATACAATCACAATCATACAAAAACAATCATACAATCACAATCATACGGTGACAATCCTACAATTACTACTATACAATCACAATCACACAAAAACAATCATACAATCACAATCATACAATCACAATCATACAATCACAATCGTACTATCGCAATGATACAATCACAATCATACAATCACAATCATACAATCACAATCATACAATCACAATCATACGATCACAATCATACGACCGCAATCATACAATCACAATCATACTATCGCAATGATACAATCACAATCATACAACCACAATCATACGAAGACAATCATACAATTACTACTATACAATCACAATCATACAAAAACAATCATACAATCACAATCATACGATGACAATCCTACAATTACTACTATACAATCACAATCACACAAAAACAATCATACAATCACAATCATACAATCACAATCATACAATCACAATCATACAATCACAATAATACAATCACAATCATACAATCTCAATCATACAATCACAATCATACAATCACAATCATACAATCACAATCATACAATCACAATCACACAATCGCAATCATACAATCACAATCATACAAAAACAATGATACAATCACAATCATGCAATCACAATCATACAATCACAATCATACGATCACAATCATACGAAGACAATCATACAATTACTACTATACAATCACAATCATACAAAAACAATCATACAAACACAATCATACGATGACAATCATACAATTACTACTATACAATCACAATCATACAAAAACAATCATACAATCACAATGACACATTCACAATCATACAATCACAGTCATACATTCACAAACATACAATCACAATCATACAATCACAATAATACAATCACAATCATGCAATCTCAATCATACAATCACAATCATACAATCACAATCACACAATCCCAATCATACTATCGCAATCATACAATCACAATCATACAATCACAATCATACAATCACAATCATACTATCGCAATGATACAATCACAATCATACAACCACAATCATACGAAGACAATCATACAATTACTACTATACAATCACAATCATACAAAAACAATCATACAATCACAATCATACGATGACAATCCTACAATTACTACTATACAATCACAATCACACAAAAACAATCATACAATCACAATCATACAATCACAATCATACAATCACAATCATACATTCACAATCATACAATCACAATCATACAATCACAATCATATGATCACAATCAAACAATCACAATGATACAATCACAATCATACAATCACAATCATACAATCACAATCATACAATTACTACTATACAATCACAATCATACAAAAACAATCATACAATCACAATCATACGATGACAATCCTACAATTACTGCTATACAATCACAATCACACAAAAACAATCATACAATCACAATCATACAATCGCAATCATACAATCACAATCATACAATCACAATCATACAATCACAATCATACAATCACAATCATACAATCACAATCATACAATCACAATCATATGATCACAATCAAACAATCACAATGATACAATCACAATCATACAATCACAATCATACAATCACAATCATACAATCACAATCATACGATCACAATCATACGAAGACAATCATACAATTACTACTATACAATCACAATCATACAAAAGCAATCATACAATTACAATCATACGATGACAATCATACAATTACTACTATACAATCACAATCATACAAAAACAACCATACAATCACAATCATACAATCACAATCATACAATCATAATCATACATTCACAATCATACAATCACAATCATACAATCACAATCATACAATCACAATCATACAATCACAATAATACAATCACAATCATACAATCTCAATCATACAATCGCAATCATACAATCACAATCATTCAATCACAATCATGCAATCACAATCATACAATCACAATCATACAATCACAATCATGCAAACACAATCATACAATCACAATCATACAATCACAATCATACCATCCCAATCATACAATCACAATCACACAATCGCAATCATACAATCACAATCATACAAAAACAATGATACAATCACAATCATACAATCACAATCATACAATCACAATCATACAATCACAATCATACAATCACAATCATACGATCACAATCATACGAAGACAATCATACAATTACTACTATACAATCACAATCATACAAAAACAATCATACAATCACAATCATACGATGACAATCGTACAATTACTACTATACAATCACAATCACACAAAAACGATCATACAATCACAATCATACAATCACAATCATACAAACACAATCATACAATCACAATCATACTATCGCAATCATACAATCACAATCGTACAATCACAATCATACAATCACAATCATTCAATCACAACCATGCAATCACAATCATACAATCACAAGCATACAATCACAATCATACAATCACAATCATGCAATCACAATCATACAATCACAATCATACAATCACAGTCATACCATCCCAATCATACAATCACAATCACACAATCGCAATCATACAATCACAATCATACAAAAACAATGATACAAGCACAATCATACAATCACAATCATACAATCACAATCATACAATCACAATAATACAACCACAATCATACAATCACAATCATACATTCACAATCATACAATCACAATCATACAATCACAATCATACAATCACAATAATACAATCACAATCATACAACCTCAATCATACAATCACAATCATACAATCACAATCATACAATCACAATCATACAATCACAATCATACAATCACAATCATACAATCACAATCATACTATCGCAATCATACAATCACAATCGTACAATCACAATCATACAATCACAATCATTCAATCACAATCATGCAATCACAATCATACAATCACAATCATACAATCACAATCATACACAAACAATGATACAATCGCAATCATACAATTCAAATCATACAATTCAAATCATACAATCACAATCATACAATCACAATCATACAATCACAATCATACGATCACAATCATACGAAGACAATCATACAATTACTACTATACAATCACAATCATACGAAAACAATCATACAATCAGAATCATACGATGACAATCATACAATTACTACTATACAATCACAATCATACAAAAACAATCATACAATCACAATCATACAATCACAATCATACAATTACTACTATACAATCACAATCATACGAAAACAATCATACAATCACAATCATACGATGACAATCATACAATTACTACTATACAATCACAATCATACAAAAACAATCATACAATCACAATCATACAATCACAATCATACAATCACAATCATACAATCACAATCATACAATCACAATCGTACAATCACAATCATACAATCACAATCATACAATCACAATCATACTATCGCAATCATACAATCACAATCGTACAATCACAATCATACAATCACAATCATTCAATCACAATCATGCAATCACAATCATACAATCACAATCATACAATCACAATCATACAAAAACAATCATGCAATCACAATCATACAATTACAATCATACAATTACAATCATACAATCACAATCATACCATCCCAATCATACAATCACAATCACACAATCGCAATCATACAATCACAATCATACAAAAGCAATGATACAAGCACAATCATACAATCACAATCATACAATCACAATCATACAATCACAATAATACAATCACAATCATACAATCACAATCACACAATCCCAATCATACTATCGCAATCATACAATCACAATCATACAATCACAATCATACAATCACAATCATACTATCGCAATGATACAATCACAATCATACAACCACAATCATACGAAGACAATCATACAATTACTACTATACAATCACAATCATACAAAAACAATCATACAATCACAATCATACGGTGACAATCCTACAATTACTACTATACAATCACAATCACACAAAAACAATCATACAATCACAATCATACAATCACAATCATACAATCACAATCGTACTATCGCAATGATACAATCACAATCATACAATCACAATCATATGATCACAATCAAACAATCACAATGATACAATCACAATCATACAATCACAATCATACAATCACAATCATACAATTACTACTATACAATCACAATCATACAAAAACAATCATACAATCACAATCATACGATGACAATCCTACAATTACTGCTATACAATCACAATCACACAAAAACAATCATACAATCACAATCATACAATCACAATCATACAATCACAATCATACAATCACAATCATACAATCACAATCATACAATCACAATCATACAATCACAATCATACAATCACAATCATACAATCACAATCATATGATCACAATCAAACAATCACAATGATACAATCACAATCATACAATCACAATCATACAATCACAATCATACAATCACAATCATACGATCACAATCATACGAAGACAATCATACAATTACTACTATACAATCACAATCATACAAAAGCAATCATACAATCACAATCATACGATGACAATCATACAATTACTACTATACAATCACAATCATACAAAAACAACCATACAATCACAATCATACAATCACAATCATACAATCATAATCATACATTCACAATCATACAATCACAATCATACAATCACAATCATACAATCACAATCATACAATCACAATAATACAATCACAATCATACAATCTCAATCATACAATCGCAATCATACAATCACAATCATTCAATCACAATCATGCAATCACAATCATACAATCACAATCATACAATCACAATCATGCAAACACAATCATACAATCACAATCATACAATCACAATCATACCATCCCAATCATACAATCACAATCACACAATCGCAATCATACAATCACAATCATACAAAAACAATGATACAATCACAATCATACAATCACAATCATACAATCACAATCATACAATCACAATCATACAATCACAATCATACGATCACAATCATACGAAGACAATCATACAATTACTACTATACAATCACAATCATACAAAAACAATCATACAATCACAATCATACGATGACAATCGTACAATTACTACTATACAATCACAATCACACAAAAACGATCATACAATCACAATCATACAATCACAATCATACAAACACAATCATACAATCACAATCATACTATCGCAATCATACAATCACAATCGTACAATCACAATCATACAATCACAATCATTCAATCACAATCATGCAATCACAATCATACAATCACAAGCATACAATCACAATCATACAATCACAATCATGCAATCACAATCATACAATCACAATCATACAATCACAGTCATACCATCCCAATCATACAATCACAATCACACAATCGCAATCATACAATCACAATCATACAAAAACAATGATACAAGCACAATCATACAATCACAATCATACAATCACAATCATACAATCACAATAATACAACCACAATCATACAATCACAATCATACATTCACAATCATACAATCACAATCATACAATCACAATCATACAATCACAATAATACAATCACAATCATACAACCTCAATCATACAATCACAATCATACAATCACAATCATACAATCACAATCATACAATCACAATCATACAATCACAATCATACAATCACAATCATACTATCGCAATCATACAATCACAATCGTACAATCACAATCATACAATCACAATCATTCAATCACAATCATGCAATCACAATCATACAATCACAATCATACAATCACAATCATACACAAACAATGATACAATCGCAATCATACAATTCAAATCATACAATTCAAATCATACAATCACAATCATACAATCACAATCATACAATCACAATCATACGATCACAATCATACGAAGACAATCATACAATTACTACTATACAATCACAATCATACGAAAACAATCATACAATCAGAATCATACGATGACAATCATACAATTACTACTATACAATCACAATCATACAAAAACAATCATACAATCACAATCATACAATCACAATCATACAATTACTACTATACAATCACAATCATACGAAAACAATCATACAATCACAATCATACGATGACAATCATACAATTACTACTATACAATCACAATCATACAAAAACAATCATACAATCACAATCATACAATCACAATCATACAATCACAATCATACAATCACAATCATACAATCACAATCGTACAATCACAATCATACAATCACAATCATACAATCACAATCATACTATCGCAATCATACAATCACAATCGTACAATCACAATCATACAATCACAATCATACAAAAACAATCATACAATCACAATCATACGGTGACAATCCTACAATTACTACTATACAATCACAATCACACAAAAACAATCATACAATCACAATCATACAATCACAATCATACAATCACAATCATACATTCACAATCATACAATCACAATCATACAATCACAATCATATGATCACAATCAAACAATCACAATGATACAATCACAATCATACAATCACAATCATACAATTACTACTATACAATCACAATCATACAAAAACAATCATACAATCACAATCATACGATGACAATCCTACAATTACTGCTATACAATCACAATCACACAAAAACAATCATACAATCACAATCATACAATCACAATCATACAATCACAATCATACAATCACAATCATACAATCACAATCATACAATCACAATCATACAATCACAATCATACAATCACAATCATACAATCACAATCATACAATCACAATCATATGATCACAATCAAACAATCACAATGATACAATCACAATCATACAATCACAATCATACAATCACAATCATACAATCACAATCATACGATCACAATCATACGAAGACAATCATACAATTACTACTATACAATCACAATCATACAATCACAATCATACAATTACTACTATACAATCACAATCATACAAAAACAATCATACAATCACAATCATACGATGACAATCCTACAATTACTGCTATACAATCACAATCACACAAAAACAATCATACAATCACAATCATACAATCACAATCATACAATCACAATCATACAATCACAATCATACAATCACAATCATACAATCACAATCATACAATCACAATCATACAATCACAATCATACAATCACAATCATATGATCACAATCAAACAATCACAATGATACAATCACAATCATACAATCACAATCATACAATCACAATCATACAATCACAATCATACGATCACAATCATACGAAGACAATCATACAATTACTACTATACAATCACAATCATACAAAAGCAATCATACAATCACAATCATACGATGACAATCATACAATTACTACTATACAATCACAATCATACAAAAACAACCATACAATCACAATCATACAATCACAATCATACAATCATAATCATACATTCACAATCATACAATCACAATCATACAATCACAATCATACAATCACAATCATACAATCACAATAATACAATCACAATCATACAATCTCAATCATACAATCGCAATCATACAATCACAATCATTCAATCACAATCATGCAATCACAATCATACAATCACAATCATACAATCACAATCATGCAAACACAATCATACAATCACAATCATACAATCACAATCATACCATCCCAATCATACAATCACAATCACACAATCGCAATCATACAATCACAATCATACAAAAACAATGATACAATCACAATCATACAATCACAATCATACAATCACAATCATACAATCACAATCATACAATCACAATCATACGATCACAATCATACGAAGACAATCATACAATTACTACTATACAATCACAATCATACAAAAACAATCATACAATCACAATCATACGATGACAATCGTACAATTACTACTATACAATCACAATCACACAAAAACGATCATACAATCACAATCATACAATCACAATCATACAAACACAATCATACAATCACAATCATACTATCGCAATCATACAATCACAATCGTACAATCACAATCATACAATCACAATCATTCAATCACAATCATGCAATCACAATCATACAATCACAAGCATACAATCACAATCATACAATCACAATCATGCAATCACAATCATACAATCACAATCATACAATCACAGTCATACCATCCCAATCATACAATCACAATCACACAATCGCAATCATACAATCACAATCATACAAAAACAATGATACAAGCACAATCATACAATCACAATCATACAATCACAATCATACAATCACAATAATACAACCACAATCATACAATCACAATCATACATTCACAATCATACAATCACAATCATACAATCACAATCATACAATCACAATAATACAATCACAATCATACAACCTCAATCATACAATCACAATCATACAATCACAATCATACAATCACAATCATACAATCACAATCATACAATCACAATCATACAATCACAATCATACTATCGCAATCATACAATCACAATCGTACAATCACAATCATACAATCACAATCATTCAATCACAATCATGCAATCACAATCATACAATCACAATCATACAATCACAATCATACACAAACAATGATACAATCGCAATCATACAATTCAAATCATACAATTCAAATCATACAATCACAATCATACAATCACAATCATACAATCACAATCATACGATCACAATCATACGAAGACAATCATACAATTACTACTATACAATCACAATCATACGAAAACAATCATACAATCAGAATCATACGATGACAATCATACAATTACTACTATACAATCACAATCATACAAAAACAATCATACAATCACAATCATACAATCACAATCATACAATTACTACTATACAATCACAATCATACGAAAACAATCATACAATCACAATCATACGATGACAATCATACAATTACTACTATACAATCACAATCATACAAAAACAATCATACAATCACAATCATACAATCACAATCATACAATCACAATCATACAATCACAATCATACAATCACAATCATACAATCACAATCGTACAATCACAATCATACAATCACAATCATACAATCACAATCATACTATCGCAATCATACAATCACAATCGTACAATCACAATCATACAATCACAATCATACAAAAACAATCATACAATCACAATCATACGGTGACAATCCTACAATTACTACTATACAATCACAATCACACAAAAACAATCATACAATCACAATCATACAATCACAATCATACAATCACAATCATACATTCACAATCATACAATCACAATCATACAATCACAATCATATGATCACAATCAAACAATCACAATGATACAATCACAATCATACAATCACAATCATACAATTACTACTATACAATCACAATCATACAAAAACAATCATACAATCACAATCATACGATGACAATCCTACAATTACTGCTATACAATCACAATCACACAAAAACAATCATACAATCACAATCATACAATCACAATCATACAATCACAATCATACAATCACAATCATACAATCACAATCATACAATCACAATCATACAATCACAATCATACAATCACAATCATACAATCACAATCATACAATCACAATCATATGATCACAATCAAACAATCACAATGATACAATCACAATCATACAATCACAATCATACAATCACAATCATACAATCACAATCATACGATCACAATCATACGAAGACAATCATACAATTACTACTATACAATCACAATCATACAAAACCAATCATACAATCACAATCATACGATGACAATCATACAATTACTACTATACAATCACAATCATACAAAAACAACCATACAATCACAATCATACAATCACAATCATACAATCATAATCATACATTCACAATCATACAATCACAATCATACAATCACAATCATACAATCACAATCATACAATCACAATAATACAATCACAATCATACAATCTCAATCATACAATCGCAATCATACAATCACAATCATTCAATCACAATCATGCAATCACAATCATACAATCACAATCATACAATCACAATCATGCAATCACAATCATACAATCACAATCATACAATCACAATCATACCATCCCAATCATACAATCACAATCACACAATCGCAATCATACAATCACAATCATACAAAAGCAATGATACAAGCACAATCATACAATCACAATCATACAATCACAATCATACAATCACAATAATACAATCACAATCATACAATCACAATCACACAATCCCAATCATACTATCGCAATCATACAATCACAATCATACAATCACAATCATACAATCACAATCATACTATCGCAATGATACAATCACAATCATACAACCACAATCATACGAAGACAATCATACAATTACTACTATACAATCACAATCATACAAAAACAATCATACAATCACAATCATACGATGACAATCCTACAATTACTACTATACAATCACAATCACACAAAAACAATCATACAATCACAATCATACAATCACAATCATACAATCACAATCATACATTCACAATCATACAATCACAATCATACAATCACAATCATATGATCACAATCAAACAATCACAATGATACAATCACAATCATACAATCACAATCATGCAATTACTACTATACAATCACAATCATACAAAAACAATCATACAATCACAATCATACGATGACAATCCTACAATTACTGCTATACAATCACAATCACACAAAAACAATCATACAATCACAATCATACAATCACAATCATACAATCACAATCATACAATCACAATCATACAATCACAATCATACAATCACAATCATACAATCACAATCATACAATCACAATCATATGATCACAATCAAACAATCACAATGATACAATCACAATCATACAATCACAATCATACAATCACAATCATACAATCACAATCATACGATCACAATCATACGAAGACAATCATACAATTACTACTATACAATCACAATCATACAAAAGCAATCATACAATCACAATCATACGATGACAATCATACAATTACTACTATACAATCACAATCATACAAAAACAACCATACAATCACAATCATACAATCACAATCATACAATCATAATCATACATTCACAATCATACAATCACAATCATGCAATCACAATCATACAATCACAATCATACAATCACAATCATACCATCCCAATCATACAATCACAATCACACAATCGCAATCATACAATCACAATCATGCAATCACAATCATACAATCACAATCATACAATCACAATCATACCATCCCAATCATACAATCACAATCATACAATCACAATCATACAAACACAATCATACAATCACAATCATACTATCGCAATCATACAATCACAATCGTACAATCACAATCATACAATCACAATCATTCAATCACAATCATGCAATCACAATCATACAATCACAAGCATACAATCACAATCATACAATCACAATCATGCAATCACAATCATACAATCACAATCATACAATCACAGTCATACCATCCCAATCATACAATCACAATCACACAATCGCAATCATACAATCACAATCATACAAAAACAATGATACAAGCACAATCATACAATCACAATCATACAATCACAATAATACAATCACAATCATACAATCACAATCATACATTCACAATCATACAATCACAATCATACAATCACAATCATACAATCACAATAATACAATCACAATCATGCAACCTCAATCATACAATCACAATCATACAATCACAATCATACAATCACAATCATACAATCACAATCATACAATCACAATCATACAATCACAATCATACAATCACAATCATACTATCGCAATCATACAATCACAATCGTACAATCACAATCATACAATCACAATCATTCAATCACAATCATGCAATCACAATCATACAATCACAATCATACAATCACAATCATACACAAACAATGATACAATCGCAATCATACAATTCAAATCATACAATTCAAATCATACAATCACAATCATACAATCACAATCATACAATCACAATCATACGATCACAATCATACGAAGACAATCATACAATTACTACTATACAATCACAATCATACGAAAACAGTCATACAATCAGAATCATACGATGACAATCATACAATTACTACTATACAATCACAATCATACAAAAACAATCATACAATCACAATCACACATTCACAATCATACAATCACAGTCATACATTCACAATCATACAATCTCAATCATACAATCACAATCATACAATCACAATAATACAATCACAATCATGCAATCTCAATCATACAATCACAATCATACAATCACAATCACACAATCCCAATCACACTATCGCAAACATACAATCACAATCATACAATCACAATCATACAATCACAATCATACTATCGCAATGATACAATCACAATCATACAACCACAATCATACGAAGACAATCATACAATTACTACTATACAATCACAATCATACAAAAACAATCATACAATCACAATCATACGATGACAATCCTACAATTACTACTATACAATCACAATCACACAAAAACAATCATACAATCACAATCATACAATCACAATGATACAATCACAATCATACATTCACAATCATACAATCACAATCATATGATCACAATCAAACAATCACAATGATACAATCACAATCATACAATCACAATCATACAATCACAATCATACAATCACAATCATACGATCACAATCATACGACCGCAATCATACAATCACAATCATACTATCGCAATGATACAATCACAATCATACAACCACAATCATACGAAGACAATCATACAATTACTACTATACAATCACAATCATACAAAAACAATCATACAATCACAATCATACGATGACAATCCTACAATTACTACTATACAATCACAATCACACAAAAACAATCATACAATCACAATCATACAATCACAATCATACAATCACAATCATACAATCACAATCATACAATCACAATAATACAATCACAATCATACAATCTCAATCATACAATCACAATCATACAATCACAATCATACAATCACAATCATACAATCACAATCACACAATCGCAATCATACAATCACAATCATACAAAAACAATGATACAATCACAATCATACTATCGCAATGATACAATCACAATCATACAACCACAATCATACGAAGACAATCATACAATTACTACTATACAATCACAATCATACAAAAACAATCATACAATCACAATCATACGATGACAATCCTACAATTACTACTATACAATCACAATCACACAAAAACAATCATACAATCACAATCATACAATCACAATCATACAATCACAATCATACATTCACAATCATACAATCACAATCATACAATCACAATCATATGATCACAATCAAACAATCACAATGATACAATCACAATCATACAATCACAATCATACAATCACAATCATACAATTACTACTATACAATCACAATCATACAAAAACAATCATACAATCACAATCATACGATGACAATCCTACAATTACTGCTATACAATCACAATCACACAAAAACAATCATACAATCACAATCATACAATCACAATCATACAATCACAATCATACAATCACAATCATACAATCACAATCATACAATCACAATCATACAATCACAATCATACAATCACAATCATATGATCACAATCAAACAATCACAATGATACAATCACAATCATACAATCACAATCATACAATCACAATCATACAATCACAATCATACGATCACAATCATACGAAGACAATCATACAATTACTACTATACAATTACAATCATACAAAAGCAATCATACAATCACAATCATACGATGACAATCATACAATTACTACTATACAATCACAATCATACAAAAACAACCATACAATCACAATCATACAATCACAATCATACAATCATAATCATACATTCACAGTCATACAATCACAATCATACAATCACAATCATACAATCACAATCATACAATCACAATAATACAATCACAATCATACAATCTCAATCATACAATCGCAATCATACAATCACAATCATTCAATCACAATCATGCAATCACAATCATACAATCACAATCATACAATCACAATCATGCAATCACAATCATACAATCACAATCATACAATCACAATCATACCATCCCAATCATACAATCACAATCACACAATCGCAATCATACAATCACAATCATACAAAAACAATGATACAATCACAATCATACAATCACAATCATACAATCACAATCATACAATCACAATCATACAATCACAATCATACGATCACAATCATACGAAGACAATCATACAATTACTACTATACAATCACAATCATACAAAAACAATCATACAATCACAATCATACGATGACAATCCTACAATTACTACTATACAATCACAATCACACAAAAACGATCATACAATCACAATCATACAATCACAATCATACAAACACAATCATACAATCACAATCATACTATCGCAATCATACAATCACAATCGTACAATCACAATCATACAATCACAATCATTCAATCACAATCATGCAATCACAATCATACAATCACAAGCATACAATCACAATCATACAATCACAATCATGCAATCACAATCATACAATCACAATCATACAATCACAGTCATACCATCCCAATCATACAATCACAATCACACAATCGCAATCATACAATCACAATCATACAAAAACAATGATACAAGCACAATCATACAATCACAATCATACAATCACAATCATACAATCACAATAATACAACCACAATCATACAATCACAATCATACATTCACAATCATACAATCACAATCATACAATCACAATCATACAATCACAATAATACAATCACAATCATACAACCTCAATCATACAATCACAATCATACAATCACAATCATACAATCACAATCATACAATCACAATCATACAATCACAATCATACAATCACAATCATACTATCGCAATCATACAATCACAATCGTACAATCACAATCATACAATCACAATCATTCAATCACAATCATGCAATCACAATCATACAATCACAATCATACAATCACAATCATACAATCACAATCATACACAAACAATGATACAATCGCAATCATACAATTCAAATCATACAATTCAAATCATACAATCACAATCATACAATCACAATCATACAATCACAATCATACGATCACAATCATACGAAGACAATCATACAATTACTACTATACAATCACAATCATACGAAAGCAATCATACAATCAGAATCATACGATGACAATCATACAATTACTACTATACAATCACAATCATACAAAAACAATCATACAATCACAATCATACAATCACAATCATACAATTACTACTATACAATCACAATCATACGAAAACAATCATACAATCACAATCATACGATGACAATCATACAATTACTACTATACAATCACAATCATACAAAAACAATCATACAATCACAATCATACAATCACAATCATACAATCACAATCATACAATCACAATCATACAATCACAATCGTACAATCACAATCATACAATCACAATCATACAATCACAATCATACTATCGCAATCATACAATCACAATCGTACAATCACAATCATACAATCACAATCATTCAATCACAATCATGCAATCACAATCATACAATCACAATCATACAATCACAATCATACAAAAACAATCATGCAATCACAATCATACAATTACAATCATACAATTACAATCATACAATCACAATCATACCATCCCAATCATACAATCACAATCACACAATCGCAATCATACAATCACAATCATACAAAAGCAATGATACAAGCACAATCATACAATCACAATCATACAATCACAATCATACAATCACAATAATACAATCACAATCATACAATCACAATCACACAATCCCAATCATACTATCGCAATCATACAATCACAATCATACAATCACAATCATACAATCACAATCATACTATCGCAATGATACAATCACAATCATACAACCACAATCATACGAAGACAATCATACAATTACTACTATACAATCACAATCATACAAAAACAATCATACAATCACAATCATACGGTGACAATCCTACAATTACTACTATACAATCACAATCACACAAAAACAATCATACAATCACAATCATACAATCACAATCATACAATCACAATCATACATTCACAATCATACAATCACAATCATACAATCACAATCATATGATCACAATCAAACAATCACAATGATACAATCACAATCATACAATCACAATCATACAATTACTACTATACAATCACAATCATACAAAAACAATCATACAATCACAATCATACGATGACAATCCTACAATTACTGCTATACAATCACAATCACACAAAAACAATCATACAATCACAATCATACAATCACAATCATACAATCACAATCATACAATCACAATCATACGATCACAATCATACGAAGACAATCATACAATTACTACTATACAATCACAATCATACGAAAACAGTCATACAATCAGAATCATACGATGACAATCATACAATTACTACTATACAATCACAATCATACAAAAACAATCATACAATCACAATCATACAATCACAATCATACAATCACAATCATACAATCACAATCATACAATTACTGCTATACAATCACAATCATACGAAAACAATCATACAATCACAATCATACGATGACAATCGTACAATTACTACTATACAATCACAATCATACAAAAACAATCATACAATCACAATCATACAATCACAATCATACAATCACAATCATACAATCACAATCGTACAATCACAATCGTACAATCACAATCATACAATCACAATCATACAATCACAATCATACTATCGCAATCATACAATCACAATCGTACAATCACAATCATACAATCACAATCATTCAATCACAATCATGCAATCACAATCATACAATCACAATCATACAATCACAATCATACAATCACAATCATACAAAAACAATCATGCAATCACAATCATACAATTACAATCATACAATTACAATCATACAATCACAATCATACCATCCCAATCATACAATCACAATCACACAATCGCAATCATACAATCACAATCATACAAAAGCAATGATACAAGCACAATCATACAATCACAATCATACAATCACAATCATACAATCACAATAATACAATCACAATCATACAATCACAATCATACAATCACAATCATACATTCACAATCATACAATCACAATCATACAATCACAATCATACAATCACAATCATACAATCACAATAATACAATCACAATCATACAATCACAATCATACAATCACAATCATACAATCACAATCATACAATCACAATCATACAATCACAATCATACAATCACAATCATACAATCACAATCATACAATCACAATCATACAATCACAATCATACAATCACAATCATACAATCACAACCATACTATCGCAATCGTACAATCACAATCGTACAATCACAATCATACAATCACAATCATTCAATCACAATCATGCAATCACAATCATACAATCACAATCATACAATCACAATCATACAATCACAATCATACAATCACAATCATACAATCACAATCATACAATCACAATCATACAATCACAATCATACAATCACAATCATACAATCACAATCATACAATCACAATCATACAATCACAATCATACAATCACAATCATACACAAACAATGATACAATCGCAATCATACAATTCAAATCATACAATTCAAATCATACAATCACAATCATACAATCACAATCATACAATCACAATCATACAATCACAATCATACATTCACAATCATACAATCACAATCATACAATCACAATCATACAATCACAATAATACAATCACAATCATACAATCTCAATCATACAATCACAATCATACAATCACAATCATACAATCACAATCATACAATCACAATCATACAATCACAATCATACAATCACAATCGTACAATCACAATCATACAATCACAATCATACAATCACAATCATACTATCGCAATCATACAATCACATTCGTACAATCCCAAACATACAATCACAATCATACAATCACAATCATACAATCACAATCACACAATCGCAATCATACAATCACAATCATACAAAAACAATGATACAATCACAATCATGCAATCACAATCATACAATCACAATCATACGATCACAATCATACGAAGACAATCATACAATTACTACTATACAATCACAATCATACAAAAACAATCATACAATCACAATCATACAATCACAATCATACAATCACAATCATACATTCACAATCATACAATCACAATCATACAATGGCAATCATACAATCACAATAATACAATCACAATCATACAATCTCAATCATACAATCGCGATCATACAATCACAATCATACAATCACAATCATACAATCACAATCATACAAACACAATCATACAATCACAATCATACAATCACAATCATACAATCACAATCATACTATCGCAATCATACAATCACAATCGTACAATCACAATCATACAATCACAATCATTCAATCACAATCATGCAATCACAATCATACAATCACAATCATACAATCACAATCATACAATCACAATCATACAATCACAATCATACAATCACAATCATACAATCACAATCATACACAAACAATGATACAATCGCAATCATACAATTCAAATCATACAATTCAAATCATACAATCACAATCATACAATCACAATCATACAATCACAATCATACGATCACAATCATACGAAGACAATCATACAATTACTACTATACAATCACAATCATACGAAAACAATCATACAATCACAATCATACGATGACAATCATACAATTACTACTATTCAATCACAATCATACAAAAACAATCATACAATCACAATCATACAATCACAATAATACAATCACAATCATACAATCTCAATCATACAATCACAATCATACAATCACAATCATACAATCACAATCATACAATCACAATCATACAATCACAACCATACTATCGCAATCATACAATCACAATCGTACAATCACAATCATACAATCACAATCATTCAATCACAATCATGCAATCACAATCATACAATCACAATCATACAATCACAATCATACAATCACAATCATACAATCACAATCATACAATCACAATCATACAATCACAATCATACAATCACAATCATACACAAACAATGATACAATCGCAATCATACAATTCAAATCATACAATTCAAATCATACAATCACAATCATACAATCACAATCATACAATCACAATCATACAATCACAATCATACAATCACAATCATACATTCACAATCATGCAATCACAATCATACAATCACAATCATACAATCACAATAATACAATCACAATCATACAATCTCAATCATACAATCACAATCATACAATCACAATCATACAATCACAATCATACAATCACAATCATACAATCACAATCATACAATCACAATCGTACAATCACAATCATACAATCACAATCATACAATCACAATCATACTATTGCAATCATACAATCACAATCGTACAATCACAATCATACAATCACAATCATTCAATCACAATCATGCAATCACAATCATACAATCACAATCGTACAGTCACAATCACACAATCGCAATCATACAATCACAATCATACAAAAACAATGATACAATCACAATCATGCAATCACAATCATACAATCAAAATCATACGATCACAATCATACGAAGACAATCATACAATTACTACTATACAATCACAATCATACAAAAACAATCATACAATCACAATCATACAATCACAATCATACAATCGCAATCATACAATCACAATAATACAATCACAATCATACAATCTCAATCATACAATCGCGATCATACAATCACAATCATACAATCACTATCATACAATCACAATCATACAATCACAATCATACAAACACAATCATACAATCACAATCATACTATCGCAATCATACAATCACAATCGTACAATCACGATCATACAATCACAATCATTCAATCACAATCATGCAATCACAATCATACGATCACAATCATACAATCACAATCATACAATCACAATCATGCAATCACAATCATACAATCACAATCATACAATCACAATCATACCATCCCAATCATACAATCACAATCACACAATCGCAATCATACAATCACAATCATACAAAAACAATGATACAATCACAATCATACAATCACAATCGTGCAATCACAATCATACAATCACAATCATTCAATCACAATCATGCAATCACAATCATACAATCACAATCATACAATCACAATCATACAATCACAATCATACAATCACAATCATACAATCACAATCATACAATCACAATCATACAATCACAATCATACACAAACAATGATACAATCGCAATCATACAATTCAAATCATACAATTCAAATCATACAATCACAATCATACAATCACAATCATACAATCACAATCATACAATCACAATCATACATTCACAATCATACAATCACAATCATACAATCACAATCATTCAATCACAATAATACAATCACAATCATACAATCACAATCATACAATCGCAATCGTACAATCACAATCATACAATCACAATCATACAATCACAATCATACTATCGCAATCATACAATCACAATCGTACAATCACAATCATACAATCACAATCATTCAATCACAATCATGCAATCACAATCATACAATCACAATCATACAATCACAATCATACAAAAACAATCATACAATCACAATCATACAATCACAGTCATACAATCATAATCATATAATCACACTCATAAAATTGCAATCATACAATCGCAATCATACAATCACAATCATACCATCACAATCATACAGGCACAATCATAAAATCACAATCATAGAATCACAATCATACAAAAACAATCATGCAATCACAATCATGTAATCACAATCGTACAATCGCAATCGAACAGTCAGAACCATATGATCACAATCATACAATCACAATCATACAATCACAATCATACAATCACAAACATGCAATCACAATCATACAATCACAATCATACAATCACAATCATACCATCCCAATCATACAATCACAATCATACAATCACAATCATACAATCACAATCACACAATCGCAATCATACAAACACAATCATACAAAAACAATGATACAATCACAATCATACAATCACATTCATACAATCACAATCATACAATCAGAATCATACAATCACAATCATACCATCCCAATCATACAATCACAATCATACAATCACAATCATACAATCACAATCACACAATCGCAATCATACAATCACAATCATACAAAAACAATGATACAAACACAATCATGCAATCACAATCATACAATCACAATCATACGATCACAATCATACGAAGACAATCATACAATTACTACTATACAATCACAATCATACAAAAACAATCATACAAACACAATCATACGATTACAATCATACAATTACTACTATACAATCACAATCATACAAAAACAATCATACAAACACAATCACACATTCACAATCATACAATCACAGTCATACATTCACAATCATACAGTCACAATCATACAATCACAATCATACAATCACAATCATACAATCACAATCATACAATCACAATCATACAATCACAATCATACAATCACAATCATACAATCACAATCATACAATCACAATCATACAATCACAATCATACAATCACAATCGTACAATCACAATCATACAATCACAATCATACAATCACAATCGTACAATCACAATCATACAATCACAATCATTCAATCACAATCATGCAATCACAATCATACAATCACAATCATACAATCACAATCATACAATCACAATCATACAATCACAATCATACAATCACAATCATACAATCACAATCATACAATCACAATCGTACAATCACAATCATACAATCACAATCATACAATCACAATCATACAATCACAATCATACAATCACAATCATACAATCACAATCATACCATCACAATCATACAGGCACAATCATAAAATCAAAATCATAGAATCACAATCATACAAAAACAATCATGCAATCACAATCATGTAATCACAATCGTACAATCGCAATCGAACAATCAGAACCATATGATCACAATCATACAATCACAATCATACAATCTCAATCATACACGCGCCATCTTACAATCACAATCATACAATCACAATCATACGAAGACAATCATACAATTACTACTATACAATCACAATCATACAAAAACAATCATACAATCACAATCATACAATCACAATCATACAATCACAATCATACATTCACAATCATACAATCACAATCATACAATCACAATCATACAATCACAATCATACATTCACAATCATACAATCACAATCATACAATCACAATCATACAATCACAATCATACAATCACAATCATTCAATCACAATCATGCAATCACAATCATACAATCACAATCATACAATCACAATCATACAATCACAAACATGCAATCACAATCATACAATCACAATCATACAATCACAATCATACCATCCCAATCATACAATCACAATCATACAATCACAATCATACAATCACAATCACACAATCGCAATCATACAATCACAATCATACAAAAACAATGATACAATCACAATCATACAATCACAATCATACAATCACAATCATACAATCACAATCATGCAATCAGAATCATACAATCACAATCATACCATCCCAATCATACAATCACAATCATACAATCACAATCATACAATCACAATCACACAATCGCAATCATACAATCACAATCATACAAAAACAATGATACAATCACAATCATGCAATCACAATCATACAATCACAATCATACGATCACAATCATACGAAGACAATCATACAATTACTACTATACAATCACAATCATACAAAAACAATCATACAAACACAATCATACGATGACAATCATACAATTACTACTATACAATCACAATCATACAAAAACAATCATACAATCACAATCACACATTCACAATCATACAATCACAGTCATACATTCACAATCATACAATCACAATCATACAATCACAATCATACAATCACAATAATACAATCACAATCATGCAATCTCAATCATACAATCACAATCATACAATCACAATCACACAATCCCAATCACACTATCGCAAACATACAATCACAATCATACAATCACAATCATACAATCACAATCATACTATCGCAATGATACAATCACAATCATACAACCACAATCATACGAAGACAATCATACAATTACTACTATACAATCACAATCATACAAAAACAATCATACAATCACAATCATACGATGACAATCCTACAATTACTACTATACAATCACAATCACACAAAAACAATCATACAATCACAATCATACAATCACAATGATACAATCACAATCATACATTCACAATCATACAATCACAATCATATGATCACAATCAAACAATCACAATGATACAATCACAATCATACAATCACAATCATACAATCACAATCATACAATCACAATCATACGATCACAATCATACGACCGCAATCATACAATCACAATCATACTATCGCAATGATACAATCACAATCATACAACCACAATCATACGAAGACAATCATACAATTACTACTATACAATCACAATCATACAAAAACAATCATACAATCACAATCATACGATGACAATCCTACAATTACTACTATACAATCACAATCACACAAAAACAATCATACAATCACAATCATACAATCACAATCATACAATCACAATCATACAATCACAATAATACAATCACAATCATACAATCTCAATCATACAATCACAATCATACAATCACAATCATACAATCACAATCATACAATCACAATCACACAATCGCAATCATACAATCACAATCATACAATCACAATCACACAATCGCAATCATACAATCACAATCATACAAAAACAATGATACAAACACAATCATGCAATCACAATCATACAATCACAATCATACGATCACAATCATACGAAGACAATCATACAATTACTACTATACAATCACAATCATACAAAAACAATCATACAAACACAATCATACGATTACAATCATACAATTACTACTATACAATCACAATCATACAAAAACAATCATACAAACACAATCACACATTCACAATCATACAATCACAGTCATACATTCACAATCATACAGTCACAATCATACAATCACAATCATACAATCACAATCATACAATCACAATCATACAATCACAATCATACAATCACAATCATACAATCACAATCATACAATCACAATCATACAATCACAATCATACAATCACAATCATACAATCACAATCGTACAATCACAATCATACAATCACAATCATACAATCACAATCGTACAATCACAATCATACAATCACAATCATTCAATCACAATCATGCAATCACAATCATACAATCACAATCATACAATCACAATCATACAATCACAATCATACAATCACAATCATACAATCACAATCATACAATCACAATCATACAATCACAATCGTACAATCACAATCATACAATCACAATCATACAATCACAATCATACAATCACAATCATACAATCACAATCATACAATCACAATCATACCATCACAATCATACAGGCACAATCATAAAATCAAAATCATAGAATCACAATCATACAAAAACAATCATGCAATCACAATCATGTAATCACAATCGTACAATCGCAATCGAACAATCAGAACCATATGATCACAATCATACAATCACAATCATACAATCTCAATCATACACGCGCCATCTTACAATCACAATCATACAATCACAATCATACGAAGACAATCATACAATTACTACTATACAATCACAATCATACAAAAACAATCATACAATCACAATCATACAATCACAATCATACAATCACAATCATACATTCACAATCATACAATCACAATCATACAATCACAATCATACAATCACAATCATACATTCACAATCATACAATCACAATCATACAATCACAATCATACAATCACAATCATACAATCACAATCATTCAATCACAATCATGCAATCACAATCATACAATCACAATCATACAATCACAATCATACAATCACAAACATGCAATCACAATCATACAATCACAATCATACAATCACAATCATACCATCCCAATCATACAATCACAATCATACAATCACAATCATACAATCACAATCACACAATCGCAATCATACAATCACAATCATACAAAAACAATGATACAATCACAATCATACAATCACAATCATACAATCACAATCATACAATCACAATCATGCAATCAGAATCATACAATCACAATCATACCATCCCAATCATACAATCACAATCATACAATCACAATCATACAATCACAATCACACAATCGCAATCATACAATCACAATCATACAAAAACAATGATACAATCACAATCATGCAATCACAATCATACAATCACAATCATACGATCACAATCATACGAAGACAATCATACAATTACTACTATACAATCACAATCATACAAAAACAATCATACAAACACAATCATACGATGACAATCATACAATTACTACTATACAATCACAATCATACAAAAACAATCATACAATCACAATCACACATTCACAATCATACAATCACAGTCATACATTCACAATCATACAATCACAATCATACAATCACAATCATACAATCACAATAATACAATCACAATCATGCAATCTCAATCATACAATCACAATCATACAATCACAATCACACAATCCCAATCACACTATCGCAAACATACAATCACAATCATACAATCACAATCATACAATCACAATCATACTATCGCAATGATACAATCACAATCATACAACCACAATCATACGAAGACAATCATACAATTACTACTATACAATCACAATCATACAAAAACAATCATACAATCACAATCATACGATGACAATCCTACAATTACTACTATACAATCACAATCACACAAAAACAATCATACAATCACAATCATACAATCACAATCATACAATCACAATCATACATTCACAATCATACAATCACAATCATACAATCACAATCATATGATCACAATCAAACAATCACAATGATACAATCACAATCATACAATCACAATCATACAATCACAATCATACAATTACTACTATACAATCACAATCATACAAAAACAATCATACAATCACAATCATACGATGACAATCCTACAATTACTGCTATACAATCACAATCACACAAAAACAATCATACAATCACAATCATACAATCACAATCATACAATCACAATCATACAATCACAATCATACAATCACAATCATACAATCACAATCATACAATCACAATCATACAATCACAATCATATGATCACAATCAAACAATCACAATGATACAATCACAATCATACAATCACAATCATACAATCACAATCATACAATCACAATCATACGATCACAATCATACGAAGACAATCATACAATTACTACTATACAATCACAATCATACAAAAGCAATCATACAATCACAATCATACGATGACAATCATACAATTACTACTATACAATCACAATCATACAAAAACAACCATACAATCACAATCATACAATCACAATCATACAATCATAATCATACATTCACAATCATACAATCACAATCATACAATCACAATCATACAATCACAATCATACAATCACAATAATACAATCACATCTCATACAACCTCAATCATACAATCGCAATCATACAATCGCAATCATTCAATCACAATCATGCAATCACAATCATACAATCACAATCATACAATCACAATCATGCAATCACAATCATGCAATCACAATCATACAATCACAATCATACCATCCCAATCATACAATCACAATCACACAATCGCAATCATACAATCACAATCATACAAAAACAATGATACAATCACAATCATACAATCACAATCATACAATCACAATCATACAATCACAATCATACAATCACAATCATACGATCACAATCATACGAAGACAATCATACAATTACTACTATACAATCACAATCATACAAAAACAATCATACAATCACAATCATACGATGACAATCCTACAATTACTACTATACAATCACAATCACACAAAAACGATCATACAATCACAATCATACAATCACAATCATACAAACACAATCATACAATCACAATCATACTATCGCAATCATACAATCACAATCGTACAATCACAATCATACAATCACAATCATTCAATCACAATCATGCAATCACAATCATACAATCACAAGCATACAATCACAATCATACAATCACAATCATGCAATCACAATCATACAATCACAATCATACAATCACAATCATTCAATCACAATCATGCAATCACAATCATACAATCACAATCATACAATCACAATCATACAATCACAATCATACGATCACAATCATACGAAGACAATCATACAATTACTACTATACAATCACAATCATACAAAAACAATCATACAATCACAATCATACAATCACAATCATACAATCACAATCATACATTCACAATCATACAATCACAATCATACAATCACAATCATACAATCACAATCACACAATCGCAATCATACAATCACAATCATACAAAAACAATGATACAAGCACAATCATACAATCACAATCATACAATCACAATAATACAATCACAATCATAAAATCACAATCATACAATCACAATCATACATTCACAATCATACAATCACAATCATACAATCACAATCATACAATCACAATCATACAATCACAATCATTCAATCACAATCATGCAATCACATTCATACAATCACAATCATACAATCACAATCATACAATCACAAACATGCAATCACAATCATACAATCACAATCATACAATCACAATCATACCATCCCAATCGTACAATCACAATCATACAATCACAATCATACAATCACAATCACACAATCGCAATCATACAATCACAATCATACAAAAACAATGATACAATCACAATCATACAATCACAATCATACAATCACAATCATACAATCACAATCATGCAATCAGAATCATACAATCACAATCATACCATCCCAATCATACAATCACAATCATACAATCACAATCATACAATCACAATCATACAATCACAATCATACAATCACAATCATACCATCACAATCATACAGGCACAATCATAAAATCAAAATCATAGAATCACAATCATACAAAAACAATCATGCAATCACAATCATGTAATCACAATCGTACAATCGCAATCGAACAATCAGAACCATATGATCACAATCATACAATCACAATCATACAATCTCAATCATACACGCGCCATCTTACAATCACAATCATACAATCACAATCATACGAAGACAATCATACAATTACTACTATACAATCACAATCATACAAAAACAATCATACAATCACAATCATACAATCACAATCATACAATCACAATCATACATTCACAATCATACAATCACAATCATACAATCACAATCATACAATCACAATCATACATTCACAATCATACAATCACAATCATACAATCACAATCATACAATCACAATCATACAATCACAATCATTCAATCACAATCATGCAATCACAATCATACAATCACAATCATACAATCACAATCATACAATCACAAACATGCAATCACAATCATACAATCACAATCATACAATCACAATCATACCATCCCAATCATACAATCACAATCATACAATCACAATCATACAATCACAATCACACAATCGCAATCATACAATCACAATCATACAAAAACAATGATACAATCACAATCATACAATCACAATCATACAATCACAATCATACAATCACAATCATGCAATCAGAATCATACAATCACAATCATACCATCCCAATCATACAATCACAATCATACAATCACAATCATACAATCACAATCACACAATCGCAATCATACAATCACAATCATACAAAAACAATGATACAATCACAATCATGCAATCACAATCATACAATCACAATCATACGATCACAATCATACGAAGACAATCATACAATTACTACTATACAATCACAATCATACAAAAACAATCATACAAACACAATCATACGATGACAATCATACAATTACTACTATACAATCACAATCATACAAAAACAATCATACAATCACAATCACACATTCACAATCATACAATCACAGTCATACATTCACAATCATACAATCACAATCATACAATCACAATCATACAATCACAATAATACAATCACAATCATGCAATCTCAATCATACAATCACAATCATACAATCACAATCACACAATCCCAATCACACTATCGCAAACATACAATCACAATCATACAATCACAATCATACAATCACAATCATACTATCGCAATGATACAATCACAATCATACAACCACAATCATACGAAGACAATCATACAATTACTACTATACAATCACAATCATACAAAAACAATCATACAATCACAATCATACGATGACAATCCTACAATTACTACTATACAATCACAATCACACAAAAACAATCATACAATCACAATCATACAATCACAATGATACAATCACAATCATACATTCACAATCATACAATCACAATCATATGATCACAATCAAACAATCACAATGATACAATCACAATCATACAATCACAATCATACAATCACAATCATACAATCACAATCATACGATCACAATCATACGACCGCAATCATACAATCACAATCATACTATCGCAATGATACAATCACAATCATACAACCACAATCATACGAAGACAATCATACAATTACTACTATACAATCACAATCATACAAAAACAATCATACAATCACAATCATACGATGACAATCCTACAATTACTACTATACAATCACAATCACACAAAAACAATCATACAATCACAATCATACAATCACAATCATACAATCACAATCATACAATCACAATAATACAATCACAATCATACAATCTCAATCATACAATCACAATCATACAATCACAATCATACAATCACAATCATACAATCACAATCACACAATCGCAATCATACAATCACAATCATACAAAAACAATGATACAATCACAATCATGCAATCACAATCATACAATCACAATCATACGATCACAATCATACGAAGACAATCATACAATTACTACTATACAATCACAATCATACAAAAACAATCATACAAACACAATCATACGATGACAATCATACAATTACTACTATACAATCACAATCATACAAAAACAATCATACAATCACAATGACACATTCACAATCATACAATCACAGTCATACATTCACAAACATACAATCACAATCATACAATCACAATAATACAATCACAATCATGCAATCTCAATCATACAATCACAATCATACAATCACAATCACACAATCCCAATCATACTATCGCAATCATACAATCACAATCATACAATCACAATCATACAATCACAATCATACTATCGCAATGATACAATCACAATCATACAACCACAATCATACGAAGACAATCATACAATTACTACTATACAATCACAATCATACAAAAACAATCATACAATCACAATCATACGATGACAATCCTACAATTACTACTATACAATCACAATCACACAAAAACAATCATACAATCACAATCATACAATCACAATCATACAATCACAATCATACATTCACAATCATACAATCACAATCATACAATCACAATCATATGATCACAATCAAACAATCACAATGATACAATCACAATCATACAATCACAATCATACAATCACAATCATACAATTACTACTATACAATCACAATCATACAAAAACAATCATACAATCACAATCATACGATGACAATCCTACAATTACTGCTATACAATCACAATCACACAAAAACAATCATACAATCACAATCATACAATCACAATCATACAATCACAATCATACAATCACAATCATACAATCACAATCATACAATCACAATCATACAATCACAATCATACAATCACAATCATATGATCACAATCAAACAATCACAATGATACAATCACAATCATACAATCACAATCATACAATCACAATCATACAATCACAATCATACGATCACAATCATACGAAGACAATCATACAATTACTACTATACAATCACAATCATACAAAAGCAATCATACAATCACAATCATACGATGACAATCATACAATTACTACTATACAATCACAATCATACAAAAACAACCATACAATCACAATCATACAATCACAATCATACAATCATAATCATACATTCACAATCATACAATCACAATCATACAATCACAATCATACAATCACAATCATACAATCACAATAATACAATCACATCTCATACAACCTCAATCATACAATCGCAATCATACAATCGCAATCATTCAATCACAATCATGCAATCACAATCATACAATCACAATCATACAATCACAATCATGCAATCACAATCATGCAATCACAATCATACAATCACAATCATACCATCCCAATCATACAATCACAATCACACAATCGCAATCATACAATCACAATCATACAAAAACAATGATACAATCACAATCATACAATCACAATCATACAATCACAATCATACAATCACAATCATACAATCACAATCATACGATCACAATCATACGAAGACAATCATACAATTACTACTATACAATCACAATCATACAAAAACAATCATACAATCACAATCATACGATGACAATCCTACAATTACTACTACACAATCACAATCACACAAAAACGATCATACAATCACAATCATACAATCACAATCATACAAACACAATCATACAATCACAATCATACTATCGCAATCATACAATCACAATCGTACAATCACAATCATACAATCACAATCATTCAATCACAATCATGCAATCACAATCATACAATCACAAGCATACAATCACAATCATACAATCACAATCATGCAATCACAATCATACAATCACAATCATACAATCACAATCATTCAATCACAATCATGCAATCACAATCATACAATCACAATCATACAATCACAATCATACAATCACAATCATACGATCACAATCATACGAAGACAATCATACAATTACTACTATACAATCACAATCATACAAAAACAATCATACAATCACAATCATACAATCACAATCATACAATCACAATCATACATTCACAATCATACAATCACAATCATACAATCACAATCATACAATCACAATCACACAATCGCAATCATACAATCACAATCATACAAAAACAATGATACAAGCACAATCATACAATCACAATCATACAATCACAATAATACAATCACAATCATAAAATCACAATCATACAATCACAATCATACATTCACAATCATACAATCACAATCATACAATCACAATCATACAATCACAATCATACAATCACAATCATTCAATCACAATCATGCAATCACATTCATACAATCACAATCATACAATCACAATCATACAATCACAAACATGCAATCACAATCATACAATCACAATCATACAATCACAATCATACCATCCCAATCGTACAATCACAATCATACAATCACAATCATACAATCACAATCACACAATCGCAATCATACAATCACAATCATACAAAAACAATGATACAATCACAATCATACAATCACAATCATACAATCACAATCATGCAATCAGAATCATACAATCACAATCATACCATCCCAATCATACAATCACAATCATACAATCACAATCATACAATCACAATCACACAATCGCAATCATACAATCACAATCATACAAAAACAATGATACAATCACAATCATGCAATCACAATCATACAATCACAATCATACGATCACAATCATACGAAGACAATCATACAATTACTATTATACAATCACAATCATACAAAAACAATCATGCAAACACAATCATACGATGACAATCATACATTTACTACTATACAATCACAATCATACAAAAACAATCATACAATCACAATCACACATTCACAATCATACAATCACAGTCATACATTCACAATCATACAATCACAATCATACAATCACAATCATACAATCACAATAATACAATCACAATCATGCAATCTCAATCATACAATCACAATCATACAATCACAATCACACAATCCCAATCACACTATCGCAAACATACAATCACAATCATACAATCACAATCATACAATCACAATCATACTATCGCAATGATACAATCACAATCATACAACCACAATCATACGAAGACAATCATACAATTACTACTATACAATCACAATCATACAAAAACAATCATACAATCACAATCATACGATGACAATCCTACAATTACTACTATACAATCACAATCACACAAAAACAATCATACAATCACAATCATACAATCACAATGATACAATCACAATCATACATTCACAATCATACAATCACAATCATATGATCACAATCAAACAATCACAATGATACAATCACAATCATACAATCACAATCATACAATCACAATCATACAATCACAATCATACGATCACAATCATACGACCGCAATCATACAATCACAATCATACTATCGCAATGATACAATCACAATCATACAACCACAATCATACGAAGACAATCATACAATTACTACTATACAATCACAATCATACAAAAACAATCATACAATCACAATCATACGATGACAATCCTACAATTACTACTATACAATCACAATCACACAAAAACAATCATACAATCACAATCATACGATGACAATCCTACAATTACTACTATACAATCACAATCACACAAAAACGATCATACAATCACAATCATACAATCACAATCATACAAACACAATCATACAATCACAATCATACTATCGCAATCATACAATCACAATCGTACAATCACAATCATACAATCACAATCATTCAATCACAATCATGCAATCACAATCATACAATCACAAGCATACAATCACAATCATACAATCACAATCATGCAATCAGAATCATACAATCACAATCATACAATCACAATCATTCAATCACAATCATGCAATCACAATCATACAATCACAATCATACAATCACAATCATACAATCACAATCATACGATCACAATCATACGAAGACAATCATACAATTACTACTATACAATCACAATCATACAAAAACAATCATACAATCACAATCATACAATCACAATCATACAATCACAATCATTCAATCACAATCATGCAATCACAATCATACAATCACAATCATACAATCACAATCATGCAATCACAATCATACAATCACAATCATACAATCACAATCATACCATCCCAATCATACAATCACAATCACACAATCGCAATCATACAATCACAATCATACAAAAACAATGATACAATCACAATCATACAATCACAATCATACAATCACAATCATACAATCACAATCACACAAAAACAATCATACAATCACAATCATACAATCACAATCATACAATCACAATCATACATTCAAAATCATACAATCACAATCATACAATCACAATCATATGATCACAATCAAACAATCACAATGATACAATCACAATCATACAATCACAATCATACAATCACAATCATACAATTACTACTATACAATCACAATCATACAAAAACAATCATACAATCACAATCATACGATGACAATCCTACAATTACTGCTATACAATCACAATCACACAAAAACAATCATACAATCACAATCATACAATCACAATCATACAATCACAATCATACAATCACAATCATACAATCACAATCATACAATCACAATCATACAATCACAATCATACAATCACAATCATATGATCACAATCAAACAATCACAATGATACAATCACAATCATACAATCACAATCATACAATCACAATCATACAATCACAATCATACGATCACAATCATACGAAGACAATCATACAATTACTACTATACAATCACAATCATACAAAAGCAATCATACAATCACAATCATACGATGACAATTATACAATTACTACTATACAATCACAATCATACAAAAACAACCATACAATCACAATCATACAATCACAATCATACAATCATAATCATACATTCACAATCATACAATCACAATCATACAATCACAATCATACAATCACAATCATACAATCACAATAATACAATCACAATCATACAATCTCAATCATACAATCGCAATCATACAATCACAATCATTCAATCACAATCATGCAATCACAATCATACAATCACAATCATACAATCACAATCATGCAATCACAATCATACAATCACAATCATACAATCACAATCATACCATCCCAATCATACAATCACAATCACACAATCGCAATCATACAATCACAATCATACAAAAACAATGATACAATCACAATCATACAATCACAATCATACAATCACAATCATACAATCACAATCATACAATCACAATCATACGATCACAATCATACGAAGACAATCATACAATTACTACTATACAATCACAATCATACAAAAACAATCATACAATCACAATCATACGATGACAATCGTACAATTACTACTATACAATCACAATCACACAAAAACGATCATACAATCACAATCATACAATCACAATCATACAAACACAATCATACAATCACAATCATACTATCGCAATCATACAATCACAATCGTACAATCACAATCATACAATCACAATCATTCAATCACAATCATGCAATCACAATCATACAATCACAAGCATACAATCACAATCATACAATCACAATCATGCAATCACAATCATACAATCACAATCATACAATCACAGTCATACCATCCCAATCATACAATCACAATCACACAATCGCAATCATACAATCACAATCATACAAAAACAATGATACAAGCACAATCATACAATCACAATCATACAATCACAATCATACAATCACAATAATACAACCACAATCATACAATCACAATCATACATTCACAATCATACAATCACAATCATACAATCACAATCATACAATCACAATAATACAATCACAATCATACAACCTCAATCATACAATCACAATCATACAATCACAATCATACAATCACAATCATACAATCACAATCATACAATCACAATCATACAATCACAATCATACTATCGCAATCATACAATCACAATCGTACAATCACAATCATACAATCACAATCATTCAATCACAATCATGCAATCACAATCATACAATCACAATCATACAATCACAATCATACACAAACAATGATACAATCGCAATCATACAATTCAAATCATACAATTCAAATCATACAATCACAATCATACAATCACAATCATACAATCACAATCATACGATCACAATCATACGAAGACAATCATACAATTACTACTATACAATCACAATCATACGAAAACAATCATACAATCAGAATCATACGATGACAATCATACAATTACTACTATACAATCACAATCATACAAAAACAATCATACAATCACAATCATACAATCACAATCATACAATTACTACTATACAATCACAATCATACGAAAACAATCATACAATCACAATCATACGATGACAATCATACAATTACTACTATACAATCACAATCATACAAAAACAATCATACAATCACAATCATACAATCACAATCATACAATCACAATCATACAATCACAATCATACAATCACAATCGTACAATCACAATCATACAATCACAATCATACAATCACAATCATACTATCGCAATCATACAATCACAATCGTACAATCACAATCATACAATCACAATCATTCAATCACAATCATGCAATCACAATCATACAATCACAATCATACAAAAACAATCATGCAATCACAATCATACAATTACAATCATACAATTACAATCATACAATCACAATCATACCATCCCAATCATACAATCACAATCACACAATCGCAATCATACAATCACAATCATACAAAAGCAATGATACAAGCACAATCATACAATCACAATCATACAATCACAATCATACAATCACAATAATACAATCACAATCATACAATCACAATCACACAATCCCAATCATACTATCGCAATCATACAATCACAATCATACAATCACAATCATACAATCACAATCATACTATCGCAATGATACAATCACAATCATACAACCACAATCATACGAAGACAATCATACAATTACTACTATACAATCACAATCATACAAAAACAATCATACAATCACAATCATACGGTGACAATCCTACAATTACTACTATACAATCACAATCACACAAAAACAATCATACAATCACAATCATACAATCACAATCATACAATCACAATCATACATTCACAATCATACAATCACAATCATACAATCACAATCATATGATCACAATCAAACAATCACAATGATACAATCACAATCATACAATCACAATCATACAATTACTACTATACAATCACAATCATACAAAAACAATCATACAATCACAATCATACGATGACAATCCTACAATTACTGCTATACAATCACAATCACACAAAAACAATCATACAATCACAATCATACAATCACAATCATACAATCACAATCATACAATCACAATCATACAATCACAATCATACAATCACAATCATAGAATCACAATCATACAATCACAATCATACAATCACAATCATATGATCACAATCAAACAATCACAATGATACAATCACAATCATACAATCACAATCATACAATCACAATCATACAATCACAATCATACGATCACAATCATACGAAGACAATCATACAATTACTACTATACAATCACAATCATACAAAACCAATCATACAATCACAATCATACGATGACAATCATACAATTACTACTATACAATCACAATCATACAAAAACAACCATACAATCACAATCATACAATCACAATCATACAATCATAATCATACATTCACAATCATACAATCACAATCATACAATCACAATCATACAATCACAATCATACAATCACAATAATACAATCTCAATCATACAATCTCAATCATACAATCGCAATCATACAATCACAATCATTCAATCACAATCATGCAATCACAATCATACAATCACAATCATACAATCACAATCATGCAATCACAATCATACAATCACAATCATACAATCACAATCATACCATCCCAATCATACAATCACAATCACACAATCGCAATCATACAATCACAATCATACAAAAGCAATGATACAAGCACAATCATACAATCACAATCATACAATCACAATCATACAATCACAATCACACAAAAACAATCATACAATCACAATCATACAATCACAATCATACAATCACAATCATACATTCAAAATCATACAATCACAATCATACAATCACAATCATATGATCACAATCAAACAATCACAATGATACAATCACAATCATACAATCACAATCATACAATCACAATCATACAATTACTACTATACAATCACAATCATACAAAAACAATCATACAATCACAATCATACGATGACAATCCTACAATTACTGCTATACAATCACAATCACACAAAAACAATCATACAATCACAATCATACAATCACAATCATACAATCACAATCATACAATCACAATCATACAATCACAATCATACAATCACAATCATACAATCACAATCATACAATCACAATCATATGATCACAATCAAACAATCACAATGATACAATCACAATCATACAATCACAATCATACAATCACAATCATACAATCACAATCATACGATCACAATCATACGAAGACAATCATACAATTACTACTATACAATCACAATCATACAAAAGCAATCATACAATCACAATCATACGATGACAATTATACAATTACTACTATACAATCACAATCATACAAAAACAACCATACAATCACAATCATACAATCACAATCATACAATCATAATCATACATTCACAATCATACAATCACAATCATACAATCACAATCATACAATCACAATCATACAATCACAATAATACAATCACAATCATACAATCTCAATCATACAATCGCAATCATACAATCACAATCATTCAATCACAATCATGCAATCACAATCATACAATCACAATCATACAATCACAATCATGCAATCACAATCATACAATCACAATCATACAATCACAATCATACCATCCCAATCATACAATCACAATCACACAATCGCAATCATACAATCACAATCATACAAAAACAATGATACAATCACAATCATACAATCACAATCATACAATCACAATCATACAATCACAATCATACAATCACAATCATACGATCACAATCATACGAAGACAATCATACAATTACTACTATACAATCACAATCATACAAAAACAATCATACAATCACAATCATACGATGACAATCGTACAATTACTACTATACAATCACAATCACACAAAAACGATCATACAATCACAATCATACAATCACAATCATACAAACACAATCATACAATCACAATCATACTATCGCAATCATACAATCACAATCGTACAATCACAATCATACAATCACAATCATTCAATCACAATCATGCAATCACAATCATACAATCACAAGCATACAATCACAATCATACAATCACAATCATGCAATCACAATCATACAATCACAATCATACAATCACAGTCATACCATCCCAATCATACAATCACAATCACACAATCGCAATCATACAATCACAATCATACAAAAACAATGATACAAGCACAATCATACAATCACAATCATACAATCACAATCATACAATCACAATAATACAACCACAATCATACAATCACAATCATACATTCACAATCATACAATCACAATCATACAATCACAATCATACAATCACAATAATACAATCACAATCATACAACCTCAATCATACAATCACAATCATACAATCACAATCATACAATCACAATCATACAATCACAATCATACAATCACAATCATACAATCACAATCATACTATCGCAATCATACAATCACAATCGTACAATCACAATCATACAATCACAATCATTCAATCACAATCATGCAATCACAATCATACAATCACAATCATACAATCACAATCATACACAAACAATGATACAATCGCAATCATACAATTCAAATCATACAATTCAAATCATACAATCACAATCATACAATCACAATCATACAATCACAATCATACGATCACAATCATACGAAGACAATCATACAATTACTACTATACAATCACAATCATACGAAAACAATCATACAATCAGAATCATACGATGACAATCATACAATTACTACTATACAATCACAATCATACAAAAACAATCATACAATCACAATCATACAATCACAATCATACAATTACTACTATACAATCACAATCATACGAAAACAATCATACAATCACAATCATACGATGACAATCATACAATTACTACTATACAATCACAATCATACAAAAACAATCATACAATCACAATCATACAATCACAATCATACAATCACAATCATACAATCACAATCATACAATCACAATCGTACAATCACAATCATACAATCACAATCATACAATCACAATCATACTATCGCAATCATACAATCACAATCGTACAATCACAATCATACAATCACAATCATTCAATCACAATCATGCAATCACAATCATACAATCACAATCATACAAAAACAATCATGCAATCACAATCATACAATTACAATCATACAATTACAATCATACAATCACAATCATACCATCCCAATCATACAATCACAATCACACAATCGCAATCATACAATCACAATCATACAAAAGCAATGATACAAGCACAATCATACAATCACAATCATACAATCACAATCATACAATCACAATAATACAATCACAATCATACAATCACAATCACACAATCCCAATCATACTATCGCAATCATACAATCACAATCATACAATCACAATCATACAATCACAATCATACTATCGCAATGATACAATCACAATCATACAACCACAATCATACGAAGACAATCATACAATTACTACTATACAATCACAATCATACAAAAACAATCATACAATCACAATCATACGGTGACAATCCTACAATTACTACTATACAATCACAATCACACAAAAACAATCATACAATCACAATCATACAATCACAATCATACAATCACAATCATACATTCACAATCATACAATCACAATCATACAATCACAATCATATGATCACAATCAAACAATCACAATGATACAATCACAATCATACAATCACAATCATACAATTACTACTATACAATCACAATCATACAAAAACAATCATACAATCACAATCATACGATGACAATCCTACAATTACTGCTATACAATCACAATCACACAAAAACAATCATACAATCACAATCATACAATCACAATCATACAATCACAATCATACAATCACAATCATACAATCACAATCATACAATCACAATCATAGAATCACAATCATACAATCACAATCATACAATCACAATCATATGATCACAATCAAACAATCACAATGATACAATCACAATCATACAATCACAATCATACAATCACAATCATACAATCACAATCATACGATCACAATCATACGAAGACAATCATACAATTACTACTATACAATCACAATCATACAAAACCAATCATACAATCACAATCATACGATGACAATCATACAATTACTACTATACAATCACAATCATACAAAAACAACCATACAATCACAATCATACAATCACAATCATACAATCATAATCATACATTCACAATCATACAATCACAATCATACAATCACAATCATACAATCACAATCATACAATCACAATAATACAATCTCAATCATACAATCTCAATCATACAATCGCAATCATACAATCACAATCATTCAATCACAATCATGCAATCACAATCATACAATCACAATCATACAATCACAATCATGCAATCACAATCATACAATCACAATCATACAATCACAATCATACCATCCCAATCATACAATCACAATCACACAATCGCAATCATACAATCACAATCATACAAAAGCAATGATACAAGCACAATCATACAATCACAATCATACAATCACAATCATACAATCACAATAATACAATCACAATCATACAATCACAATCACACAATCCCAATCATACTATCGCAATCATACAATCACAATCATACAATCACAATCATACAATCACAATCATACTATCGCAATGATACAATCACAATCATACAACCACAATCATACGAAGACAATCATACAATTACTACTATACAATCACAATCATACAAAAACAATCATACAATCACAATCATACGATGACAATCCTACAATTACTACTATACAATCACAATCACACAAAAACAATCATACAATCACAATCATACAATCACAATCATACAATCACAATCATACATTCACAATCATACAATCACAATCATACAATCACAATCATATGATCACAATCAAACAATCACAATGATACAATCACAATCATACAATCACAATCATGCAATTACTACTATACAATCACAATCATACAAAAACAATCATACAATCACAATCATACGATGACAATCCTACAATTACTGCTATACAATCACAATCACACAAAAACAATCATACAATCACAATCATACAATCACAATCATACAATCACAATCATACAATCACAATCATACAATCACAATCATACAATCACAATCATACAATCACAACCATACAATCACAATCATACAATCACAATCATATGATCACAATCAAACAATCACAATGATACAATCACAATCATACAATCACAATCATACAATCACAATCATACAATCACAATCATACGATCACAATCATACGAAGACAATCATACAATTACTACTATACAATCACAATCATACAAAAGCAATCATACAATCACAATCATACGATGACAATCATACAATTACTACTATACAATCACAATCATACAAAAACAACCATACAATCACAATCATACAATCACAATCATACAATCATAATCATACATTCACAATCATACAATCACAATCATGCAATCACAATCATACAATCACAATCATACAATCACAATCATACCATCCCAATCATACAATCACAATCACACAATCGCAATCATACAATCACAATCATACAAAAACAATCATACAATCACAATCATACAATCACAATAATACAATCACAATCATACAATCTCAATCATACAATCTCAATCATACAATCACAATCATTCAATCACAATCATGCAATCACAATCATACAATCACAATCATACAATCACAATCATGCAATCACAATCATACAATCACAATCATACAATCACAATCATACCATCCCAATCATACAATCACAATCACACAATCGCAATCATACAATCACAATCATACAAAAACAATGATACAATCACAATCATACAATCACAATCATACAATCACAATCATACAATCACAATCATACAATCACAATCATACGATCACAATCATACGAAGACAATCATACAATTACTACTATACAATCACAATCATACAAAAACAATCATACAATCACAATCATACGATGACAATCCTACAATTACTACTATACAATCACAATCACACAAAAACGATCATACAATCACAATCATACAATCACAATCATACAAACACAATCATACAATCACAATCATACTATCGCAATCATACAATCACAATCGTACAATCACAATCATACAATCACAATCATTCAATCACAATCATGCAATCACAATCATACAATCACAAGCATACAATCACAATCATACAATCACAATCATGCAATCACAATCATACAATCACAATCATACAATCACAGTCATACCATCCCAATCATACAATCACAATCACACAATCGCAATCATACAATCACAATCATACAAAAACAATGATACAAGCACAATCATACAATCACAATCATACAATCACAATAATACAATCACAATCATACAATCACAATCATACATTCACAATCATACAATCACAATCATACAATCACAATAATACAATCACAATCATGCAACCTCAATCATACAATCACAATCATACAATCACAATCATACAATCACAATCATACAATCACAATCATACAATCACAATCATACAATCACAATCATACAATCACAATCATACTATCGCAATCATACAATCACAATCGTACAATCACAATCATACAATCACAATCATTCAATCACAATCATGCAATCACAATCATACAATCACAATCATACAATCACAATCATACACAAACAATGATACAATCGCAATCATACAATTCAAATCATACAATTCAAATCATACAATCACAATCATACAATCACAATCATACAATCACAATCATACGATCACAATCATACGAAGACAATCATACCATTACTACTATACAATCACAATCATACGAAAACAGTCATACAATCAGAATCATACGATGACAATCATACAATTACTACTATACAATCACAATCATACAAAAACAATCATACAATCACAATCATACAATCACAATCATACAATTACTACTATACAATCACAATCATACGAAAACAATCATACAATCACAATCATACGATGACAATCATACAATTACTACTATACAACCACAATCATACAAAACCAATCATACAATCACAATCATACAATCACAATCATACAATCACAATCATACAATCACAATCATACAATCACAATCGTACAATCACAATCATACAATCACAATCATACAATCACAATCATACTATCGCAATCATACAATCACAATCGTACAATCACAATCATACAATCACAATCATTCAATCACAATCATGCAATCACAATCATACAATCACAATCATACAATCACAATCATACAAAAACAATCATGCAATCACAATCATACAATTACAATCATACAATTACAATCATACAATCACAATCATACCATCCCAATCATACAATCACAATCACACAATCGCAATCATACAATCACAATCATACAAAAGCAATGATACAAGCACAATCATACAATCACAATCATACAATCACTATCATACAATCACAATCATACAATCACAATCATACAATCACAATCATACATTCACAATCATACAATCACAATCATACAATCACAATAATACAATCACAATCATACAATCACAATCATACAATCACAATCATACAATCACAATCATACAATCACAATCATACAATCACAATCATACAATCACAATCATACAATCACAACCATACTATCGCAATCATACAACCTCAATCATACAATCACAATCATACAATCACAATCATACAATCACAATCATACAATATCAATCATACAATCACAATCATACAATCACAATCATACTATCGCAATCATACAATCACAATCGTACAATCACAATCATACAATCACAATCATTCAATCACAATCATGCAATCACAATCATACAATCATAATCATACAATCACAATCATACACAAACAATGATACAATCGCAATCATACAATTCAAATCATACAATTCAAATCATACAATCACAATCATACAATCACAATCATACAATCACAATCATACGATCACAATCATACGAAGACAATCATACAATTACTACTATACAATCACAATCATACGAAAACAATCATACAATCAGAATCATACGATGACAATCATACAATTACTACTATACAATCACAATCATACAAAAACAATCATACAATCACAATCATACAATCACAATCATACAATTACTACTATACAATCACAATCATACGAAAACAATCATACAATCACAATCATACGATGACAATCATACAATTACTACTATACAACCACAATCATACAAAACCAATCATACAATCACAATCATACAATCACAATCATACAATCACAATCATACAATCACAATCATACAATCACAATCGTACAATCACAATCATACAATCACAATCATACAATCACAATCATACAATCACAATCATACAATCACAATCATACAATCACAATCATACAATCACAATCATAAAATCACAATCATACAATCACAATCATACAATCACAACCATACTATCGCAATCATACAACCTCAATCATACAATCACAATCATACAATCACAATCATACAATCACAATCATACAATATCAATCATACAATCACAATCATACAATCACAATCATACTATCGCAATCATACAATCACAATCGTACAATCACAATCATACAATCACAATCATTCAATCACAATCATGCAATCACAATCATACAATCATAATCATACAATCACAATCATACACAAACAATGATACAATCGCAATCATACAATTCAAATCATACAATTCAAATCATACAATCACAATCATACAATCACAATCATACAATCACAATCATACATTCACAATCATACAATCACAATCATACAATCACAATAATACAATCACAATCATACAATCACAATCATACAATCACAATCATACAATCACAATCATACAATCACAATCATACAATCACAATCATACAATCACAATCATACAATCACAACCATACTATCGCAATCATACAACCTCAATCATACAATCACAATCATACAATCACAATCATACAATCACAATCATACAATATCAATCATACAATCACAATCATACAATCACAATCATACTATCGCAATCATACAATCACAATCGTACAATCACAATCATACAATCACAATCATTCAATCACAATCATGCAATCACAATCATACAATCATAATCATACAATCACAATCATACACAAACAATGATACAATCGCAATCATACAATTCAAATCATACAATTCAAATCATACAATCACAATCATACAATCACAATCATACAATCACAATCATACGATCACAATCATACGAAGACAATCATACAATTACTACTATACAATCACAATCATACGAAAACAATCATACAATCAGAATCATACGATGACAATCATACAATTACTACTATACAATCACAATCATACAAAAACAATCATACAATCACAATCATACAATCACAATCATACAATTACTACTATACAATCACAATCATACGAAAACAATCATACAATCACAATCATACGATGACAATCATACAATTACTACTATACAACCACAATCATACAAAACCAATCATACAATCACAATCATACAATCACAATCATACAATCACAATCATACAATCACAATCGTACAATCACAATCATACAATCACAATCATACAATCACAATCATACAATCACAATCATACAATCACAATCATACAATCACAATCATACAATCACAATCATAAAATCACAATCATACAATCACAATCATACAATCACAACCATACTATCGCAATCATACAACCTCAATCATACAATCACAATCATACAATCACAATCATACAATCACAATCATACAATATCAATCATACAATCACAATCATACAATCACAATCATACTATCGCAATCATACAATCACAATCGTACAATCACAATCATACAATCACAATCATTCAATCACAATCATGCAATCACAATCATACAATCATAATCATACAATCACAATCATACACAAACAATGATACAATCGCAATCATACAATTCAAATCATACAATTCAAATCATACAATCACAATCATACAATCACAATCATACAATCACAATCATACGATCACAATCATACGAAGACAATCATACAATTACTACTATACAATCACAATCATACGAAAACAATCATACAATCAGAATCATACGATGACAATCATACAATTACTACTATACAATCACAATCATACAAAAACAATCATACAATCACAATCATACAATCACAATCATACAATTACTGCTATACAATCACAATCATACGAAAACAATCATACAATCACAATCATACGATGACAATCGTACAATTACTACTATACAATCACAATCATACAAAAACAATCATACAATCACAATCATACAATCACAATCATACAATCACAATCATACAATCACAATCGTACAATCACAATCGTACAATCACAATCATACAATCACAATCATACAATCACAATCATACTATCGCAATCATACAATCACAATCGTACAATCACAATCATACAATCACAATCATTCAATCACAATCATGCAATCACAATCATACAATCACAATCATACAATCACAATCATACAAAAACAATCATGCAATCACAATCATACAATTACAATCATACAATTACAATCATACAATCACAATCATACCATCCCAATCATACAATCACAATCACACAATCGCAATCATACAATCACAATCATACAAAAGCAATGATACAAGCACAATCATACAATCACAATCATACAATCACAATCATACAATCACAATAATACAATCACAATCATACAATCACAATCATACAATCACAATCATACATTCACAATCATACAATCACAATCATACAATCACAATCATACAATCACAATAATACAATCACAATCATACAATCACAATCATACAATCACAATCATACAATCACAATCATACAATCACAATCATACAATCACAATCATACAATCACAATCATACAATCACAATCATACAATCACAATCATACAATCACAACCATACTATCGCAATCGTACAATCACAATCGTACAATCACAATCATACAATCACAATCATTCAATCACAATCATGCAATCACAATCATACAATCACAATCATACAATCACAATCATACAATCACAATCATACAATCACAATCATACAATCACAATCATACAATCACAATCATACAATCACAATCATACAATCACAATCATACAATCACAATCATACAATCACAATCATACAATCACAATCATACAATCACAATCATACAATCACAATCATACACAAACAATGATACAATCGCAATCATACAATTCAAATCATACAATTCAAATCATACAATCACAATCATACAATCACAATCATACAATCACAATCATACAATCACAATCATACATTCACAATCATACAATCACAATCATACAATCACAATCATACAATCACAATAATACAATCACAATCATACAATCTCAATCATACAATCACAATCATACAATCACAATCATACAATCACAATCATACAATCACAATCATACAATCACAATCATACAATCACAATCGTACAATCACAATCATACAATCACAATCATACAATCACAATCATACTATCGCAATCATACAATCACATTCGTACAATCCCAAACATACAATCACAATCATACAATCACAATCATACAATCACAATCACACAATCGCAATCATACAATCACAATCATACAAAAACAATGATACAATCACAATCATGCAATCACAATCATACAATCACAATCATACGATCACAATCATACGAAGACAATCATACAATTACTACTATACAATCACAATCATACAAAAACAATCATACAATCACAATCATACAATCACAATCATACAATCACAATCATACATTCACAATCATACAATCACAATCATACAATGGCAATCATACAATCACAATAATACAATCACAATCATACAATCTCAATCATACAATCGCGATCATACAATCACAATCATACAATCACAATCATACAATCACAATCATACAAACACAATCATACAATCACAATCATACAATCACAATCATACAATCACAATCATACTATCGCAATCATACAATCACAATCGTACAATCACAATCATACAATCACAATCATTCAATCACAATCATGCAATCACAATCATACAATCACAATCATACAATCACAATCATACAATCACAATCATACAATCACAATCATACAATCACAATCATACAATCACAATCATACACAAACAATGATACAATCGCAATCATACAATTCAAATCATACAATTCAAATCATACAATCACAATCATACAATCACAATCATACAATCACAATCATACGATCACAATCATACGAAGACAATCATACAATTACTACTATACAATCACAATCATACGAAAACAATCATACAATCACAATCATACGATGACAATCATACAATTACTACTATTCAATCACAATCATACAAAAACAATCATACAATCACAATCATACAATCACAATAATACAATCACAATCATACAATCTCAATCATACAATCACAATCATACAATCACAATCATACAATCACAATCATACAATCACAATCATACAATCACAATCGTACAATCACAATCATACAATCACAATCATTCAATCACAATCATGCAATCACAATCATACAATCACAATCATACAATCACAATCATACACAAACAATGATACAATCGCAATCATACAATTCAAATCATACAATTCAAATCATACAATCACAATCATACAATCACAATCATACAATCACAATCATACGATCACAATCATACGATCACAATCATACGATCACAATCATACGAAGACAATCATACAATTACTACTATACAATCACAATCATACGAAAACAATCATACAATCACAATCATACGATGACAATCATACAATTACTACTATACAATCACAATCATACGAAAACAATCATACAATCACAATCATACGATGACAATCATACAATTACTACTATTCAATCACAATCATACAAAAACAATCATACAATCACAATCATACAATCACAATAATACAATCACAATCATACAATCACAATCATACCATCCCAATCATACAATCACAATCACACAATCGCAATCATACAATCACAATCATACAAAAACAATGATACAATCACAATCATACAATCACAATCATACAATCACAATCATACAATCACAATCATACAATCACAATCATACGATCACAATCATACGAAGACAATCATACAATTACTACTATACAATCACAATCATACAAAAACAATCATACAATCACAATCATACGATGACAATCCTACAATTACTACTATACAATCACAATCACACAAAAACGATCATACAATCACAATCATACAATCACAATCATACAAACACAATCATACAATCACAATCATACTATCGCAATCATACAATCACAATCGTACAATCACAATCATACAATCACAATCATTCAATCACAATCATGCAATCACAATCATACAATCACAAGCATACAATCACAATCATACAATCACAATCATGCAATCACAATCATACAATCACAATCATACAATCACAGTCATACCATCCCAATCATACAATCACAATCACACAATCGCAATCATACAATCACAATCATACAAAAACAATGATACAAGCACAATCATACAATCACAATCATACAATCACAATAATACAATCACAATCATACAATCACAATCATACATTCACAATCATACAATCACAATCATACAATCACAATCATACAATCACAATAATACAATCACAATCATGCAACCTCAATCATACAATCACAATCATACAATCACAATCATACAATCACAATCATACAATCACAATCATACAATCACAATCATACAATCACAATCATACAATCACAATCATACTATCGCAATCATACAATCACAATCATACAATCACAATCATACAATCACAATCATTCAATCACAATCATGCAATCACAATCATACAATCACAATCATACAATCACAATCATACACAAACAATGATACAATCGCAATCATACAATTCAAATCATACAATTCAAATCTTACAATCACAATCATACAATCACAATCATACAATCACAATCATACGATCACAATCATACGAAGACAATCATACCATTACTACTATACAATCACAATCATACGAAAACAGTCATACAATCAGAATCATACGATGACAATCATACAATTACTACTATACAATCACAATCATACAAAAACAATCATACAATCACAATCATACAATCACAATCATACAATTACTACTATACAATCACAATCATACGAAAAAAATCATACAATCACAATCATACGATGACAATCATACAATTACTACTATACAACCACAATCATACAAAACCAATCATACAATCACAATCATACAATCACAATCATACAATCACAATCATACAATCACAATCATACAATCACAATCATACAATCACAACCATACTATCGCAATCGTACAATCACAATCGTACAATCACAATCATACAATCACAATCATTCAATCACAATCATGCAATCACAATCATACAATCACAATCATACAATCACAATCATAAAATCACAATCATACAATCACAATCATACAATCACAATCATACAATCACAATCATACAATCACAATCATACACAAACAATGATACAATCGCAATCATACAATTCAAATCATACAATTCAAATCATACAATCACAATCATACAATCACAATCATACAATCACAATCATAAAATCACAATCATACATTCACAATCATACAATCACAATCATACAATCACAATCATACAATCACAATAATACAATCACAATCATACAATCTCAATCATACAATCACAATCATACAATCACAATCATACAATCACAATCATACAATCACAATCATACAATCACAATCATACAATCACAATCGTACAATCACAATCATACAATCACAATCATACAATCACAATCATACTATCGCAATCATACAATCACATTCGTACAATCCCAAACATACAATCACAATCATACAATCACAATCATACAATCACAATCACACAATCGCAATCATACAATCACAATCATACAAAAACAATGATACAATCACAATCATGCAATCACAATCATACAATCACAATCATACGATCACAATCATACGAAGACAATCATACAATTACTACTATACAATCACAATCATACAAAAACAATCATACAATCACAATCATACAATCACAATCATACAATCACAATCATACATTCACAATCATACAATCACAATCATACAATGGCAATCATACAATCACAATAATACAATCACAAGCATACAATCTCAATCATACAATCGCGATCATACAATCACAATCATACAATCACAATCATACAATCACAATCATACAAACACAATCATACAATCACAATCATACAATCACAATCATACAATCACAATCATACTATCGCAATCATACAATCACAATCGTACAATCACAATCATACAATCACAATCATTCAATCACAATCATGCAATCACAATCATACAATCACAATCATACAATCACAATCATACAATCACAATCATACAATCACAATCATACAATCACAATCATACAATCACAATCATACACAAACAATGATACAATCGCAATCATACAATTCAAATCATACAATTCAAATCATACAATCACAATCATACAATCACAATCATACAATCACAATCATACGATCACAATCATACGAAGACAATCATACAATTACTACTATACAATCACAATCATACGAAAACAATCATACAATCACAATCATACGATGACAATCATACAATTACTACTATTCAATCACAATCATACAAAAACAATCATACAATCACAATCATACAATCACAATAATACAATCACAATCATACAATCTCAATCATACAATCACAATCATACAATCACAATCATACAATCACAATCATACAATCACAATCATACAATCACAATCGTACAATCACAATCATACAATCACAATCATTCAATCACAATCATGCAATCACAATCATACAATCACAATCATACAATCACAATCATACACAAACAATGATACAATCGCAATCATACAATTCAAATCATACAATTCAAATCATACAATCACAATCATACAATCACAATCATACAATCACAATCATACGATCACAATCATACGATCACAATCATACGAAGACAATCATACAATTACTACTATACAATCACAATCATACGAAAACAATCATACAATCACAATCATACGATGACAATCATACAATTACTACTATACAATCACAATCATACGAAAACAATCATACAATCACAATCATACGATGACAATCATACAATTACTACTATTCAATCACAATCATACAAAAACAATCATACAATCACAATCATACAATCACAATAATACAATCACAATCATACAATCACAATCATACCATCCCAATCATACAATCACAATCACACAATCGCAATCATACAATCACAATCATACAAAAACAATGATACAATCACAATCATACAATCACAATCATACAATCACAATCATACAATCACAATCATACAATCACAATCATACGATCACAATCATACGAAGACAATCATACAATTACTACTATACAATCACAATCATACAAAAACAATCATACAATCACAATCATACGATGACAATCCTACAATTACTACTATACAATCACAATCACACAAAAACGATCATACAATCACAATCATACAATCACAATCATACAAACACAATCATACAATCACAATCATACTATCGCAATCATACAATCACAATCGTACAATCACAATCATACAATCACAATCATTCAATCACAATCATGCAATCACAATCATACAATCACAAGCATACAATCACAATCATACAATCACAATCATGCAATCACAATCATACAATCACAATCATACAATCACAGTCATACCATCCCAATCATACAATCACAATCACACAATCGCAATCATACAATCACAATCATACAAAAACAATGATACAAGCACAATCATACAATCACAATCATACAATCACAATAATACAATCACAATCATACAATCACAATCATACATTCACAATCATACAATCACAATCATACAATCACAATCATACAATCACAATAATACAATCACAATCATGCAACCTCAATCATACAATCACAATCATACAATCACAATCATACAATCACAATCATACAATCACAATCATACAATCACAATCATACAATCACAATCATACAATCACAATCATACTATCGCAATCATACAATCACAATCGTACAATCACAATCATACAATCACAATCATTCAATCACAATCATGCAATCACAATCATACAATCACAATCATACAATCACAATCATACACAAACAATGATACAATCGCAATCATACAATTCAAATCATACAATTCAAATAATACAATCACAATCATACAATCACAATCATACAATCACAATCATACGATCACAATCATACGAAGACAATCATACCATTACTACTATACAATCACAATCATACGAAAACAGTCATACAATCAGAATCATACGATGACAATCATACAATTACTACTATACAATCACAATCATACAAAAACAATCATACAATCACAATCATACAATCACAATCATACAATTACTACTATACAATCACAATCATACGAAAACAATCATACAATCACAATCATACGATGACAATCATACAATTACTACTATACAACCACAATCATACAAAACCAATCATACAATCACAATCATACAATCACAATCATACAATCACAATCATACAATCACAATCATACAATCACAATCGTACAATCACAATCATACAATCACAATCATACAATCACAATCATACTATCGCAATCATACAATCACAATCGTACAATCACAATCATACAATCACAATCATTCAATCACAATCATGCAATCACAATCATACAATCACAATCATACAATCACAATCATACAAAAACAATCATGCAATCACAATCATACAATTACAATCATACAATTACAATCATACAATCACAATCATACCATCCCAATCATACAATCACAATCACACAATCGCAATCATACAATCACAATCATACAAAAGCAATGATACAAGCACAATCATACAATCACAATCATACAATCACTATCATACAATCACAATCATACAATCACAATCATACAATCACAATCATACATTCACAATCATACAATCACAATCATACAATCACAATAATACAATCACAATCATACAATCACAATCATACAATCACAATCATACAATCACAATCATACAATCACAATCATACAATCACAATCATACAATCACAATCATACAATCACAATCATACAATCACAATCATACAATCACAATCATACAATCACAATCATACAATCACAACCATACTATCGCAATCATACAACCTCAATCATACAATCACAATCATACAATCACAATCATACAATCACAATCATACAATATCAATCATACAATCACAATCATACAATCACAATCATACTATCGCAATCATACAATCACAATCGTACAATCACAATCATACAATCACAATCATTCAATCATAATCATGCAATCACAATCATACAATCATAATCATACAATCACAATCATACACAAACAATGATACAATCGCAATCATACAATTCAAATCATACAATTCAAATCATACAATCACAATCATACAATCACAATCATACAATCACAATCATACGATCACAATCATACGAAGACAATCATACAATTACTACTATACAATCACAATCATACGAAAACAATCATACAATCAGAATCATACGATGACAATCATACAATTACTACTATACAATCACAATCATACAAAAACAATCATACAATCACAATCATACAATCACAATCATACAATTACTGCTATACAATCACAATCATACAATTACTGCTATACAATCACAATCATACGAAAACAATCATACAATCACAATCATACGATGACAATCGTACAATTACTACTATACAATCACAATCATACAAAAACAATCATACAATCACAATCATACAATCACAATCATACAATCACAATCATACAATCACAATCGTACAATCACAATCGTACAATCACAATCATACAATCACAATCATACAATCACAATCATACTATCGCAATCATACAATCACAATCGTACAATCACAATCATACAATCACAATCATTCAATCACAATCATGCAATCACAATCATACAATCACAATCATACAATCACAATCATACAAAAACAATCATGCAATCACAATCATACAATTACAATCATACAATTACAATCATACAATCACAATCATACCATCCCAATCATACAATCACAATCACACAATCGCAATCATACAATCACAATCATACAAAAGCAATGATACAAGCACAATCATACAATCACAATCATACAATCACAATCATACAATCACAATAATACAATCACAATCATACAATCACAATCATACAATCACAATCATACATTCACAATCATACAATCACAATCATACAATCACAATCATACAATCACAATAATACAATCACAATCATACAATCACAATCATACAATCACAATCATACAATCACAATCATACAATCACAATCATACAATCACAATCATACAATCACAATCATACAATCACAATCATACAATCACAATCATACAATCACAATCATACAATCACAACCATACTATCGCAATCGTACAATCACAATCGTACAATCACAATCATACAATCACAATCATTCAATCACAATCATGCAATCACAATCATACAATCACAATCATACAATCACAATCATACAATCACAATCATACAATCACAATCATACAATCACAATCATACAATCACAATCATACAATCACAATCATACAATCACAATCATACAATCACAATCATACACAAACAATGATACAATCGCAATCATACAATTCAAATCATACAATTCAAATCATACAATCACAATCATACAATCACAATCATACAATCACAATCATACAATCACAATCATACATTCACAATCATACAATCACAATCATACAATCACAATCATACAATCACAATAATACAATCACAATCATACAATCTCAATCATACAATCACAATCATACAATCACAATCATACAATCACAATCATACAATCACAATCATACAATCACAATCATACAATCACAATCGTACAATCACAATCATACAATCACAATCATACAATCACAATCATACTATCGCAATCATACAATCACATTCGTACAATCCCAAACATACAATCACAATCATACAATCACAATCATACAATCACAATCACACAATCGCAATCATACAATCACAATCATACAAAAACAATGATACAATCACAATCATGCAATCACAATCATACAATCACAATCATACGATCACAATCATACGAAGACAATCATACAATTACTACTATACAATCACAATCATACAAAAACAATCATACAATCACAATCATACAATCACAATCATACAATCACAATCATACATTCACAATCATACAATCACAATCATACAATGGCAATCATACAATCACAATAATACAATCACAATCATACAATCTCAATCATACAATCGCGATCATACAATCACAATCATACAATCACAATCATACAATCACAATCATACAAACACAATCATACAATCACAATCATACAATCACAATCATACAATCACAATCATACTATCGCAATCATACAATCACAATCGTACAATCACAATCATACAATCACAATCATTCAATCACAATCATGCAATCACAATCATACAATCACAATCATACAATCACAATCATACAATCACAATCATACAATCACAATCATACAATCACAATCATACAATCACAATCATACACAAACAATGATACAATCGCAATCATACAATTCAAATCATACAATTCAAATCATACAATCACAATCATACAATCACAATCATACAATCACAATCATACGATCACAATCATACGAAGACAATCATACAATTACTACTATACAATCACAATCATACGAAAACAATCATACAATCACAATCATACGATGACAATCATACAATTACTACTATTCAATCACAATCATACAAAAACAATCATACAATCACAATCATACAATCACAATAATACAATCACAATCATACAATCTCAATCATACAATCACAATCATACAATCACAATCATACAATCACAATCATACAATCACAATCATACAATCACAACCATACTATCGCAATCATACAATCACAATCGTACAATCACAATCATACAATCACAATCATTCAATCACAATCATGCAATCACAATCATACAATCACAATCATACAATCACAATCATACAATCACAATCATACAATCACAATCATACAATCACAATCATACAATCACAATCATACAATCACAATCATACAATCACAATCATACACAAACAATGATACAATCGCAATCATACAATTCAAATCATACAATTCAAATCATACAATCACAATCATACAATCACAATCATACAATCACAATCATACAATCACAATCATACAATCACAATCATACATTCACAATCATACAATCACAATCATACAATCACAATCATACAATCACAATAATACAATCACAATCATACAATCTCAATCATACAATCACAATCATACAATCACAATCATACAATCACAATCATACAATCACAATCATACAATCACAATCATACAATCACAATCGTACAATCACAATCATACAATCACAATCATACAATCACAATCATACTATTGCAATCATACAATCACAATCGTACAATCACAATCATACAATCACAATCATACAATCACAATCATACTATCGCAATCATACAATCACATTCGTACAATCCCAAACATACAATCACAATCATACAATCACAATCATACAATCACAATCACACAATCGCAATCATACAATCACAATCATACAAAAACAATGATACAATCACAATCATGCAATCACAATCATACAATCACAATCATACGATCACAATCATACGAAGACAATCATACAATTACTACTATACAATCACAATCATACAAAAACAATCATACAATCACAATCATACAATCACAATCATACAATCACAATCATACATTCACAATCATACAATCACAATCATACAATGGCAATCATACAATCACAATAATACAATCACAATCATACAATCTCAATCATACAATCGCGATCATACAATCACAATCATACAATCACAATCATACAATCACAATCATACAAACACAATCATACAATCACAATCATACAATCACAATCATACAATCACAATCATACTATCGCAATCATACAATCACAATCGTACAATCACAATCATACAATCACAATCATTCAATCACAATCATGCAATCACAATCATACAATCACAATCATACAATCACAATCATACAATCACAATCATACAATCACAATCATACAATCACAATCATACAATCACAATCATACACAAACAATGATACAATCGCAATCATACAATTCAAATCATACAATTCAAATCATACAATCACAATCATACAATCACAATCATACAATCACAATCATACGATCACAATCATACGAAGACAATCATACAATTACTACTATACAATCACAATCATACGAAAACAATCATACAATCACAATCATACGATGACAATCATACAATTACTACTATTCAATCACAATCATACAAAAACAATCATACAATCACAATCATACAATCACAATAATACAATCACAATCATACAATCTCAATCATACAATCACAATCATACAATCACAATCATACAATCACAATCATACAATCACAATCATACAATCACAACCATACTATCGCAATCACACAATCACAATCGTACAATCACAATCATACAATCACAATCATTCAATCACAATCATGCAATCACAATCATACAATCACAATCATACAATCACAATCATACAATCACAATCATACAATCACAATCATACAATCACAATCATACAATCACAATCATACAATCACAATCATACAATCACAATCATACACAAACAATGATACAATCGCAATCATACAATTCAAATCATACAATTCAAATCATACAATCACAATCATACAATCACAATCATACAATCACAATCATACAATCACAATCATACAATCACAATCATACATTCACAATCATACAATCACAATCATACAATCACAATCATACAATCACAATAATACAATCACAATCATACAATCTCAATCATACAATCACAATCATACAATCACAATCATACAATCACAATCATACAATCACAATCATACAATCACAATCATACAATCACAATCGTACAATCACAATCATACAATCACAATCATACAATCACAATCATACTATTGCAATCATACAATCACAATCGTACAATCACAATCATACAATCACAATCATTCAATCACAATCATGCAATCACAATCATACAATCACAATCATACAGTCACAATCACACAATCGCAATCATACAATCACAATCATACAAAAACAATGATACAATCACAATCATGCAATCACAATCATACAATCAAAATCATACGATCACAATCATACGAAGACAATCATACAATTACTACTATACAATCACAATCATACAAAAACAATCATACAATCACAATCATACAATCACAATCATACAATCGCAATCATACAATCACAATAATACAATCACAATCATACAATCTCAATCATACAATCGCGATCATACAATCACAATCATACAATCACTATCATACAATCACAATCATACAATCACAATCATACAAACACAATCATACAATCACAATCATACTATCGCAATCATACAATCACAATCGTACAATCACGATCATACAATCACAATCATTCAATCACAATCATGCAATCACAATCATACGATCACAATCATACAATCACAATCATACAATCACAATCATGCAATCACAATCATACAATCACAATCATACAATCACAATCATACCATCCCAATCATACAATCACAATCACACAATCGCAATCATACAATCACAATCATACAAAAACAATGATACAATCACAATCATACAATCACAATCATACAATCACAATCATACAATCACAATCATACAATCACAATCATACAATCACAATCATACGATCACAATCATACGAAGACAATCATACAATTACTACTATACAATCACAATCATACAAAAACAATCATACAATCATAGTCATACAATCACAATCATACAATCACAATAATACAATCACAATCATACAATCTCAATCATACTATCACAATCATACAATCACAATCATACAATCACAATCACACAATCGCAATCATACAATCACAATCATACAAAAACAATGATACAATCACAATCATACAATCACAATCATACAAACATAATCATACAATCACAATCATACTATCGCAATCATACAATCACAATCGTACAATCACAATCATACAATCACAATCATTCAGTCACAATCATGCAATCACAATCATACAATCACAATCATACAATCACAATCATACAATCACAATCATGCAATCACAATCATACAATCACAATCATACAATCACAATCATACAATCACAATCATACAATCACAATAATACAATCACAATCATACAATCACAATCATACAATCACGATCATACATTCACAATCATACAATCACAATCATACAATCACAATCATACAATCACAATAATACAATCACAATCATACAATCTCAATCATACAATCACAATCATACAATCACAATCATACAATCACAATCATACAATCACAATCATACAATCACCATCATACAATCACAATCATACAATCACAATTATACAATCACAATCATACTATCGCAATCATACAATCACAATCGTGCAATCACAATCATACAATCACAATCATTCAATCACAATCATGCAATCACAATCATACAATCACAATCATACAATCACAATCATACAATCACAATCATACAATCACAATCATACAATCACAATCATACAATCACAATCATACAATCACAATCATACAATCACAATCATACACAAACAATGATACAATCGCAATCATACAATT